>NC_051333.1:7992606-8304302 GCF_015220235.1 Choloepus didactylus | reverse complement strand
GTGGCAGGTGACTCAGAGGCCCTGCCCGCAGGCACAGGAGCTGCAGGGCCCCCACGGCTGCGCACCCGACTGGAGGAGGGACTGGGGGCCCTGACTCCTGGGTCCTGGCCAGGCTGTGGAAATACAGGTTTCCAGCATTGAGCAGCTTTATTCCAAGCATTGGCAAAAAGGAGCCCCAGCCAGCCCCGCCCCTCTAGTGCCCACAGACTGCTCTGGCGCCTGCCCAGTCCTCCATGGCGCCGCCCCGCCCCCACAGGTGTGTCCCCACCATTTCCAGTCCTGGTTATTCTGCACCACCCCCCTTCCTGGTCACCGAGAGCTCACCTCTCTCTCAGGCTAAGCCCAGCTGGCCCCCAGCTCCGAGCACAGAGGGGGCCGGAGGGCTCCCCATCTGTCCCAGGGACTCCCCGTCTTCACCCCACACCAGGCCTTCTCAGACTTTCCGCCCGTTTTCTTGACAGGCCTAGAGTGGGTACTGGGCTCGTTCAAGTTCCAGAAGTAAAGATGTGACAGCCCCTACCACGTTGCACATGGAGGCCATAGGCCTTGTCCGAGGCACGGCAGGGCAGGGGCTTCGGGCATCGCGGGCCCGGGCGGCCCAGCGGCTCTGGCCTTGGCTCCTTCAGGGTCGGCCCCTGGGTCCTGCCTGCGAGGCCCCGTCCAGGGCTTTGGAGGGAGGATCTTCACCAAACCTCCTCCTGCTCGGGGACAGGTAACGCAGGCGGCGGGCTGGGATCGGGGGCAGGGGGCCGCTCCGGGGCTGGGGCCAGGCCAGTGGGCAGGGGGCCACCTCGCCCCAGGGGCCCCCACCAGCACCCCGCTGCCGCATCAGCGCCTTGGCAGGGGTGTCCTTGGAGTCCCAGGACTTCTTGAGCTGTGGAGGGAGAGAGAGAAAGAGATGAAAGGAGGCTCTGGGGCCCTAGAACCAGGGAGGGAGGAGGTGGAGGAGGTGAGAGAGAAAGGGAGGTGAAAGAGGGGCTCCCAGGCCCAAACCAGGGAGGGAGGAGGTGGGGGAGGAGCGGGTGGAGGTGAGAAGCCCCTGGAGGGGGGTGAGAGGGGAGGCCTGGGAGCCCCCCAGACCTGCAGAGGGGCAAGGAGCTGTATCCCCACCTGCGGCTGTGCAGCTGGGGAGGAACAGGAGGCAGCCGGCCGCAGCTGGGGGTGGCGGTGGGGAGCAAATATTTGCCAAAGGAGGTGATGCTGGGTGAGGGCTGCCCCGGGCAGGTGGGGGCCAGGACCTTGCCCCTTTCAGCCCTGACCTGGGGAGGAGGTTCCTGAGGCATTCCTTCCCACCCCCACTCGACAGCCGGGGAAACTGAGACTCAGAGCAAGTCACCCGCCCAGGGTCCACCAGAGACCGCTCGAGTGCTATAACTCCCTCTTCCTCCCCCTCACCCGGGAAGGTGGGGAGCAGAGCAGTTAAAATCCTGGCTGGGGAGGCAGCCAAGGTTGAGTTCCAACCCCTCCCTGTGCCTCAGTTTCCCATCTATGAAACAAGTGGCTGGGGAGCTGACATGACGCCCACCAACGGTGAATCAAATCCCCTCACGAAAGCGCTTGTCTCGGAGCCCGGCACATGGCAAAGTGCCTATGAAAGACCCTTGTCGTGACTCTGGGCAGGTCACTCAGTGTTTCCCTCTGTAAAAATGGGGGTACAGCATTGCCTAGCAGGGCTGCAAGGAGGACAGAATGGAATAAATAAAAATAAACTCCGTTGCATGAATTTATGCTATCAGTTATTATTGTTTCTCATTCCGTCCCGACTCCTCCCAACCACACTGAGAATTGGGACAATGGCTCAGCCCGTTCCCTGGCTGAGGACGCTGGGTCTTAGGGAAGGCACGACCCCACCCCCACCCCCAGGTGCCCACAACCGGCATTTCATGCTAGAATTTGCACCCAGGACTCTCGGGGTCTCTGCCCTGTGCGGCCCAGGGCTCACCCGCCCAGGATGCAGTAGGGGTTCAGGAAATGGATGGTGCCCCTAAGCACTTGGGTGAGCAGCTGTGCTTTCCTGTGGAATGCAGCCAGGGCCCCCACCTCCCCAGACCCTGAGCTGTGTGATCCTAAGCCAGTGTCTTCCCCTCTCTGGGCTCAGCTGCCACTCCTCTGCCAGTGTCGCCCATTCTTGTCCTCTCTCAGGCCGGCCACCAGGTCTCACCTCACTGTCCCCGTTGCTGGAGCCTGACAGCTGGGACAGGCGGCTCAGGTCCCACAGAGAGTGGCTGGGCCGGGCTGGGGGGCCGCTGGGGGGCCGGGCACGCTGGACGCTCCTCAGGATGTCGCTGAGCGCTGGTCCTGGGGTGCCAGGGGGCTCCCACCTGTCCCTCAGGAAGCCATGGCAGGCGGCCGGGCGGCGGGCCGGTGGGTCGTCGGGCAGTGGCAATGCCGGAGCCATAGAGCAGCGGCGGGCCACGCGGTGCGGGCTCGGGGCCAGCTGCAGCCCCCCCAGGACACTGACGAAGGGGCCCAGCGTGGGCGCGGGCGGGAGCGGCCAGGAGGCCGCATACAGCGTCCGGAACTCGTGGCTGAAGGCGTCGGCAATCTCGCCGGTCAGCAGCGTGACCAGGCCGCGGTGCAAGCACGCGTCGCTCCATGTAAAGCTGGAGGCACGGGACAGGATGGGGTCAGGATCTCCAGGAGCCCCAGCCCTGATCTCCCCCACCCCATCCTCAATCCCCAACCTGGTCGCAGGGCAGGCAAGTCCCACCATGACCCTCCAGCCTCAACTTCCCCCTCCGTTGAGTGGGGACAATCATGTCACCTACCCCAGAGGGCTGACTGGGGACATCTTGAGTTAACAGACACTTAAATGAGCATTTGGAATCAGACTTAAGTGGTTTCACCCTGGGCTCTGCCCTGACCCCACCCCAGGGCCTCATTTTCCTTCTCTGGAGAAAAGGCAGGGTGGGTTTACTGACAGCCCCAGGGATGGTTTGAAGACTCAGCGGCCTCCTGTAAGGACTGCATTTATTAAGCACTTGCTGTATGCCCGGTTCTGGGTATGCCTGCCCTGTGCCTCAGTTTCCCCACCTGGATAACACAGAGCTACAGCGTGGGAGGTTCCAGTGAGAGAACACGGGCAGAGCTTCCCATGCATGCCCAGCCCTGAGAGCCTGCACCCCAGGGTGCTGCCCCCTTGCCATTACCAGCCTCGAGCACAGGCCTCAGCGCACAGTAGGTGCTCAGGAGATGCCCCCCTTCTTGCTCGGCCTCTTTGGAATGAAGTGCACCTGGGCACTGAGCCTGGCTCAGGGGGCCTGGGACACTTCCCTTTCCCTTCCTGAGCCTCAGTTGCCCCAGCTGGGAGATGGGGCGTTGGGCCCCAACCCAGCCCAGCAGGTGAGTCGGTGGCCAGCAGCGAAGGGTGGCTCAGGGTGTCCTCACCTCTGCAGGGTGTCCTGTGCCCGGCACCCCTCCCCCGCCTGTGACCTCACACGCAGCCCCCTCCCCAGGCAGCCAGTGGGCTCCCTGAGGGCTCTGTGAGGTCACCCCATTCCGCTCCATAAAGACCCTTGAGATCTGCAGCCGGAGACGGAGCTGCCAAGAGGGACGCCGCGCGTGGGGAGACAAGGACATTCCGAGCGCTGGCCCTGGGGAGCCAGAGCAAGGGGCGCACGCCTCACGGGTGCAGCGGGCATCAGCTGGGGGTCCCGGGAGGCCCGGGGAGCCCGCAGCCTGGCCCTGGCTCCCACCACCCACGCTGCCCGGCGGCCATGGTCCTTGGCCGGCTACTGCTCCTGCTGATGGCTCTGTCCCCGGGCACGGCGGGCACCAAGGACTGCTACTTCTGCGAGGTGACGGACTCGCGGTACTGCCCCGGCACCCACATGACCTGCGGGGAAGAGGAGGACTGCTTCACCGGCTTCGGGGTCGCCCCCGGGGTGGGCGCCATCACCAACAAGGGCTGCGTGCGCGTCACCTCCTGCGGCCACGAGCAGCCCGTCAGCTACATGGGCGTCACCTACACCCTCGTCACCACCTGCTGCGTTGGCAACCTGTGCAACACGGCCTCGCGGCCCACGGGCGTGCGGATGGCGGGGGCCGCCACCGGCCTGGCGCTGGGCTGGCTGCTGCTGCTGCAGTGACCGGGGCCCGGGCCCAGTCGCCCAGCTCTGCCGCTTCCCCGTCACGCCCCCACTCCCACCCCACCCCCGTTAAAAGGCCAGAGGCCCTGGAGACCCTCGTGTGGCCCTCCCTGGCTTCGTCCTTGCTGGGCCTGTCCCCCTCGGAGCCCGGTGGCTCGGCGAAGCCCCCTCAGTCCTAATCTGGTGGGGGTTGGGGGGAGGTGGGGGGAGCCCTTGGCCCAGTTTGATTGTTCTACTATATTTCTTTGGTCTATTTTGTATTTTGAAAGAACCAGGATGCTGCTTTTCCTGGGGGGCACCTCAGAGTTGATGAAATATGGAAAATGAAATAAATGCCAGCTGACATTGATGGAGCACTTGTTTCGGGGCACTTCTCAGACTCCGTGATCGCATGACACCCCACCCCCACCCGGCGAAGCTGGGAGGTGGATACTCTTTAAGACCACCCCACCTCCAGTCTCCATGCACGCTAGCAGTTCTCAATGTGTGGCCCCTGGACTGGCAGCATCAGCACTCGCTGGGAACTTTCTAGAAAGGCAGATTCTTGCGCTCCATCCCAGACGGGCTGGGATCAGAAACTCTGGGGTGAAGCTTGGCAACTAGTGTTGTGACGAGGGCCCTTGAGAACCCCTGATCTAGAACCGTGGTTCTCAACCGGGTGCTTCTGCCTTCCCAGGGGGCACCTGGCCAATGTCTGGAGACATTTTTGGTTGTCACGGCCAGGAGAGGGAGGTGCCCCCGGCCTCTAGTGGGTGGTGGCCGGGGAGGCCGCTCGACGTCCTGCGATGCACAGGACGGCCCCCCACCACAAAGAACTCTGGGGTTCCACATGCGAGTGGCACCACTGTTGAGAAAGTCTGCTCCAGAGGAACTTAATTGTATCATCCCAGTTTCTGGAGGGGGAAACTGAGGCACAGGGAGGTGAAGCAACTTGCCCAGATGCACACAGCTAGGAGCTGGCAGAGCTGGGGTCTGAACCAGGCCGCCTGGCTCCACTGTCCACGGCCCCCCATGCTGTGATCCTGCATACTTTCCAGATGGGGAAACTGAGTTCAGAGCGGGGAGGCCCAGGCCCAAGGTCACAAAGCTAGCAAGAGGCTGAGGGGGGATGGGAACCAAGCCGGTGGGACCCCTCAGAGGGGAGAGGAGGGGCATGCACACGTCCGAGAGCCGGAGTCACTCAGGGAAGGCAGAGCTGGGACAAGGTCTCGGGCCCTTCTGACTTTGAAAGTCCCCGACCCAAACCGTCAGCCCAGGGTTCCCAATGAGGAACCACAGGGTCAGGAGGGACAGGCATTTCCCCAGGGCCAGGAAACGGGTGGCAGCCGGGCCAGACCCTGCCCAACCCCAGGTCTTCCTCTCCAGGGAAGGCTTTTGGGCCCATTTTACAGATGGGAACACGGAGGCTCAGGAAGGGGAGGGAGCCTGGGCGCAGGGTGCTGGGGGATGTGGCGCCCACGTGGTGGCCATACCTGTAGGACCCCGAGAGGACCCTGTCGCCGTCCAGCAGCACAAACTTTTCCCGCACGTTGCCGCTCACCTGCCGTCCCCGGCGGCTCTGGAAGCTGCAGCCCCGCAGCACGCGGACATCCAGGTTCTGTGGACCGGAGGGGCGCAACCCCTCTGTTCAGTGCCGGGGGCTCGGGGGTCCCACTGTGGTGGCCCAGGGCTCCACAGGTCTGTGCCAGCTTCCCCAGCGCCTCGGGGTGTGTGTGGGGGGGGTGTCTTCTGGGGATACCCCTAACTCTGTGGCCCAGGACCCCACAGAAAGCTCCACCCCCACTCACCCCAGTGCCACGGAGACCCTCCAGCCTGGCCCCTACCTCGGTGCTCCAGGGGTTCACCCTCAGCCGCTGGGCCAGCGTCAGGAAGGCGGGCAGCTGCTGGTGGTCCAGGAGCAGGTAGACAGGCACCCAGCGCCGGGTGGCGGCTTCCACCAGGTCCCAGAGCAGGTCCGGGTCAGAGAAGACATCCATAACCACAGCCACCAGCTGGGGGGCAGGCAGAGGGGGTGTGCGCGGGGCCTGGGGTTGGGGGCACTCAGGAGTCGGGGGAGGCTGGGTGCCGGGGACCTGGGGGTGAGGCACATCCGAGGGCCCAGCACCCATGGGGTCTGAGGGGGAGGCCCCTGGACATGGGCGGGGAGGGGGCTGCCACCCCTGGCGTGCTTGCTGCTAATGAGGCGAAGGCGGCCCTCCAGACCCCGCGTCTCCTCACTGCTGGAAAGTGTCATCATAAATCACATGGCTACAATGTCCCCTGCGCTGGGACACTCAGCCCAGGCTCCTGGACCCTCTGGGATGTCCTGGAGCTGGGGGCCTGCGAGACCACCATGGCGAGCTCTGGGGCCCGGGGCTGCTGAGGGCCTGCGTCTTGCAAGTAAAGGCGAACCGTGGCTCACCAGCCGGTGGGCCTGGGTTCAAATAAATCCCTGCTTGGCTGCTTACAGCACAAGCGGCTTAACTTCCCGGTGCCTCAGTTTCCCCATTCCTTGATGGCTGCTATATTGATAGTCCTTGGCTCGCAGGGCTCTAGTGAGAATTACAGGAGTTAACCAGGTAAAGCACTTAGCCTGGAATCTGTGGGTTCACTGGGCTTTGTGGGGCTACAGGCCCTGAGGGGGGGGCTGCAAATTGGGAGTGGACATCTGAGACTTGGGGGGCCTCACTGTCAGGTCCAGGGGCACGGATGCCTAAGGACTCTCAGGGACTGGAGAGGTGGTGGGGACCCCAGATCTGTGGCAGTGAGGGTATCAGATCCTCAGGTCCTGGGGACGGGGATGCAAGGATGTTGGGTTCAGGGGATGGACACCAGGCCCCCGAGGCACCCACCTTGCAGGCGGCCTGGATTTCTTGACGCACCAGCTCCTTGAGGGGCGGGCGGCCCTCGCTGGGGGGCTGGGTGTACAGCTGGGCCCGCGTGATGCCTCTCCAGGCCGTGTCCTCAGGCCAGCCGAGCCGCAGCTCGGGCGCCGGCTCCTCGGAGCGCCCCGGCCAGTAGGTCAGGCTGCCCGCGTCCCCGTCGGCGACGGCTCCCTCAGGCTCCAGCCCGGCTGCTGCCCGATCTTTAGCGGCAGCTGCCAGGCCCCGGACCTCGTCCCCACTCAGGAAGGGCTGCAGCCCCTCACGCTGCACGCAGGCCTCGAAAGCCGCGGCGCCCTCACTCAGCAGGGTCTCCAGCGCCAGCCGCCGGCCCTCCGAGTACAGGAAGCCAGGGCTGGCCTCGGTCAGGGGCAGCTCCCTGGCCCCCGACTCCACTTCTTCCAGCACTGCCAGCTGGGAGGCCGACATGGTGCCCACTCAGGTGGGAGGATCGTGAGGCCGGGTCCCCGAGTTTCAGCTGTCTCCGGACGAGTGACCATCTGGGGTCTGCAGACGGTGGACTCTACGCACCCATCCCAGGCTCTGAGAATGTCCAAATGGCTCCCTGTTTTGCCGTCCTGACAAGCAATGGCCCAAATGTCTGGCTGACCACCTGAAGTGGTCCCCAACTGTGCAGCCCATCAGCTGGTCAGTCCTGCTGGGCCAATCGAACGCCCCAAGCAATGGACCCCTCAGCCATCTCGGTCTGGTCAGGCCGTCCACCCAGCTGCCCCGGCCATCTCCAGGCAACACACACCTGCTTGCTTCTGACTGTCTGTCCCTAACTAAAGGCAGGGGGGACTGCTGTGTGCCCCCGGCCAAGAGCAGCTCCAACGGACCTTCTCCAGGAGTCTCTGCTTTTGACTGGCAACTTCAGTCTCTTGAATCAGCTCACCAGCTCCCACTGGCTGACCATCCAGAGCATTCCACCCCCACCCCATTAGTCCTGCTCTCTCCACCTTGGAGGAGTCCACCCCAGCATAGGGCTTCCCGTCAGGGTGCCAGGCCTCCGTCAAGCAGGGAGCCCGTCCCCTCTGCTCTCACAGCCCCTGGGGCGGCTGCAGTTGGAGGGCTATGTATCCTGCAAGGTTTTCCAGTCTTAGGAAAGCAGCCATGACCTCGACAGCCTAAGGTTTGAGGGTCCCATCAGTCAGCCCCAGTCCTCAGAGCGGCTGCCCCTGGCTGGCTCCTGGGTCACGGAGCTGCTTCCGGCTGTCTAGTGCTCTGAGCCGACCCAGCCCGAGTCCCGGTAGCTCCTGTCAGCTGCCTTCCCGCTTACTTTTGGCCAAGGCCCGGCCTATATCCTGTCCCATCTCCCTCCCAAGCCCCAACAGCACCTGTGAAGCTCCTGACCTGACCCACCCCTGGATTGCAGAGCCGAGCCCTCCTCCCGGCGCGGGAAACCCGGGCAGCTCTGTCCCTTCGGACCGCAGCCAGGCTCCTACCCTCCCCTCCCCAGCGAAGCCCCTCTGGCCCAATCCTCTAGCCCTGTCAGCCGCCGGCAGCTGGGAGCCACGGGGCAACTCTTCCTTTATTTCTGCGCCCCTTCCGGCCCTCTCGGCTCATTCATACGGCTTCAGCCTGGGATCCGGGGAGCCCGGCCCCTTGTGTCAACAAGAGGGGGAAGGTCAAGGGAGGCCCCCAGGGAGCCTTGGGGCTGCGGGGCCCAGGCCTGCACACTCACCCGGTTCCCTGTCCGGAGGCCGGCGGCTAGCAAGACTCGGCTTCCCGGTCCCAAGGCGGGGGACGGGCCACCCCACCTGTTCCCACGCACCCCTTCCCCCACCGCGGCCCCGCCCCGTGCGCCATCCCCAGCCTCAGGAACTCTGCGGAGGGCAGCGCAGGTCCTTTAAGAGCGGGGTGGGCGTGACCGACTCGGAAGGGGCAGCAGGTGTGGAAAGCGCCCGACACCCGGGCCCTGGGGAGGAGGCGGGGACTGCGGGGCGCCGGGGAGTCCACCTGGCGCGGCGTGGTCAACAGGCCGCGCGGGCGCCCAGCGACCGCCAGAGGGCGCTCCCGGCCGCCCCGCCCCCTGGCTGGTTTCCATGCCAACCCATCGGCGTCCTCACCCGCAAACCCCAACGCACCCTGCCCCCGCAATAACACAGAGGACAATCAGCATCCAAAATCGCTTTAATAACGCAGGGTCTGGGTCTAGTTCTTGTAGCCGCGGCTCGCCCGTCGGCCCCTGGCGCGCTCGAACTTCCGGCCCTTGGAGCGGACGTAGGGTCTGTGGGAGAGGAGGGAAGGGAAGCGAGTTTCACAGGCCGCCTTAACGTCGTGCTGGGGATGCGGGCACTAACAGAGGCACCAACAGAGGCACCTCACTCCACCTGAGCCGGGCAGGGGCGACACAAGGTCGGCTGCCGCTGATGCTTGGAGGAGCAGGAAACTGAGCCTGCACCTGCACCTGTGTGGGCTCCACTGAGCCCATCCCTGAAAAACCTGCATCTCAAGGCTGGCTGCCCAGGGAGCTTAGCTCCTCGGGGCACAAAGCTTAGACCAAGTCTGGAAGGAAAAAGTGTGCACGACGAGGCTGGGAGGGCACCTAAACGCCTGGACCTGCATGGCTGCAGCCATGGGGGTGCAGAGCGGCCAGGCTGCGGACAGGAGCAGGGGTCTTATACTCACTTGGTGTGGCTGTGTGGGGTTCCCGGGGCCTTGCCGAAATGCCTGTACACCTCCCGGCCCTTGCGGGGACCTGGGGAATGGGAAGGAAGAGGTGGGTGGATTAGTCAGGGACCAGCCCCCGCCCTCCCGGACCAGAAGCCACCAAGCCTCACTCACCAGAGAGCAGCACGGTGCCACAACCCTTGGGGGAGTCCAGGGCCAGCTGATCGAAGGTGAGGATCTTGCCTCCAGCCTTGAGGATGCGGCTCCGGGCACGGCTGGTCACGCGCAGCGCACACACCTGAGGGGAGGCGGGGAGGATCAGAGCCCATCTGACTTCCCTCCGCTGTCCTGCTCGGCCTGGGGACCAACTCACCCAACAGTTACGAGGCTTCCATCATGGGGAGCGGCAGCTCTTACCGCCTGATATCTAAAAACACCGAGAGGGAGGCAGCCCCATCCTAGGCCTTATGGAGGAGGTACAGTGCCAACGAGACCCTGTGAATCCTAGATACCACTACACAGGCAGGACACAGATCTGAGCCAGGTCTGCCCGACTCCGGCCTCAGCCCGGGCTCTCGCCCCAACCACTGCATCCCAGAACCCTCCCCAACTCACCTTCAGTTTGGGCACCTCCTGAATGCGCACATCATCTGTTATGGTCCCTACAACCACAGCTGTTTTGTTCTCACGGCCAGGAAGCTTCATCTTCCGGATCTGGGGGTGGGGAGTGGATGGGACAAGAGACACGCAATAAGAAAGAAATCCCTTCTGGTGCTTAAACCCACCCCCTTCCACTCCAGGGCACTCAGCTTAGGTCTAGTGAGGAAAAAGCTCTGCATGAGATGAAAGCACCAGCACAGAATGGTCAACCAATCTTCCCATACAAGCTGCCCTTAATATGGCCTGAGAAGCTCTTGCGAGGAAGCCTCTGAAAGCACCACCCCACCCCCAAACTGGGGAAATGAGACCGAGGCCAGGCCAGTTACCCCAGGCTACTCAACTACAACACAGACCAAGAGCTCTGTACTCACCACTGGGTTCAACAAACCACCTGATGCCCAGGCCACTAGCCCCAGCCCCAGCCCCAGCCCCAGCGTGTTCCCGACCCGTGCTGTTGCTCCCCACACCAGCTCTCACCATCCGAGAAAGGGACAGGGGTGGCCGGTTGGTGCGACTCATGAACAACCGCTTTAGGACAACTTGGTTGAAGGTAGAGTTGGTTCGTCTAGCCAGAAACCTGTACAGCTGGAGAGAAGAGAGAGAGAAAGGACAGTTCAGGCAAAAAGCATTCGCATGGTCTCATGGACACCCTCAGAGCTTTATCCCTACCCCAAGGAGTTCAAAGGGCAGAGCTGGCCCAGGGACCCAGAAATCTCATCCCCACCCCCAAACTGCAATACTGTTCAGAGGCTGAAAATCCTGAATCCCTGGAAGCTCCAGGCACAGGGACAGAACAAGAGGTGTGAGACTGCTCTGCAGGCCACATGCCAGAACGGGGTCCTCAGGCATCGTTCTGGGCCGGCCCTTCCCAGGTGTCTCGGGCCCCAGACTCACCTTGACCAGCAGCCTCAGGTAGATGTCCTGGCTCTTGGGCTCCTTGCGCCGAACCTTTCGGTCCTTGTTGTGGCGGATGTCAACTCCCTGTGGGGGAAAAGGGGTGACCTCACAGATCGCGCACCTCATATTACGACTTATCACCAAGATCAAGCTAGGGCTCAGGGCTCTGGAGACAAAACCTCAACCCCCGCCCCAGCTCCATAACCAGAACTCAGGGCAGGCCACTGAAATCCTCTCGGCCTCGATAATGTGCAAAGTCTTCAGCATGTGGCACACAGCACAATGTAAACACTTGACACAGGAATCACAATACCTCCCCCAAGTTTTAAGAAATTCCTTATTTACCTTATGTAAGCATTACTGAAGTTCTCTATAACAAACTCCCTCACCTGGAGAATGACCCAAACCACTGAAACCAAAAGCAGACCCTAAATAATAGCAGCAATGAGTCTTACTGGGGAATGATACCAGAACTACTTCTCGTGCAGTTAGCTCCTCGAATTCAACAACCCTAACAGCCAGCTTGCATTATTCCCAATTAAAGGAAACTGAGGAGAGCCCATGATTTCCACTACATACCCTGTGCGCTCCTCTAAGTTTCTAAAACTGCTAGTAATTGTAAATACTGTGTACCAAATGGACGGATAAAAAGCTGAAGTGCAGACCCGGAGGCCTGGAAAGCAAGGCGTTACCCAAGATCACAAGTTAGGCAGGGAACCGCGACTCCAATGGGCTGGCCCCCAAATCCCGGGCACTTGGCCCTCAATTCCGAACTCAACTCCCCAGATTGGGGAGCGACAGGTCCGGGAAGAGGCGGCAAAGGCAAATGATTACGGGGCCAGACGCCTGAGTCCGAATCCTGGTTCCGCCACTGGCCTTGGGACCCGAGTCTTGCTTAAGTCTCCCTGAACTTCAGCTGGCTCATCTATGCAATGGGGGTGATAATAAAGCAGTCTGGCGGGTCCGAGGGCTGTCATAACTCTAACCCATCCCGCGTCTCCGAGCCCCCATTTCCTCGGGAGTCGCCTCTCCCGGACACCCCCGTGATCCCTGCCTCCCTCCAGCACATCCCCAGCCCAAGACTACGTCGGATGGCGGTGGATGGGCGAGCCCCGATCGCCGCCAGACGCGCTCACCATGATGACGCCGCCTGCTCGGCCAGGTCCGGAAAGAAGGAAAGCGGCGAGCGGGGGCGGGGAAAGCCGCCAGCTGGTGGAGCCCGCGTGACGTCACACGGGCGCGACGCGGCGCTCTACCCCGAGCCGGGCCTCTCTGTGATGAGTTGGAGGACCGACTAGCTAGGCGATTCCGGAATTAGGCCGCGGAAACAAGCACGTCATCGCGGAAGGAAGGCCCCAGCAGGTCCGGGCCTCTCTGGTCCTACGCAGGCCCTGTTCTCGATGTTCTTCCGGAAGAAAAGGAGCGAGAGAGATGCCGTGCGGAACTAGTAGGACGCGTCGCTCGATGACGCTCTGGCCCGACGCCGGCAGCCTCTCGGTGGCGCCTGGAGGACCGGCGGGCCGACTGTTGGAGGTGAGGAGGCGGGGCTGGCCGGGCAGGTCGGGGCCTAGCGAAACCTCTGACCCTACCTTTTGGGCGTTTCCTTATCAGACTCACCTCTGCTTTTTTTCCGACCGGCACTTCCCAGGCGTGGCCGCGGCTAAGGAAGTCCTACTTGAGGTCTAACTCAAGATCTTGCTTCAGCCGAGTCTGTAGCAACCTGTATTTCCCATCCCAGGCTCCTCTCCAGATTTCTTTCACCTGGGGCTGCTTTTTTCCTGCCAGATAGGTTCGCCTAGCCCAGCGAGTTTGATGCACACAGAGAAAGATAGTAGGCGAGAAAGCTAGAGAACGGGAATCAGAGATTAGGAGACAGGACAGATGGAGGCCCGGGGATGAGAGGACAAAAAAAACAAGCGTGGACAGAGACAATGAGGGGAAGTGGGAAATGGAGGTCTTGGGGCCAGACTGAGACCCAGGGGGGGGAGATGGAGATCTAGAAAAGCAGAGGAATAGAAAACACCGAGATAGTGCCATGTAAGCTGTAAACAAAACCAAATCCTAGCTCTACTGCATAATCTCTCTGTGCCTTACTTTCCTCATCTGCAAAATGGGGATAACAGGCCTACCACATAGGATGATTTCCAGGGTTATGTAAGTTAATAAAAGTGCGTAAGACAAAGCTGTGTATATAAGTGCTTGACAAAAAATTAGCCTTTACCCTTATCTCATATTGGACATGGTAGCCAGACAAACCGGATGAACGGTCCTCTCTTTCCTCCATCTTCAGCAAGACCCACAGGCCCTCTACCTGACACACCCAGCCTTTAAAAGCCTCCTACCCTCTGCCCTCCACATTCCTACTCATTTCACTTGTTCTCCACAGAGCCACAGATCAGGTCCAGACCCTGGGGCCTGACTCCTTGCTCCTTTCCCTCCTGGTGTCGGACACCAGACCTGGGATCATGCCGACGTGGTGACGGAGCTGAGGGCTGGCAGATGAATGGATGCTTGAGGCAGAATAGGAGTGGACCAGGTAAGGCCCCGTCTAAAGCTAAGATCTGACACCACGAGGACACATCATCCTAGACCTGTCAGTGATTGAGAGCTTCTGAGCAGGCAGGTGTGATTATTTTTCTCTCCATTTCACAGACAGGGCAGCAGAGGCCCTGAGAAGTCAAGGGCTTCCCTGAGGTCACACAGCGAGTCTGTGGGAGCTTGAGGTCCTCATCTCTGCTTCCTTGTCCTCTTTCTCCCTGTTCCCTCATCTTTGTGACTTAGACTGTATCTTTGCTCCTCAACCTCTTTGGTCTGTGTCTCTGCCTTTCTTTCTCCTGGGGTGACAACCTCAGACACATGTCTCCTTGTCTCTCCATCTAACTAGGTTTCCACCCCCACCCCCACCCCTGGATTATTTTTTTTTGTCACACATTGTGTGGTGCTGTTGCTACTCTGGGTTGGATGCAGGGTACACTGTTTGGAAATAGATGAACTTCTTCCATTTGTCTCTTTCTGCTTGTCGTTCTTTCTGCAATTCTGTTTTTTTATACAACCTTCTCTTGCTTTCTTTCAATCTCACCCTGTTTTTGCCTGTCTCTCGCTGTCATCTTTGCTTTCTGTCTCCCAGTTTCAGTTAATGCTTCTCAGCCTCTGGGCCTCCAACATTCTCTCCCCTCACCTCACTCCTCTCTGAGGTCTCCCCACTTCTAAACTGTGTCTCTGCCTGGCCACATTAGGCAGATGTTTATCTCATGCTGCCTCTTCTGTGACTCAAGCCCAAGATAAGGTAATTTGTGAATTGCAGAACCAGTCCTCCCTGTCTTTCACTCCAGAATTGTCTGCTCCTCTCTCTCTGTCTCTCTGTCATTTTCTGAGTCTTTGTTGTGTACTTACCTTGCTCATTCTCAGTCCCACTCTCTTTGTCTCTTTATGTCTCTGCTCTTCTCTGACTGTCTGTAACTGTCTGAAATGGAGTCCTCTCTCATTCTTGCTCTCCTTGAGTCTCTTATTGCTTGTCTCTTTCTGTCTCTGTCTGTCTGGGTTTCTTGTTTTATCTCCTTTTGCATGTCTCTGGGACTTTGTTACTGTGTTCCTGTGCCGAGATTAGGCACGCTCTCTCTGTAGCTGAAAGCTTCCTTTTCCACGCCCCTTCTCTTTTCTAAACCCAGTAAGGGGGACAGACCCACTTTACCCTCAACAAAGATGGCGGCGGAGACGCTGGTAGTACAGCCGTGATACTTCTCTGCTGTGGGTCTGCCCTCACCTACGATGGCGGCAGGCCCGCCCTGTTCTCGTGCTCTACCGTGGTGGGTCCCTGCGCCAAGCTCGCGAGACGACCGTCTCCGCCTCTCGCGCGTCCTCATTGGTGCGGCTCAGTTCAGCCGCGCGACGATTGGCTGAGCGGACGCACACCCTCCCTCCCTCTTCAGGTCTGATGGGGGCGGTTGGTGCTAATTCGAGGGGCGGCCTGGAGGAGGACCCCGCGTGTGAGGAGGGTGCGGGGCTCGGGGCAGGGACCCGAGTCTGGGGGGCTGAGGGACCAAGAAGAACGAGACCCAGGCCCGGCACTGGGGTTCCGGGGGAGGGCGATGGAGAGCCAGGTCCGGGACTGAGAGACCCAGGGAGGACTGGAGATTCGGAGACCGGGGGTGGGGGGCTGGGGCCAGAGACCCGGACTGGGGACCAAGTCTGGGGTATCTGTGAGGGGTGGGCGGGGGGATGGAGACCCAGCCAGAGACCTGGGACTGGGAGAGGCTGGGGCTTTGTGCCGGAGCCTGACTTGGGGCTCCGAGAATGGGGTCAGCGCAGGTGTGTGTGTATGGGTGGGTGGGGGGCCCACGCACCCTGTTGGACCAGAGGTGGCACCTAAGGGTAGTCCCCAGGTGGAGGTGTGTCCTGGCAGCTCAGGGCCCCGGGAAGGTGAGGGACGGGCCTGGCAGGTAGCAGGGCGGGACAGTGGGGAACAAAGGTGAGCCGGAAGGAAGAGGAGGAGGAGGTGGTGGGAGAGGCGGAGGCTGGGGAGAGGGCAAGGGACTCAGTCCTGGCTCCAGTGCCTTCCCTGGAGAGCAGGCGGCGCGATGCCCAGGTCAGTGCTCGGGGGGCCACTCTCGGCCCGGCCCCTTGCAGGTGCTTGCATGCGGCTCCTCCCGCTCTCTGACGCCTTCGGCTCTCTGTGTGGCACCCTTTCCTTAGTGTTGCCATCTGTGCACACCCCCAGCCTCCTGCCTCTCCTGTCTGTTCTGTCGTGTCTCTCTCCCGTCTCTCCCTTTGATGTCCCCTCACTGTTTCTCTGGCTCGCGAATCATGCCTCTTTCGCTTTGTGTCTGAGCGCCTCTCTCTGCCTTGCTCTCCCCCTGGAGGCGACGCCCTGTGTGTGTTTGTGTTTTTCTGGCTTTTGCAGAGCATCTCCGTCATCCTACGTGCCCCCTTCTCTGCCCTTATCGTCACCCCACACACTATATCCTTTACTTTATCGCGCTTTTCTGTCTTCCAGTTAGGGCATAAACTCCACAAGAGTGGGGATTTTTGTCATTGTTCCCTGCTGTGTTCACTGAGCCTGGCACCGTGATTGGCACCAAGAGGGTACTAAATAATTATCTGGGGAATAAGCAAACAAAAGCCTGTGTGCTTGGGTCTCTGGATGCTCCAGAAGGCTGGCCTTTCTGGCCCACTGACCCCCCTGCCCTGTGTCCCCACACTTGTCTGAGCCTGAGTGATGCCCCCATCTCTCCTGTCACCGCCCTCATTGTCTCCTTCTGTCCACAGGCCCTGCCCCTCCCCTCCTCCCTCCCCCACTCCACCCCACGGTGGTCCTGGACTCTGACCCTTGCCCTCTTCCTTCTCCACAGAGCGCAGAGCAGGAGCTGATCTGGAGCCGGGGCCACAGGCCTGGCAACACCCCGGACAGGGCCATGGCCCCGCCACTGCCTCCACCGACCGACAGCACCCCACTCCTGCATGGCGAGTTCGGCTCCTACCCAGCCCACGGTCCCCGCTTCGCCCTCACCCTCATGCCGCAGGCCCTGCACATACAGCGGCTGCGCCCCAAGCCCGAAGCCCGGCCCCGGGGCGGCCTGGTCCCACTGGCCGAAGTCTCGGGCTGCTGCACCCTACGCAGCTGCAGTCCCTCGGACTCAGCGGCCTACTTGAGCATCTACACCTACCCGCGGGGCCGGCGCGGGGGCCGGCGCAGAGCCACGCGCACCTTCCGGGCCGATGGGGCGGCCACCTACGAGGAGAACCGCGCTGAGGCGCAGCGCTGGGCCACTGCCCTCACATGTCTGCTCCGTGGCCTGCCACTGCCAGGGGACAGGGGTGAGGTGCTGGGTGGCCCCCCTGCCCTAGGGCCACCTCGCTGTCTCCACATCTCCCTCTGTGGGCAGCTCGGTCTCGACTTGTCCGTGTGTCTCTCTGTCTGCTCTCTGGGTCCCTGTTGACTGATTGATACACAGACAGGTACGGGCTAGAGAAGGAACAAAAGACACAGGCAGGGAGGATGTCTGCTGCTCTCTCTCTAGATTTCTGTCTGCACACACCCTACCCCGGGTGGCAGACTCTCCTCTCTGAGTCACTGGCCCCCTTCTCCACCCGCTGCCAATCTCTGTCCCTTCCTCCCTTTCCTGGGTCTTGACCACAGGTGAGTCAGAGGCTCCCACGCTGGTGGAGGCAGCAGACTAGAAAGTGTTCAGTGACTGGCCACCACCCAGGTGCTAACAGAGCTCCCACAGGGCAGCTGGGTGCCCGAGGTGGCATCTCACGCAGCCTGTGAGGGGTCAGAGAGGGCTTCCTGGTGTACTCGGCCAGAGCAGGAAGGTAAAGGTGCAGGGGTCCCCACCTGCTGGGCCCTCCTTGGTCCTCCAGGGTCCTGGGACGGAGGGAGCCCCCACAATGGTGTAACCTGATCCCAGGTTCCAGGTGTGCAGGAGAGGAAAGTGGAAACCACAGCTCCTTGTGCTCTCCTCTCACACATGGGTCCAAAGAGCGCTGGGATCAGACACCCAAGCCCTGCATTTCTCTCAACACCTGGGGCGAGGGGTGGGGCTGCACACCTGAGCCTGGACAGGTGAGGGCTGGGAGAGCCACCTGCACCTCCCAGCAGGCTCTCAGCCAGCCCTCCACTGCTTCCATCGTGGGCTGCTGGGGGTTCCTGCTTCTGAAGGGAGGGCCTGGGCCTGTGGCCTCTGAAGACTCCCTCCCCTCTGCAGAGATCACCCCGGAACTCCTGCCGCGGGCACCCAGACTGCTCCTGTTCGTCAATCCCTTTGGGGGCCGGGGCCTGGCCTGGCAGTGGTGTAAGAACCACGTGCTGCCCATGATTTCTGAAGCTGGGCTGTCCTTCAACCTCATACACACAGGTAAGGTGGTGTTGGGATGGGAGTGGGGTTTGGGACGCCCAACTTTCAGACCCTGGGTCTGAGTGAGGAGGGACTGGGGATGGGGTGTGGGTCTCCCAGGACCTGAGGGGGGATCTCTTGGGTCCTGGAGGAGCAGTTGGGGTGGGGGGCAGATCTAGGTCCTGGGGGGAGCAGTGGTGGGGAGTGTCTCCCGGGGTCCTGGGGTGGGAGGCAGGTGGAACGGTCAGCCTCACCTCCTCTAATGTCTCGCATCAGAACGACAAAACCATGCCCGGGAGCTGGTCCAGGGGCTGAGCCTGAGGGAGTGGGACGGCATCGTCACGCTCTCGGGAGACGGGCTGCTCTATGAGGTAGGGCAGAGCCCCCTACTCCCAGCCCTGAGCCCTTGGTGACCCCAGAGGCCAGGCCCAGAACCCATATTTTGGGCGTCCCACCCCCCAGGTTCTGAATGGGCTCCTGGACCGCCCTGACTGGGAGGAGGCCATGAAGATGCCCGTGGGCATCCTCCCCTGCGGCTCGGGCAACGCGCTAGCTGGAGCAGTGAACCAGCACGGGGGGTAAGTCGGATACCCCTGTGGGGGCTGCTGCCTCAGACTAGGCCTAAAGTTGAGGATACAGTGATGGAAGGGGGAGTCCGCCTGGGGTTCACAGCTTCTCCCCCTCAGCCCATCTCCATCATTCAGGGTGGTTCTGGGACGTTCCCTTTTGGGCTGTCTTGTTCCCAGCTGTATCCCTGGAGCCTGGAACTGCCAGGCATGCAGAAGGCACTCAATGAATGATCAGAGAATGGAAGCACCAACAGAGAACCTGGCCCTGTCAGAGAAGGACTGTGTGCAGGCAGCCAAATGGTGGTGGGTGGTCTCAGGGCCAAGCCCACCCCACCCTGGGTTGTTTTCCTGCTCTGCTTCCCTGCTCAGCTGTGTCTCTCACCCCACCCCATTTGCTGTTTTTCCCCGATGCGTCCGTCCGTCTCGGACTGTGAAGGTTTGAGCAGGCCCTGGGCCTCGACCTGCTGCTCAACTGCTCGCTGCTGCTCTGCCACAGTGGCCGGCGCCCCCTGGACCTGCTCTCCGTGACGCTGGCCTCGGGCACCCGCTGTTTCTCCTTCCTGGCTGTGGCCTGGGGCTTCGTTTCTGATGTGGACATCCAGAGCGAGCGCTTCAGGGCCCTGGGCAGTGCCCGCTTCACGCTGGGCACTGTGCTGGGCCTGGCCACCCTGCATACCTACCATGGACGCTTCTCCTACCTCCCTGCTGACGTGGAGTCAGCCTCACCCGGCCCCAACCCTGGCCTGCCCCGTGCCAAGTCAGAGCTGACCCTGGCCCCAGGCCCAGCCCCACCCCTGGCCCACTCGCCCCTGCACCGTTCAGTGTCTGACCTGCCCCTCCCCCTGCCTCAGTATCCCCTGGTCTCCCCTGGCTCACCTGAACCCCTGCCCATCCTGTCCCTCAATGGTGGGGGTCCAGAAGTGGCCGGGGAGTGGGGTGGGGCTGGGGATGCCCCACTGTCCCCTGACCCGCTGCTGCCCTCACCCCCCAGGGAAGCTCTCTCACCCATGGCCAAAGGGCCCCCAGAAATGCTCACATCTTCTGGGTTCCCACCACCCACCCTTGATGTCCCAGTAGCCAACTCAACCTGTGGCCCTCCAGACCACCTGCTGCCACCTCTGGGCAGCCCGCTGCCACCAGGCTGGGTGACGCTGGAGGGAGATTTTGTGCTCATTTTGGCCATCTCACCTAGTCATCTGGGTGCTGACATGGTGGCAGTTCCTCACGCCCGCTTTGACGATGGCCTGGTGCACCTGTGCTGGGTGCGGAGCGGCGTCTCGCGGGCCACGCTGTTGCGCATTTTCCTGGCCATGGAGCGCGGGAGCCACTTCGACGTGGGCTGTCCGCAGATGGGCTACGCCGCGGCCCGTGCCTTCCGCCTCGAGCCGCTCACGCCCCGCGGCGTGCTCACGGTGGATGGGGAGCAGGTGGAGTACGGGCCGCTGCAGGCGCAGATACATCCAGGCCTCGGTACCCTGCTCACTGGGCCGCCGGGGGAGCCCACGCGCGAGCCCTAAGCCTCTCGTGGAGTTGGAAGCCCGTCGGGGGCGGGGTTTACATTCCAGGGGGCGGGGCCTGGCTCTAGAGCTAAGGCGGAGGTCCCGACCGCAGGGCCCCGACCCGCATCTCAGGATTGCACCCGCCCCAAGGGGATCAAACATGCTGGAGAGCAGCTTGAATTCTAGGGGTGCGGACATCACGGTTACTGATAAATGGGCACGCCTCGAGGGGAGTGCTGGGCCGGGAGTTAGGGCCCCTCCTATAGGGCGGGGCTCGGGCCGGACCCCGCCTCCGATTCCTAGAAGGCTGGGCCGGCTGGGGGCAGGTCCTCGCCTACGTGCCGCCTGCTGACTGGACCCAGGAAGTACCGGCTGGGAAAGGCCTTAGGTAATTGGCCAGTCGGGGCCGGGGGCTCGTCCTGTCCACTCCGGTGCCTCCACCTCACTGGCCACTCAGCCCGGGAGGGGCGGGTTCCCTGGAACCCGCGCTCCTATTTGCACTAAAGTTTCTTCCCCTGCTGGTGGGGGCGGGAAGCTCATCTCCCCAGTCTTGTCTCACATGCGTCCCCCGTCTCTGTTCCCAGACTTAAAAGCAATTGAAAAGGTCTATGCAATAAAGACGCTCGCTTCATTCCTCTCAAGACTTTCGCCCCTTCCTCCATTCACAGCCCCTGGGAGGGCCGGGCTCTGGACACTTGACTTCCTGCCTGTTATGGTCCGCAGCGGGCCTCGAACCCGGGCCAGGGAGCTGCCTCCTCCTTCCCCACAACAGCTGGCTCTGGGTTCTCAAGATTTATTCAGGATAGTGTTAACGGAGGCGGTGGGGGGGAAGGGATCCTCGACGGGCCGGGGGGCACACACAGAGGATCCTCCCCGCCCCCGCGAGGGAGGCGGGAAGCTCGCTTTTTCTTAAAAATATAAATGTATTTATCAGCATCGTCACGTCCCTGGGGCACCCAGCTGAACGGCCCATGGGCCACAGGGCAGGAAGGGAGGAGGGCGTCAGGACACAAGTCAGAGCGAGGCGGAGGCGAGCTCCATCCGGTGGGGAGCAGCGGCCTCACAGGGCCCCGTGCTGAGCCTGGTAGCGGGACAGCACGGCGCGGTAGTGGGACAGCTCCTGGCGCACGGCCACCACCTCCTGCCGCAGAAGGGCGTTCTCCTTCTCCAGGAAGGCCGCCCGCACCGAGATCTGGTTCTCCTTGAGCCGCCGGGCGTCGCGGGACCGCTTGGCTGCCTCGTTGTTCTTGTACCGCCGGCTCCAGTATTTCTCATCCTAGGGTGGGGGGGGAGGAGGGCACTGAAGTCGGGAAGGGCCCAAGCTCCAGCAAGAGAGGGAAGGAGGCCCGGCTTTGCTTGCTGTGCCTTGAAAGCCCAGAGGGCCTCTGAGATCCCCGGGGCTTCCTGCCCACTAGGGGGTCCTAAGGGACATAGGGCTCCCCCTGGGATGGATACCCAAGGGTTTGCCCTTCTAGGACCTTGGTCACTAAGGAGGAAAGCCCCTAACAACAGCTGAAGCATGAAATACTCCATCCCCAAGCAACTGCACTTCTGTTTCCACTGTGCAAAGCAGACCCAAGCCCTCCGTCTGACTGAGGGCTTGCAGTTAGCTCTTGGTTGCTAAGGACCCTAAGAACCCTTGTTCCCTAGCAACAGGACCATCAGGGTCTGAGGGCCTCTCCCAGTGAAAAGCACTGCCCCATACAACACTTTCCCAGATCAGGGTTGCTAAGGAAGGCCTAGGCCCCTAGCCACGGGGTCTGGTGTCCCCTAAAATCCTCTTGGAGGTGGGCCCCTTGAGAATCTGGTTGCCAAGGCAATCCCATCCCTCCTCAGCCAACAAAAGTGGTCCTGTTGCCCATGGCCACTGACTGACACACTGATCTGGAACTCGGACCAGGGAGCCACCTCTTCCCCAACAGGCCCTGCTTGCTAGAAGAGTGGCTTCTTAGCAATGGGACCTATCCTGAGACCTCCCCACAGGATTATTCTGAGGATTCTCCAATCCCAGAATTTGGTTGTTGGGGGATAGAACACTCTCCTTCCTCTCCCTTAATTAAAGCCTAGTTGCTGGTTGCTCAGAAAAATCCAGTCGCTAGCAACAGGGCCCTGTGGCAGGAGAAACCATGGTCCTCGGAGGGTCAGCCAGCCTGCCCCAGCTGCTTCAGGTAGTGGCTTCTTAGGCAAAGGCATGGCAAAGTCTTTGGAGAAGCCTGGGTACCCCTGGTTGGGAGAGACCCCAGAACTGGCAAAGACAGAAAGCTAAGAAGATGCACTCACAACCCTAAGCACCCCAAATCCCAATGTGATTGGCTCCAAAAGAGAACTGGAGACGTTCCTCCAATGAGGAATCCAGAACACAAGACCTAAAGGGATTGGCAAAGTCTGCTTCTTAGGAAGAGGCAGTTACTCTGAAGGATGCCCTGAATCAGAGAACATAAGCCCAGCCCCAGCTTGGCTCACTGCCAAAGAAAGACAGGCCAAGACTCTACTGCCAAGGAGACTTGTTCTTAGCAAATGGGCTCAATGGAGCCTGAAGCCAGCCTCAATGTGGGTTTCGGGACCAAATGATCGGAGAATCCTCAAGTTTGTGCAATCGGGCCTAGTAGGGCTGGCCGAGTCCCCGTCCCACAGTGATACCATCCTCATCAACATCAAGCCAAAGTCCCTGCCCCCTTGCTGTCTAGTGGTCAAGGAGGACTGATCCCTGGCCACTGGCCCAGAGAACCTTCTATGTCATCCCAACGAGAAGTCCAGGCTAGACTGTGAGGAAAGCCCCCTTGTTGGCTGGGGGCTGCCTGGGTTCCACACCCCATCATGCTCACCTTCTGCTCCTCTGGCACCTGGATCTTCCGTGCCTTTTTCATGATAGGCTGGGGCTTAAGTTCCTCCTCAGAGAAGCGATGTCTCCGAGGGTCAAAGGTCTCGTGGCCGGGAATGCTGGACAGGGCTAGATCAGCTGGGTCGGGTTCAAAGGTCATCAGCACCTCCACCGTGTCTGGGTCCACAGGACTGGGTGTGTCGCGAGAGCTCAGGCCTTGGGGAGACGGAATGTATCACCTGAGTGGGTATTTATTTTGGAGGGGAGATCTCTAAGTCTACCCCCTGCTCAAGTGTCATGTTATAGCCACCAGCCTCCTACCACAGGAAGGCCCTTCTGGGGGTTAGTATTAAGTCTACCAGGGATCAACCTCTCTAATATAAAATATAAAGTTTCCCTAAAGCATAAAGATGCGTAGAAACCATGGTGACAACTTCGTTTTACAAACAGGGAAACTGAGGCCCAGGCATAACCGGCTTGCCCTAAGTGACACGGGAATCAGGGCTATTCCTTCTAAAACAGTCACAGTGCTGACTTCTTGTCGCTTCTTACTAAATTCCCGACCAAAGCCCAGGAGCCAGTCTGTCCAAAGAAAAGGAATACACTGCATGGAAAAGACCTCTAAGAGCGTCCAATTCCAAAGTTAGGAAAGAGCAGACGAGGGAGGGCGACTCGAGAGTAGGTGCCTGTCCCTTTAAGACCAAGCAGGCCCGGGCCAGCCGAGGACACAGAATCGGGGCCGAGTCACGTGCAGGTGCCTGCTTCCCTCACCCCCGCCCCGCGCCCCGCGCCCTCACGTTCCCCAGGCCCCGCCCTCCCTGCGTGACGCGCGTGCGCCAAGCGCGAAGGCGGGCAAGTAGAACTCACGTGGCGCGGGAATGTGCAGCTGGGGAGGGGAGGGCCCGGTTCTGCCCAGAGGTCGGACTCGGGGCAAGTGTTCTCAGGGATCCCCCGCCTGCAGCCCGCCCCTGGAGACCGCTAGGTGCCCGAAGGGGCAGATAGTTCCTCTTCCTCCCTCGGGGCTCTCAGCTCGCACCTGTCTACACCCAACCTTCAAGGATCCAGATTCTCCTGCTCTCTGGGGAACACAGGAGAACCAGCCCCCGGGCACCCAGGATTCGGGGATCCCAAGCTCCTCCTCCTAGACTCAGGAATCTAGGCGTCTCGGTCCTCGCCGCGCAGAATCAAGATCCCCGACTACTTCCCCTCCGAAAGACTCGGGGACCCGGGACCGCAGCCCCTCTCCACCTGGGGACTCAGCGACTCGGACCGCCACCCTGTCATGTCTGAGGGAACTAGAAATCTGAACCCAGTCCCCGCCTTCTCCCCAGGGCCTAGAAGCTCCGGTCTTTATTACAGTTTCTCTGATCCTGGAGCCGAGAACCTGGATCCACTTCTCAGTCCTCTTCCCAGTAAATAACTCCGATGTCCGGGGCTGCCAGCCCCGGCTCTACAAATATCTGCCCACAGAAACGTCCACAATATCTCCCTACTGGCAGGTTTCCTGAATTTGGGGTTCCATGTCCCTTCACCCCTAGAGATCCGAGAGACCCAGTCCCTGACCCATTAGGGCCCCCTCCCCCTGCATCCTTCTACTACGGGACCCAGAATCCGGGCGCACAGCCCCAGTCCCACCGCCCCGGCCCCCCGCGGCGCACAGCCGCGCCCCCTTGCTGCCCCCGCCCCCCCGCCGCACCTGCACGGAGGCCGCCGGCGGCCCCGAGGGCACCCCGGGTGGGGGCGTGCCCGGGCGAGGAGCGGGGGGAGGCCGAGCCGCAGGAGCCGGGCCCCGGGGAGGGCACAGGCGTGCGCGCGGGCGAGGGCGCCGGGGACGGGGCGCCGAAGGGCGGCGGGCTGGGCGGGAGCCCGTGCTCCAGCAGGAAGGCGTCCAGGTCCACGTACTCCACATCGCCGAACGGCAGGGTCCGCTCCCACAGCAGCGGCGCCAACAGACCCGGGCCAGGCACGGCCCCCGGGCGCCCCCGCGGGGACCCGCCGCCCACCACCGCCCCAGCTGGGGCATCCGCCGGGCCCGCCGTTTCCAGGCCCGGCCCGGGGACCGTGGCTGCCGGCGGGGCCGCCTTGCGCTCCTTTTCCTTAAGGAGACCTGAGGACCAGGGGAAAGACGGGACGGGGCGGGGTGGGAGAAGAGCGATACAGAGGGAGGAGGGACCCCGAGTCAGAGAGACCCGAGAGAAGAGGAGCGCGAGATCCACACGGCGGAGGTAGAGAAATGCAGAGGCAGACGAGACGACAGAGACCGAGAGTGCACAAACACCCAGAGAGAAGACGGGACAGAGACTCAGAGAGGGGGGACAGAGAGAAAGATGGATAGTGACGGGGGAGTGCATGGGGGGGCAGAGATAGAACGAGGGGTACAGCGATCAAGAAAGGGATAGAGACCCAAAGAGACAACGGCAAAGAAACTCAGAAAGGGAGGGTGGGGGTGAACAGGGACCCAGAGAGAAGGGAGGACAAAGATGATGCAGAGAGAGAGATGGGGACAGACACCCAGAGTGGAGAGGAGACAGAAAACACAGATAACGGGGGACCAGAAGTCCAGAAAAGGGGGGGCACGGACAGGTTAGGTGGAGGGTTGGGCAAGTGAAAGAAAAAAAAAAAATGACAGCTCTGTAATTCCCTCCCACACCCTCAGCGCGCCGGAGCCCCTTCCCCCTCCCGCCTCCCCGCCCCTCGGGAAGGGGCAGGAAGGGGCTCTACCCCTTGGGCACATTCCTAATCCCCTAGGCCCCATGTGACCCCAGGAAGCCCCGCCCCAGCCCGTGTCGCCACCGTGTGAGCATCGGACACACCCCCTCCCTTCTCCCCAGACCAGGGGGGTCCAGACTGCCAGAACCAACAGCTAGAGGGGACTGGGGGTCTCGACTCCGGGGTCTTCGAGGAGGGGGCTGCTGGAAACCTGGACTCCTGGGTCCTCGGAGAGGACGGGGTTGAGAAACGGTACTTTTGGTTCCTGAGTGCTGGGGGCTCTAGAGCTTAAACACCGGAGAAATTCAACGGACATTGCCTGGGAGAATGGACTCCTGGCACGCAGGGATTGGCGGTGACCCCGGTTTTTAAATCCCTCAGGGAGCGGATGTCTGAGTTGGGTGAGATGGGGGCTAGAACTCACAGCTGGTCGGCTCTTTGGACTTGCTGGTCCCCTGCAGAAGGCTCCGCAGCCCGAGCAGCGCTCCCCCACCAGGGGGAGCCCCGGCCGGGCCGCCCAGCAGCAGGGGGGCCGGGGTCCTGTCGCTCACGGGCCGCGCCATCGCCGGGCACCTGCCCCCAGGCTCACGGGCTCATGGAGCGGCGAAGAGCTGGGCCTGCCAGTCAGCGGCACAGTCCTGTGGTTCGGGCGAGTGTCTGCCCAGGGACAGGCGAGTGTAGCTTGCAAGCCTCCAGTATCCAGAACACTGCAAATGCTAGGAGCGATGGGGATTTGCGGTCCTTGGTTCAGAAACGTGCAACTCAAGAGGGTCTCGGGGGACCATGCAGGTCTGGCTGAGGGGGTGACCAAAGCAGGCGGCTGGCTCTTGGCGATCGCGGGTGCGAAGGGACACAGGCGCTCTTTCTGTAAGGTGGGCGAGCCTGGCTCTTGCAAAATCTGCGGCTCTCGCAATGGAAGGCGGTTTGCAATCTGCACCGAGAGGTGTGCGCGGAGGGGCGGAGGAGGCGGTAGGAGGAGGCGGCCGCCTTGAGGCGGGGCCAAAGCAAACTTACTTCTTTCGCAGAAGAAAAACCAAAACCAAAACACCCGACGCCACAGCGCGCGCCCCTCCTCCCGGGGCCCGCACGCGCCCGCCCAGCCCGCCGGGCTCTGGCCATGCACCCCAGCCGCGTGCCTTCCTCCGGCTGCCGGCGAGAGCCAATCGCGTCTCGTCCCCTCGAGACGCACAGCCAATAAGACGCCCTGGACCCTCCGAGGTCCGGAAGGGCGCGTGAGGGGCTCTACGCGTGAAGTTGCTTTGCCTTTAGGAGGAAGGCGGGACCCTGACCTACATTTGCCCAATGGGAGGCGACCCTGGGGGCGGGACTGTGACCCAGTTTGGGCCAATGAGGCGGGCGGGAAGGGGAAGCACATGGCTCCCCGCGTGCTGCCTGAAGAAGGGGGCGGGGAGAGAGGCGCCGCTTAAAGGCGCCGGTCCAAGTGACTGGGGAAATAGGAAGCCAAAAGCCCGGTAGTGGGTTTAGGCAGAGGGAGATTGATTTCTGGAAGAAGACTGTTCTTTAAAACCCAAATTTTCCCCACCGCGCCTAGAATCAGACCACTGAAAAACAGGAAGTATTCTGTCCCTTTAATAGCTTTGTTTTGTGGGTGACTCCCCTCCCTTTGAAAGGAGGCTTGGGACAGGCAAGCGCAATCCTCTATGGGGCGTCTCAGCGACCGTGGGGGGCACCATCCACTGTAAGAGGAAACCGGTGGGGGGGGGGCGTTAGTTTAGTGCACCACAGGCTGGACACCTCATCACCCTCACCCTTCCACCCTCCCCACCCCCCCGCCGCGCAGGGCTCTACCACAGGGGCGCTGCGAAGGGGGAAGGAACGTACTAAGTTGAGGAGAATGGTGAGGTCCTGGGCTGAACCATAAGGAGTCAACAGGAGGGTGGAAGAACTAAGTGACGGTATTCATGGGGATCTGGGCTGTACCATGTTGAGAAGCCAGAGGAGGGGCCGTCACTCTGGGCTAAACCACCAGGCAGTAGGAAGGGAATGGGAATGTACCAAGTTGATTCTCGAGGGCGGGGTGCGGTCATGCTACAGCAGAGGGTTGTACCACATGGAAACAGGGAAGGGGTCCAGACTGTACCATGTTGTTGAGCCATGGTAGTAAGAACTACCATACCATGGACCCATCGTGGTTTCTACCACAAACAAGTAAGGGGCTCGGGTTATATAGGAAGTTGCCAGGCAGCGAAGAAGACAAATCACGGACCAGCACTGATCGATGGGGAGGGGGGCGGGCTGTACCAAGTTGGCACAGAGGGAGGAGGGAGAGAGCTGGACCATCCAAAAGCAGCAAAGGGGGGAAGGCCTGTTTCGGATTGAGACCCCCCCAGGGGAGAAACATGGGCGGGCTAGACCAATACGTGGAGGGGTGCAGGCTGGGCCATACCATGCAGGCGGTAGTTGGGGCCTCGGCAGCGCCTCTCAGGGTGCCGGGGATCCCTGTTTCCCCTCAGGGCCCTGTGGGCCAAGGGCTGCAGGGGCCGGCCGTTACCGCTGAGGCTCTGGAAGATCTGGGACGGTGGGTTCTGGCTCAGGAGTCTCAGGGAGTGCATCTGCCGTGGGAAGGGGGAAGGAAACTGGGAGTGAATAGTGACTGGCCCTGGTGACGTCATTGGGAAGCCCCGCCCCCACGAGGGCCACGGCGCACGTGTTCAGTCCCCCACACCTGTCCGATCCTCCCCCATATTCGCTGGGGTTTGGGAATTGGGTCCCCAGGCCTGGGGGCTGAAGGTCACCTGGAGCGAGGTGATGTTGAGAGCGCGGTCGATGAGAATCCAGGTGACCGTCTCTGAACAGGGCGGGGTGCTGAGGGATCCCTGATAGGTGATAAAGCCGAAGGAATCGGGGAATAGGAGCTCCAGGCTCAGGTCTTGGAGAAAGTAGGCGTCATCTGCGGGCACAGCAGGCGGGGAGGAAGAGGGGCACCCCTCTTGAACCCCCCTCACCTGTACTGCTTCCCCCCAACACGCCAGGGACTTACTTTTGTAGGAGATGCGGGTGATGGTGTCACGATTGAGGAGGCGGCTGAGGAATGGGTTTGAGCTGCCGGCCACCTGGGTGGGGTACAAGGTGAGGAGGCAGGCGTATAGAACTCCTAGCCCCTCTTCCCCCAGGACCCAGGAGTTGGGACCCCACCCCCACCCCCCATCCCCGCCAAGCCCCCTCTTCTATCCAGGAGCCCCTTTCCTCCCTCAGAATTTTGCCTTGGCTTACATTGACAAAAAGGCTGAGAATGGCCAGGCCGTTGGGGCCCCGGGAGGCTGCACTGAGGTTTCCGTAGAGTTCCTGATTGAAGTGAATGAGCTGCACCTGGGGGGTGGGGGGGCACAGAGAGTGGGGGTCCCCCAGCGGAAGGGAGAAGAGGATGGCTCCAGCTCTGGGACCTCTGGGTGGGGGATCAGTTCAGTGGAGGAGGGTAGGGGGATACATCAGGAAGAGGGCGAAGCAGAAGGAAATGGGTGGAGGGCAGGACTGGGGCCACAGGTCAGAGGTCAGTGGCTGTCACCTCAGCTGAGAAGCCCTGGTGATTGATGTGGTGTTCAGAGCCGGATCCGTCCCGCGCTCCAAACAGCAGCCGTAGTTCACTAAGCCGGTGACTGTAGAGGAGGGGACCCCCAGACACGTTGACCACGGGCCGGGGCGCAGGCAGGAAGGAGACGTGGCGGCCTGTATTGTACAGGGTTCCCTGGAGCTGTGGAAGAGGCAGGAGCCGTCACGGGACACAGAGAGAAGGAGCTCTTGTTCCTCCCACTCTCCACTTCCACATTTCCCACTGCAACAATCATTTAGTCATTCAACATAGTTTGAGCACCAACAATTTGCCAGGCTCTATGGTGGCCCACTGTAGATGCTCAGTACTGGTTGAACTCCATATTGAACTTCTACTGTGTGTCGTAGATGCCAAGAACAGAACAGTGAACAATTAGACAAAAATCCAGGGCTGCGTGGAGTGTATGTTCTAGTGGGGGAAAGACAGACAACAAATAATCATAGAAATAACTGCTTAATCAATTATGTCCTGTGGTTATACTGGGAAAGAGAACAAGGAGCACAGGGAGAAAGTCTAACAGGGGACTCAGTCTAGATGGAGGAGGGTAGGAAAGCCTTCCATGAGGAGGTGACATTTGAATGGCAACCTGAAGGATAAGGAGAGGTTAACTGCAAAGAGCAGGGAGAAGGCCATTTCAGGAAGGGAGAATTGCAAGTGCCAAGGCACTTTTAGTGACAGTGAAGAGGCCCATGGAACCTGAGGGAATGAGAGGATGGTAATGGGAGCTGGATTGTGGAGGGACTTGTGGGCAAGGATGGGGAGCTTTGAATTTATATTTATAATGGAGTACATCTACAACTGAGTATATCTATAGCTGAATAAAATATGTTTATAATGGAATATATGTATAATATAGTAGCACAATGCCAGGCACAAAGTAAGCGCTATTAAGTGTTTGCTTCTGTTTTTATTTATCCTAATTGAAGGATTTTGAGTTGCAGAGTGGGATGATCTGATTAAACACGACTCTGGCCATGGCATGGGGAACGGAGTGCAGGAGGCAGAGAAAGCCAGCCAGGAGGCTATGGCAGATCCAGGTACGGGAGGATGATGGCCTGGACAAGATCGGGGGCACTGGAGGGGGTGAGAAGTGGAAGGATTTGAGTGATATTTAGCAGGAGACTAACAAGGAAGGGCGTGGATTGGAAATGGGGAGCGAGGGAGGGGATGGGGTCTGCAATGGCTCCGTGGTTGTTGGCTGGGGCAACCAAGTGAAGGGTGGCATGGGCATTGATGAGAAGCGGTGTTACATGGTGGGTGAGAGCACGGATGTTGGGACCACACTGCTGGGGCTGGAATCCCAGTGCTGACACTCTTTAGCTGTGTGACCCCAGGGAAGTAACTTAACCTCTCTGTGCCTCAGTTTCTGCATCCATAAAATAGGGATAATAGACCAATTTCTTGGGGTCGTTATGAGAACCAGAAGGACTTATAGAGCTTCTAATGTCCTCTTTGACTCTTTCTTCCTCAAAGATGAGAAAACTGGGGGAGCCACGGGTAGGGAGGGAAGAACCATTTTAGAGTGTATAGTGCCCACCCAGCAGGTACCCCTTCCCCAAGCTGGCCTCCCACCTTGGCCCCCACCTGCCCTCCCACCCCCCAGGCCCCTTACCTTTTCTCCCCCTGTGCTGAGCCTCAGAGGGGGCAGAAAAGGGTCATAAAGGACCCTCTTCAGCTCCACATCCACAGGGCTCTGCCGCTTCCCCACGGCACACAGACTCCAGGCTGCATTCACCAGGCCCCAGAAGGGAGGCCCTGGGGAGAAGAGGGGCAGGGAGGAAGGAGAGTCAGAAAGAGCCGGTTCCCAAAGCTGGGATCTGGTGAGAGGGCTGGGTGGTCTGGATCCCAGGGTCCCAGGGGAGGAGGGGTTGGGAGGCTTGGACTCCTGGCCTGATGGAGGAGGGGGCTAGGGTGTAGAATCCTGGTCCTAGAAGCACATTGGAGTCATGCCCTAAGACCCCTGAGTACCTTCAGTCTCTCCTTAAACCACCCCATCTTAAAATTAAGTCTTGGGGGAAGAAACTACAACTCCCAGCAGACCACAGTGCTGTCAACCCACCCATCCGTGGCCTGCCTTCCCCAGAGGCCCATGGGAGTTGTAGTTCTTTCATTCTCCCTTGTCCGGCAGCTGGATAATGAATGTATGGGGGCGCGTGGTTACCAGAGAGGGCTGGAGGCGGCGAGACACCCGGCCACAGGACCTCCGGTTCCCATCAGAAGCCAGGGCCCGCCTCTTTCCCTGCAAACACCCGCACGCTCTCCCACCGCAGCCGCTTTCCTTCCGCTCACTCCCACTCATTACTTGAAATGCGCATGTATAATGTCCCATGGTGAGCCACTGGGGTTCCGAGTCTGGGCCCCAGTCCTGAAGGAGGGAGGAGGGGGCTGGGACTCCCGAGCCTGAGGGAGGAGGGGGCAGGCTCCCGAGGTTCCAGGGTCTGAAGAAGGAGGCACCCGGGGGTCCGGATTCCGGGGTCCCCGCCCTGGCTGCACCTGGAACGAAGTTTCCCTGGAGATTATCCTTGTAGCTCCACCAGTCCTCGGGGTCAGGTGCTGGTCCGATGTGAGCTGGGAAGAGAGCAGCCTGAGCCCCTCTCCTTGGCACCCCCCCCACCCCTACCCTTCCCTCTGGGGCTCCTAGCCCGAGCCCCCAAATCTTACCTGTCGCCCCCAGTGCGGCCCAGAGCACCAGCGCTCGAGGGGCGCTCAGACGAGCTGCACCCCCCATCCCCGGGAGGCCTTCCAGAGAGCCCTTTCCAGTCCCCTGCCCGCCCCCCACTCAGCTCCTCCTTCCCCTCTTTCTGGGACCCTGTCTCTTCAGGACTTCCAACCCCCCTCTCCTCCCCACGGGGACTCCCAGCTCCCAGAATAGCAAGGCAGCTGAGGCCGGAGACTCCCCCAAACCCACTCCCCTCTCACTCTCTCTCTCTCCTTGCTTTCCTCCTCTTTTCTCCCAACCCTCCAGGCACCCTCTGTCTCCTGATCTTCCCACAGCCTTTGGCTTCTCCCCCCACCCCAGCCCAGACTATCTCCTGGTTTCTAATCCACACCCCCACTTCTCGTGCTCTTTTCATTCATGGAACCACCTAACTCCATGTCTTCATCCTGCTTGTCTCCCCACCTCCTCCTTCTCCCTCTCCCCCTTTTCTCCACCTCCTGCTCTCGCTCGGTCTCTCTCCAGCTTCTCTCCCTCTCCCCTCCTCCTCTCCAGCCTCTTCTCTCAGTTTCTCTGTCTCTCTCTTCTCTCTCCTCCCCCTCCCTCTCTTCTCTCTCTGGGTGTTAATTTATTCTTTGTTGGGGGCGCTCCTCTCCGGCAGCGAACTCTCCTCGGGATGGGGGTGGGGGCTGTGCCCAGGGCAGTGTGAGGGGTGGGTGGGGGCTGGACCCTAGCTCCGAGGGTGGGGGATCCGGGGGTGCCGGAGGCCGGGCCACCTGGGGCCCGGGGCTGCCACTTCCCACCCTCCGCAGAAGGGGGAAGGGGCGCTTAAGGTGGAGCTGGGGGAGGCCTCGGAGGGCTCGGGGCTGGGAGCCGGCGGCCTGGCCTCCGCGGACCTGGGTTCGCGGCCCCCCGGGTGCCCAGCCCGCCCCGTGCCCGCAACCCCCGGCCCCGGGCTCCACTCGGTCCTGGCCCGGGGCCGCCTTAACGGGGCTGGGGATCCCCTGGGAGATCTAGGAGCGGTGAGGGCCGCTGACCAGGAGGGGGAGGCAGAGATCTGGAGGGGGAGCGGCGGGGAGGAGGAGGGAGAGGAGGAGGAGGAGCCGGGAGGGCCGCGGCGAGCGGGCTGGAGGTGAGTCGGCTCCCTGCGGGGGCCTGGGGAGCCGAGGGAGAGCGAGGGCGGAGGCGGCTGCGGGTTAGAGATGCGGGAGCGAGAGGCCAGGCGGGAGAGAGACGGAGGCGGAAGGAGAGGCAGAGTGAGGCCCACGGGGAAGGAGACCGAAACTCAGATAGATACGCAGACAGACAGACACTGCGAGAGAGGGAGACCTAGGAGGACAAGGAGAGAGATGGAAGAGAGAGGTACAGACGGATGTGGAGAGTGATGCCCATGGAGACGGAGACACAGAGCCAGAGAGACAGAGAAGAGGAAGACAGAGAGTGAGAGAGATACGGATGGAGGCAGAGAAAGAGAGGAAGACGTAGAGACCTGACTTCAGGTTAGAGATGGAAGAACGGGATGCCAGGCAGCAGAGGAAGCAGGAAAGAGAGAGCGAGCCAAAGGCAGAGAGAGACAGACGCACAGAGACACAGAGAGAGACACCAGATTTTAAAGAGAGACACAGAGACATTGAAAGAGGCCAACATACAGCAAGGAAAGCAGAGGGGGAGTTACAGAGTCACACACCTGGTGTCAGGACGGAGACCCAGAGACCCAGAGAGAGGCGAAGTCAGACACATGCCCTTCTCTGTAAAAAGAGACACCCATGCAGAGAAAGATCAACAGAGAGAAGCCGAAGGACGGAGAGCTAGAGAAGCTCAGAGGCAGAAATGCAGAGAGACAAGGAGAAAACACACAAGGAAGAGAGGTACGTATTAATTATCCATCACTGCATAACCGATTACCCCCAAAAGGCAGTGGCTCAAAACCACAAGCATCCTCCTGCAGATTCTGTGGGTCGGGAATTGGGGAGCCTCTTCGCTGGGGGTTCTGGCTCTGGGTCCCTCACGAGGGTGCAGCGGAGCGGTTGGCCAGGGCCGCCGTCTTCTGAAGGCTCGACAGGGGCTGGAGACTTGGCTTCCAAGCTCCCCCACGCGTCCATGGGCAGGAGGCCTCAGCTCCTCCTTGAGCATCCTCACAGCATGGTGGCTGGCGCCCCCCAGGACATAGAGGAGGCCACCGCCCCTCCTGGGACCTGGTCCCGGGCCACACGCCATCACTTCTGCTTCATTCGAAGCCCAACTCACGCTCCAAGGGGAGGAAATTAGTTTCCACCTCTTGGAGGGAGGAGGGTCCAAGAAATTGTGGTTTTATTTTAAACTACCACAGGTGGGAAGAGGAAGAGAGAGACGGAGAAATGGAGAGCGACAGACAGTTAGAGACCCAGGAGGCTTAGAGATCGGTGAGACTCCTTCAGAAACACGGAAATGTGCTGAGAGAGACACTTGGTGAGGCAGAGGGAGCCATGGAGGCAGGAGGCCAGGCAGATGCATGAGAACAAATAGAGGTCGTTGTCGTCATCATGGCACAGTGCGTAAAGTACCCGCTATGTACCAGGCGAGGTGCTGATCGCTTGCTATGAATGCAGAGATACAATCTCACAGCTGCCCTATGAAGCAGAGGCTCTTGTAATCCCATTTTACAGATAAGGAGAACAAGGCTCTGAGGGCATAAGTGCGTTGGCCATACAGCCAGGAAGTGGTGGAGCAGGGAAGAAAAGCAAGCAAGGAGGCACATGTACAGAGGAGTGGGGAAACTGGCAGGAAAAAAACTGGCAGAAAAACCCAGTTCTGATGGAGAAACAAATCAGTAAAAAATGGAACAACCCTCAGTATGATGGGGCATGATCAATATATACTCAAGTGTTCAGAAGATGGATGGATAGATAGATGGATGGATGGATATATTTAGAGATAGATAGATAGACAGAATGATACTGCAAATGTGGCAAAAAATTAAAGTTGGATCTGTGTGGGGTCGGGTATGGTGGAGTTCTTCATATGGGATTGTACTATTTTGTAACTAGTTACTATTTTTGTAACTATCCTCTAAGTTTGATCATAAATAAAGAGTTAAAAAAAATGGAACAACCCTGGACTGAGAGTTTCCTAGGTCCTTGGGCCCTTCCTTGCACCCCCTTGGCTGCATTTCAAGCCTGAGCGCTGCCCCATGAGGTGGGAGTTAGCATTACCCCATTATATAGATGGGGAGACAGAGGCTCAGAAGGAAATGACTCATCCAGGGTGGAGTGGGTGCCCGTCTGCAGAAAGCTATGCCCACTGGGACCTGTGCACGTGACCGTCTTTGGAAAAAGGGCCTCTGCCAATGGGATTAAGTTAAGGACCTCGAGAGGAGATCATCCTGAATAATCCAGGTGAACCCTAAATCCAATGACGAGTGTCCTTATAGGGGAAAGGCAGAGGGAGATTTGAGAGGCAGGGAAGAAGGCCATGTGGTAGTGATGCTTCCACCGGGTAAGGAATGCTCGGAGCCCCCAGAAGCTGGAAAAGGCAGCTAAGGATTCTCCCCTGGAGCCTTCAGAGGGAGCTTGGCCCTGCCAGCACCTTGATTCCCAGCTTCTGGCCTCCAGAGCTGGGAGAGAATAAATTCCCATTGTTTTAAGTCCCCCAGTTGGTGGTGATTTATTATGGCAGCTGACTCCAGGGATGAGGATGGGCAGGGGGAAGATGATGAGATAAACAGATGCAGAGGCCACGAAGGAACTAGAGAAATGCAGAGGAAGAGGCGGATAGAGGTGCCATCTCTCCCTACAATTCAGGACTCTCCTCCTGCAGGAAGCCTTCCCTGACCCCCCAGGCTTGGGGAGTTCCCAGTGCCCCGTGCCACCTCCCTAAGAGCCCAGACCGTGCTGCAGAGGGGCGTGTGCCTGCATGTCCTCCCTGGAGGGTGTGACTCAGGCCTGACCCCTCTCTGAGTCCCCAGCATCGCCCTGCACAGGGCCTGGCACAGGGTGGGGGTGAGGGTGGGGGTCTCAAGAGAGAAATCAGTCATGACTGAATGAAACCAGGCATCTGATGTCTCTCCCCAGGTTCTGTCCCTTTCTGCCGGAGAGATGCCTGGATTTTCTGCAAGTCTCTAGGAGGGATACCTCCTCCAGGAAGTCTTCCCTGATCCTCCAGTCTGGGGCAAGATGCCTTTTCTAGGCTTTCGCCAGGTCCTCTGTGCTGCCTCCTCTGTCCCACGTCACCCTTGGCTGTGATTGTGCCCAGGTCTCTCCCGTACCCCACTGGGAGCCCCTCGAGGGCAAGGGCAGCATCTCACTGTCCCAGCATTTCTCAGGAGAATATGTTGAGCGAGTTAAGGAATAAGTGAGTGAATGAAGTAAAAACATAAGGACTGTGGGCATTCAGAGATGGGTGAGAAAAAAAGGTGTTTATGGGGGGCTAAGAGGAAGGTTTCCTGGTGGAGGTGATTCTTTAAAGGCATTTTTTTATTGTGAACTTTAACATATATACGTAACATTGACAACTTTCAAAGTACGATTTCACAAGTTGTTAGAGAGCAAATTTCAAAGAATGTCATGGGTCACAGTTCCACAACTTCAGCTATTTCCATTATTGTGAAATATAACATGCATACAAAAAGGTGTTAACTTTTGATGTACAGCTCAACAAGCAGTCATATAGGTAATTTCAAAAGTCATTATGGGTTACAGGTCCACAGTTTCAGTTTCTTCCTTATTATGAAATATAGGATATATACAGAAAGGTGAAGACTTTCAAAGCACGATTCAATGAGTAGCTATAGAGCACATTTCAAAGAGTGTTAAAGGTTCCAGTTCCACTGTGTCATTTATGGAGGTGACATTTAACTCTTAACTCTCTTTCTGTCCCTCTAATCCCAGCCCCAGTTCAGAACTCATTGTCTTACACCTGGAGCCACCCCCTGGCATCTTTTCCTCCCGTCCATCTCCTGAAGAGCCCAGGAGAAAGTCCTGAGCCCTCAGCCTGGCTTAAGGGGCCCCACAAGCCCTGGCCATCCCCCACCACTGACCCCAAAGCCCCATCTCCCTTCTCTTACACAAACTGTGCACAAACGGCACCCTCTAACCCGAGCTCCCTTTCCTCCTCTGCTGGGCAAATTCCTACACAGACTCCTGTGCGCTCCAGGAGCCTCCTCCTCCAGGAAGGCATCCGGCAAGGCCGCCAGGTGGGCAGGGGCCCTCTCGGTGGAAGTGCTGGGTGCGCACAGACAGGCTGGGCTCCCTGCCCGGATGGGGAGGGGTACGCGGGCTGGAGGCGAGTCCCAGATGTGGATTTCACGCCCATTCGTCTTGGGCTCTGGGAACAAAGCGTGGGTCATAAGGGACATGGGGGGTTCACCCTGCTCCAGGCTTTCATCTCCTGCCACCCTGGCCCCCGGGGGGTCGACAGCAGGGCAGGACTCAGTGGTTCCCACAGCCCCTCTAGGCCTCCTTGCCCTCAACTCCCACTCCCTCGGGGGGCCCAGCAAATCTTCCCTGATCTGTGTTCTCGCCTTCTGGGCTCTCCTCTCCTGGGGGAGGTGTAGCCACTGGGCGTTCAAATGATAAGAGCAATGACAAGCTCATATCGCTCTTAAGGTGTGACTGTGTGCTTCGTGCTGTTCTAAGCCCATTACATATATTAACTAATTTATTCCTCATAATAAGTCCTGTGAATTACTTCCTGTTATCATCATCATTCCCATTTTACAGACAAGAAAACCAAGGCACAGAGAGTAGCAGCGCTGGGATTTGAAACCTGGCCGTCTGGCTCCAGAGCCCATGCCCTTTATGAAAAATGCACCCTAGTACACTGCTACCTGATAGAACTTTCTGTGATGGTGGAGAGGTTCCACATCCATGCTGTCCAATATGGCTGGCCCAAGGTGTTCAATATATTAGCTGTCTAATATAGCAGCTGTGGGATTGGATAGTGGAGCTCTAGAGAACTGAGCTACTTGCCCTGTGAGTGTTGCTAAGTCTTTTCACCTCCCTGACCCTCAGTTTCTTCCTCAGAGGTGGTTAGAGGTTTTGGCCAAACCCAAACATATCTGGGTTTGAATCTCAGCCCATCTCAAGGTGGAGTGTCCCCTGGGAGCCTTAGTTTCTTTGTCTCTATAATGGGGATAATAATAGGATCTGCCAATTTATTCAACAGGGATTTATTGAGCTCCTACTATGTCCTAGGGGCAGGGGTTACAGCAGTGAGGGAAACAGGCACAAATCTGAGGTCAGGGCAGCAGGACATCACCCTTTTCCAATCTTAGCCTCTTTTTTCCAGGAAATGTGAAAAGGCTGCTCTGCCCAGCACTTGGTGATGTCATATGATACTGTGGGTTCTGATCTGCCAAGGGACTGGTGTAAAGCAGGGTCTGCTGATTCCCCCAATATCCTTTCTCCCCTCCTTCCTTGATAACAGAATACCCTATTTAGCTCAGTTGAAGACAACCCTGCATTACAGGTTACACATCTACCTGCTCTTGCAGTGAGGTGTGGTCATGGGACTAAATTCTGGCCAGTAAGATGAGACCGAGGGTTCGTGTGACTGTTTTTGGAAAACATCTTTATAACTCAGTTGTGTGGATCCTTTGACTTTTTCTGTTTGCCTTTGTCCATACTACAGCATAGATACAGATGTGATGCCTGGAGCACTGGCTGCCATGTTGGGCCATGTGGGAAAGGACCATTCTAAGGATGTCAGAAAAGAAAGCTGGAAGATTCCTGGTGCCTGGGTTTTCTCCAGACTTTTTTATGCAAGATAGAAATAATCATCTGTCTGACTTAAACCACTGTTACTTGGAGTTTACTTTGTGTGCCGGTTTGGATGTATTATGTCCCCCAAAATGCCATGTTCTTTGATGCAATCTTGTGGGGCCAGTCATATTGGTGTTGATTAGGTTGGAACCTATTGGTTCAGTATTTCCATGGAGATGGGAGTCAAACAACTGTGGATGAGACCTTTCATTGGATTAGTTCCATGGAGGTGTTGCCCCACCCATTCAGGGTGGGTCTGAATTAAATCACTGGAGCCATATAAAAAGCTGACAAACAGAAGGAACTGAGAACAACTGAGAGTGACATTTTGAAGAGCTGCAGCTAAGAGGACAAAATGCCCCAAGAACAATGTTTTGGAGAATGCCATTTTGAAATACAACCTGGGAGCAAGTGGATACCAGCCATGTACCTTCCCAGCTAACAGAGGTTTTCTGGACACCATTGGCCATTCTTCTGTGAAGGTACCCGATTGTTGATGCCTTAGCTTGGACACTTGTATGGCCTTAAGACTATAACTTTGTAACCAAATAAACCCCCTTTATAAAAGCCAATCCATTTCTGGTATTTTGCATTCTGGAAGCATTAGCAAACTGGAACACTGTGAATCCTGATTATTCAGATGACATGAGGCACCACTTCAGATTCAGTGGGACTGAAAGATCACTCATTCATTTAACAAATATTAACTGAAAATCTCTGTGTGTGTGAAACTTCCTGGGTACAGGGATTACAGATGTGAACAAAACAAAGTCCCTACTCCCATGGAGCTCATGTTCTAGTGGAAGAGCTAGACATAGTAAACAAATAGACACGTATTTAATTTATAAGGTGATGATAAATTCTAACAAGGAAAAAGCAGCGCAAAAGATTAGAGAATGATTGGAGGACAATGCTATTATGTTAGGGTGGTCAGGGATGTGGTCAGGCACCATTCTCTCTGCCTAGCACCCTGTGACATCATGGGCCAGCCTGACTCCTCATTGGCTGAGAGTTCCACTATTCTCTCAGAGAAAGAACAGGTTGCTCTCCACGTCCAGGAGCGAAAGAAGGTGGGCAGCCTCTAAAGGCTGAGAATAGGAAGGTAACGGATTCTCCCGTAGAGCCTCCAGAAGGAACTTCTGCCAATACCTTGCTTTAAGCCCAGTGAGACCTTTGCAGAACTCTAAGATAATAAATGTGTGTTGTTTAAGCTGCTAAATGCGTGGTAATTTGTTATGGTAGCAATGGAAAGCTAATGCAAGGGTTTCTCTCTTTTTGCACTCCTGAGAGGACTCTTTCCCACCTTCATCTAATGGGGTGGGAATATGTGAGAAGTCCTGACCATCGACTTGTTCCTGTGCCAAAGCATTTAACTGTGTGTGGGGGGCCATTCAGTGCTTGCTCTCTCTCCCTGCCATGGTGATCAAGGATGGCATGGGTTGCAGTTGGTGCAGTGACAAGATGGTGTTGACCGGGTCCTTGAGTGACTATTTGGAAAACAGCCCCTTGCGGATCTTTATAGGACGTGTGTTGTGTGAAGCCAACAGAGCTAAGACTAACCTGACTAATGGAAACCCCCCTGGAGGCTATTTCCTGCCTTTTTCAGTCTCACCAGGAGCATGTCAGGAACGTTTACTGGAGGGGAACATCCTCTCTCCCTAGTACCCTATGACCTCATGGCCCATTCTGGACTCCCCACTGGCTGAGAGCCCCACTGTCCTCACAGGGAAGGAACGGGGTTGCTCTCCAGGTCCAAATGGATCTGAAGTCATATCCCTTCCTCTGAGACTCCTTCAGATTACTCCCTCAGTAATTCTTGTGCAAAGACTGCCCAGATTTGGAATTGTATGGTTGGTTGTGGGTGAAGGAAATAGAAGTCAGGTTGGCAAGGAAGGTCCTAGCCCAGGACAATCTTCCATTTCGAAGTGCTTCCTGCATTTTTAGGCCCATAGCTCCAGCGTGTAGGTCCCCAACTGTTGGTTAGGAATAGAACTCTGTTTAGCACCAAGTGACATCACAATAATCCGTGGATCCTAATTGGCTGTTCTCTCAGAGCAGGGTCTAGGCAGCCTTTCAAGATCAGATAAATCCCAGTCAGAACCCTCTTCAGATATTCACTCAAGATCCTTTTATCCCTTTCTTAGAAGCTATCCTGAGGTCCATCGTAAACTGAAAGTTCCTAAATCTGGGATTTTACTACTGTCCCATTCTTTGTCATATTTCCCATCTTTTCCGGAATGCCTCCCCCCCCAGGCTTTTGGCCAATCATGAGGCAACACAAGTCTGATTTGCACCCAGTGACGTGCTGCCCGCTTCTCCATTGGATGGCCCATTGTGTCGGGGAGTGGTAACCACGCTCTGACTTTCTAGATTTACGCAAGGCCTCTTCGTTTGGCCCTTCTAGGCCTTCCCAGCACCCATCAGGAATCCCCAGACGCCCCTTAAAATTTGAGACTTTATTGTGGAGAGCAGCTGCCCCGGGCACGACCAAAGGAGGGGCGGCCAGGACCGAGCGTTCTGTTTGCACTTTGCCATTTGCCGCCTTTTGTTTAAACTTCCCTCGTGCCTGCGCAGCGCCGGCGCATGCCTGGTGACGTCAGCAGCTCCGCGGCGTCTGATTGGTCGCCCTCCAGGCGACGTGCCGTCGAGGGGGCCGGCTCGGCTTAGGGTGGCCTTCCGGCGCTTTGGTTCCGGTCCCAGGCCGCTCCCCCGGGCTCGACCGCTGGGGCGCGGGGACCCGGTGTTGGAGGCAGCAGGCCGCGGCAGCCCCCGACGCCCTCCTCCTGCTGCAGCCGCCGCAGCGGCCGGGCCCAGCGCGGCCTCCAGGGCAGCGCCAGGCCGTGGCGGTCGAGGACCAGGCGCGCGGGGTCGGGGGCGCCGGCCGCGCTGCCCAGCAGCAGGTAGTCGGCGCCGGGGCGTAGGCGCAGGCAGCCGCAGGCCAGGTCTGCGCGGGGCACCCAGACGTCCTGGCCACCGCGGCGCACGGGCCGCTCCCGCTGCTTGTACACGGCCCGCACGCGCACCGCCAGCCGCTGCCACTCCGGGCCCGCCTCGTCGGACGCCAGCACCTGCGCGCGGAGGACTGTGGGATGGGGGTTCGGGGGTCAGCCCGGTCCCGTGGAGGGCTCTCAGGCCTGGTGGGGAGGGCCTCGAGTCTTTGGGGTGGTGAATTCAGGGAGCGGGCCCTGAGCCGTGCGGTGGGGCCTGTTGGAGGGACTCCTGTAAAGTCCGGGAGGGATTTAAGGAAGCGGGGATTATGGCCTGTCAGGAGGGGCTCGGGGATTGCGAGTGGAAGGGCCTGTGCTGCTGGGTGTCCTCTGGAGGGGGAGGACTAACAGAAAGGACCTCAGCGGGTGGTGAGAGTGGGGCTTTGGTGGCTAAATCCCGGAATTACAATAAAGGTGGCGAGTTGGGGGAAGGCAAGTCCACGGACTTTAGTGGGTGTAGTCAGAAGGTGTCAGGAGTGGGGCCCTGGAGAAGGAGGGGTATTGTCCTTGCTGGGACTTGAGAATAGGAAGGGAGCTCCACCCTCTAAGCCTGACGGTACTAGTGGCCAGATTCTGATGGGAGAGAGGAGAGATCTGGAGTCCTAGGCCATTGAGGAAAGTAGCTGGAGGTGGCCTCCTAGATTTGTGGGTGTCTACGGGAGCCGTGCCCCCACCCCCACCTGAATCATGGGGAGAGGGGAGAGGAGCTGAGCCTCAAATGTCTGGGCCCAGAAGGGAGGCAGAAGGGGGCTGAGATTGGCAGGATAAGGCAAGGGTCCCTTCCATTCAACCAGTTCTCCTTTCTCTTTCTGTCTCCAGGATGCCACCCCTTCCCTCAGAGATGTAAGGCTGTAGGAGATGGTCAGTGAAACTCTGCAAGCCCAAGAACATGGGGGAACAGCAGATACAGGAAGGTAGCAACCCCCTCCACCCACTGCCCCCCAGCCTCTCCAATTTGTCTTCTGTCCCATCAGATCCTAGATGAGGAATCTCTCACCCCCTTCCCATTTAAGATAAGGGGATTGAAGGCTGGAGAAGGGAGTGGCTTGGAGGCAGGCATCAGGACATCTGCCCTCTTGCTCCCCAGCACTCACCATAGTCCTGCTGGCAGTACCTCCGAAGGCCCATGTGCACCCTGGTGTCCGAGGTCTTGCAGTAGTTTTGACACTGAGGGTCTGGGGAGGGTCGGGCTGTCTGCAGTGGGCTCCTGAGGCCTGGACCACAGAATTCTGCCCCCAGTACCCGAATCTTTGGCCCTGGGCTCAATGGGCCACCCCTCTGAACCTTTACCTATGAGCCCAATTAGGCCGTCCCTGATCCCTCTTGCTGCCCAGGAACCCCACCCCAGCCTGTCTTACCAGAGCTGTATGTACCAGGGGTTGTAGCAAAGGTGGTTGTAGCCTCTGGAATTCCTGTGCAAGAGACCGGAGGAGAAATTGAGCCCCTGAGTTCCCACCCACTCACTGAGGAATCTATAGATCCAAAGTGCCGATTCCTTTAAGGCCCAGGAATTCAGGCACCTTTGCTCTCCTCCCCCAGGACATGGAGTCTAGCCCCTAGCTCCTTTCCTGGACCTAGGAGTCCAGCCCAGCCACCTCTGCCCTCTGACCCAGGAGTCTAACCCTCAGCACCTCCTCCTAAGACTGAGGAGTCTGGAATTGCAGTCCCTTCCTCCCCAAGGGACCTGGAGATCAGCCTCCAGTCCCTAGTTCCCACCTGCCACCACCATATTTGCCCCCCTGGGTGGTGTCCTGCCCACCCCACTCAGGACTTACGCTGGCAGGGCATCCTGGGGGAGCGACTCTGCTGGTAGCCAGGACCACAGCGGTTGCACCTGAGGCCTGTGACCCCCAACTTGCAGGAGCACTGCCCACTGGTCTGGTTGCAGGCCCCTCCTGTCGCGCCAATGGGATGGCACTGGCAGGCTGCGCAAGGAGAAGAGCCAGGGGTGTGCTGTGTCTGGGACCCTGAGGCTCCATCCCTATTCCCAGCCCCTTCCCCCTTTGGACCAGGAGTACAGTCCCCCAACCCATTTCTCCTTCACCCCAGGAGTCTAGTCCTCTCTCCTTCCCAAGTCAGGCCCAGCTTCAGCCCCAAATTACCCCGGCAGGCCTTGCGGCTGGTGAGAGGCTGGCTGGGGTCCCTCCAGAACCCCGGCTGGCAGTAGTGGCAGTGCCGCCCGGCTGTGTGGTGGCGGCAGCGCTCACAGACACCTCCACTGTGGCCACCTGACAGCCTGAACAGCTCAGTGTTGAAGCGGCAGCGTCGCGCGTGCTGGTTGCAGGAGCAGGCTAGGAGCAAGATGGGTGAGGGGACCATAAGGGCTGGGCTTTCCGTGCCCCCGTCCCCAACTTTCTCCCTGCTGCCCTAGGAAGGAAATAAAATGAGGGGATGATGTCAAAGAGATGGCCTGGGGGTCTCTGGGTAAACCTGGATCCCAGAACTTCTTCATTTTCATCTTTAAAATGGGTGCAGTAGACTAGAACTGGGTAAGCCTGAGGGGCCTCGTGAACCTCGTGAACTTCCACGTGAAACTGGGGGGGTGTATAAAGAGGAGCAGGGTACAGGCTGTAGCCTCAGGTCTGGAGTCCGATACCCGGGTCCACATCTCTTACTTGAGGAGGCAATTTCTCCTTTCTGCAGCTCAGTAGGGGGATCAAAGGAGATAAAGTAGACACAGTGCAGTACCCAGGACCTGGCGCAGCAGGTACCCTCCCTCTCCGGGCTTCTGTGTGCCAGTGCCAGGTGCTAAGTGGCTGACAAATCTAACCCTGACCACAGCTCCGTGAGGCTGGCACTGTTGTCGCCTCCGTGTCACAGCTGTGGAAACTGAGGCACAGAGAGGTAAAGTCACCTGCCCAAGTTAACGCAGCCTGGGGGTAGCTGGCACCAGGATTTGAACCCAGGCCCTCTGATCTCCAGTTCTGTGCTCACAGCAGCCACACACTAGTGCTGCTCTCCCAGCTCACAGCCTGTGCATTTTCCTGGGGAGGTGGATCAGGTTTTCTAAGGCAGAGGCTCTCAAACTTTATTAGTCAGGATTATTTGGGAAACATAAAACATAGAAACACATAGATTCCAGGGCCCAACCCCAGGACTTCTGCTTGGTGGGGCCCAGGAATCTGCTTGTACAGCAAGCATTCCAGAGCGAGGTGCTTTATGGGAGTTCATGGACCACTCTTTAGAGAGAACTGGCTTTAGGGGGCTTTTGACTCCAAATAGTATGAAAGACCTGGCAGATCCTGAGAGTCCAGTGGTGTGGCGGGAAGGTGAGGGAGCCGAGATGGCTGTCTCCCCCTCTCTGAGCCTCAGTTTCCTCCCTGTCCCATGAGAATCTCGATTCCTGTCCCCCAGGGTTTTTGTGGCATCAGAGATGACAATGCTATTCGGATTATTAGTGGATAGAGCCAGGCCTTGGGGTGGCTCATGACCTGCTGAGGTAATCCCTTCCCCTCACTTTCCCTCTGGAAAACTCCGACGAGCCAGGAACAATTCAGGCAATTTCCGTCAAGTGTGCAGCTCAGCCCTGGAAGCTCATCCGAGCCTGCCTGCCCTTCTCCGCCACAACCCTGTCAGTCTCTTACATAGGTGGGACCTCGGAGGGCCGAACCCATCTCGGCCTGGGGGCACTTGGTGATCCTCGGAGGGATGGTCTTCCCATCTCCCAGGCCCTGTCCAGGCCCAGGGCAAACCCTGCCCCACCCGCAGGCTGTGTGAATGTCCCCTGCCCCGCAGCCCCGCCCCATGGCGGAAGGTCAGATCTGACACATGCGGGCAGATCCCGGGCGAAGCGCACCGTCCCTGAGGGGGGCTGGGAGGATGGGGAGAGTGGGAGCTGAGAAGAGCGGGGTGGCCTGTAAGTGGGTCCACATGAGGAAACTGAGGTGGGCAAGGGGCAGACGTGGAACGAGAGAGGTGGGGGGGGGAGCCAAGGCACTCGAGCGCATCTGCATGTGTCGGGATGCTCCTCCCAGGGCCTAGTGACACACTCAGGCGCCCTCCCAGAGCTGCAGGATGAGGCCAGAGAAGGAGGAGGAGGAGCTGACCCCTCAGTCTGCAGGGATGGCGGGGGTGGGGGGGGACCTACTGGGGAGAGCAGGGGAGGGGCCGGACTCTGGAAGCACCGCGGAGCTGTGGTGAGGAGGGGGGCGGGCAAGGTCTAGGGAGCAGTTTGTGCAGCCGATGGTGGAGCGGCTTGGAGCAGAGGCGCATCTAGGGCCGCCTGGCACCCCTAGTCCAACCCCAGCACAGCCCCTTGGTGGCCCAAGACTTGGGGCCCTGCCTTTCTCCCCTGGGGAGCAGAGACCCGAGCAGATGCTCAGTGCTCCCTTTGGGCCGGGGCCCCGTTAGGTTAGTTCTGAGGCTTTGTGGAGATACCAGCTCATTTAATTACAGCCTGTACAGGCAGCACTGCCCCTGCCCTCTACAGAGGAGGAGAGGGAGGCTCAGAGGTTAAGGGGCTTCCACAAGCTGCCCGTTGGGCGGGCAGAGGAGCGGGGTCTGGCCCAGGCCGTCCTGCAGGGAGTGGCCGTGCTCCCACCCCCTGCCCTACAACGCTGCGTGACGGCCCTCCACGAGCTAGGCAAGCCCCAGCCGGGACCCCAGAGCTCACAGCCCATCTCTGTATCCTGCCAAGCGACTGCCCAGGTTTAGCCTCAGTGTCTGCACCTGTAAAAAAGGGTCTCAGAGCCATCCCCATCTGGCACCTAGTGGGTGATGGATAAATATGTATTTAACGAATAAACGTTTCTCCGTGTGGTTGTCTTGAGTTGTCAGGAGCTGTCCAGCCGCCTGGCTCCCCTACAACATTTGGCAAGCAGGCCCTGGGCTGGGTGCTGGGGAAACGTCAGTCACATCATTGTCGTCATCGTCGTCATGATCAGGTGTTGAGTAGACACTGGAGCCCCTCAGTGGGCGGGGGGGGGGGGCAGCTGGCAGTTTCTGGGCTGAACCCACCTGCCGCCAGGTTCAGGACAAGAGGGACCCGGCCGAGAGCAGGGTGGGGAGAAGCAAGGAGCAAGCGGTGGTGGGGAGTGGCAGGGGGGAGCTCCCTGACCCCCCTGGGGAGTTGTGGGTCCCAGCGATGGACGAGGGGGTACTAGAACTCACGCAGGCAGGGGTGGGGGTGCCAGGGCGTGGCTGGCCGCCAGGGCAAGTCGCGGTGGGACGGGCGGCAGCTCTCACAGCCCGGGCCGGTGGTGTGGTGGCGGCAGCGGCAGCGGGGAGGCCGGGCGCGGGCGGCGCAGCGGGCAGCATGGCCGTGGCACTGGCACCGTCCTCTCACGCTGGCCATTGCCGGCCCGGCCTGGCCCCCGAACTCCACACGGAGGTGGCTGGCCGCCATGCTGGCCCTAGGGCCCGGTGGGGCACGGAAGGTCAACCGCTCGGGGCCCCCCAAGGCCCCAGGCCAGGCAGGCCTTCTCCACAGTGGCCGCCAGGGACCTGCAGTGGCCCAGGCCACAGACAGGACCAGGGCTGGGGGTCCCGGGGAGCAGAAGCGCAGGCTAACAGACGTCAGGAGGAAGGGGCCGCCCAGGGCCAGGGCCAGGCTGCCATTGCAGGAGGCACCGGGGCTGGAAACCGCCCCCAGGGACAGGGTGCAGGCCTGGGGGCAGGAGACCGCCACCCCGGCCAGCTGGGTCACTGGCGGGAGGCAGAAGCGGGGACGGCCCCCCAGGTCATAGCAGGGGTCCGCGGCAGTCTGGCTCAGGAGGAGCAAGAGGGCAAATGTCTTGGGCATGGTCCACACAGACGCAGGCACCTGGAGAGGGCAGAGGTGGCCGGGCTGGGGACTCAGGCTGCCCCTCACGGGCACCCGGCGTGCAGCCCCCACTGCTCCTGAGGCTGTCTGGAGCCCCAGCATTCCTCCCCAGCCTGGCCCAAGCCCCTTTCCCGGCTGTCTAAGCGAGGAAAATAGTTCCATCTGGGGAGCATTACTGTTTACATAACCCAAAGGGGAAAGAACGCAAGCAAAATCGAGAATTTTGCCTGAACTAATCCATAGCTTAACACCCCAGAGCTATCCGTCAGTGTTGAGGGGCAGGGGGCCCTGGGGAGAGGGCGAGGGGGGCCGAGCGGGACCGCCAGAGACCAACAGGTGCGGAAACCCAGAGAGGGTCTGGGGGAGGCGGGGAGCAGGGCTGGCGGAGGCGGGGGATGCGGTGACAAGGGTGACTCTCTCAGAAAGACAGACAAAGAAATAGAAGGGAGAGAGGCACGGACAGACTGAGGCGAGCAGGGACGCAGGCCTAAGGAAGAGCCCCCTGCAGGGGCAGAGGGGGTGGGCAGCCCTGAGCCTGGGCATGGGACAGGCGGGCGCAGAGCCGGGTGAGAGACGACAGGCGCCGGGAGGGGGAGGGGTCAAAAAGCGGGAGCCGCGGTCCACGGGGATGGAGCCCAGGCCCTTTCCCACGGGGGCCCTAACCGTGTTCTCCACACCCTGGGCACGCAGGGGGATTATCACGGAGGAGCCTCCCTGCCACCCAGCCCTCCACCCTTAACCCTTTCCCACCCGGGTGCAAATCCCAGAGAATTGCGGTAAGGAAAGGGCTGGGGGCTGGGGTGGGGCAGATAGCAGGACCCTTGCGGGGCAGAGAGCCGGAGGCCTTGGAGTGGGGGCCCCAGCATTGGCTTTCTAAGGACCTTCTGATCACCCCAGTCCCAGCCTACCATCCTGGACTCCCAGGTCCGCAGATCAGAGCCTCGACATTCTCCACCCATCTTTGTGTCCCCAGAGCAGATGGGGCAACAGATGTTGGGGACGGTGGGTGATGAGGGAAGGGAGGGAGGCAGGAAAGCAGGAGGGCAAGAGGACTGGGTGCTTGAGGGGGCCGGAAGTCCAGGCCCCCGGAATGGCAGGAGCTAGGAAGGACTTGGCTCTGAAATTCTCCAGCTTTTCCCTTCTGGGGTCGACAGCGCCTGAGGCCTTCGCTCCAGATTGGGGGTTTCTGGGCCCCATCGCCCAGGTTCCGAATCTGGAGGCACCCAGGGGGCTGGGAATAACATCTCCCTGAGCCTGATTTCATGTCCCCCGAGTCCCCACTGCCATCTGCAGACGCTCTGTCTCCCCGGCGCCATTTTGCACTCCTATGGCAGGCATTTGCAATCTCAGTGCCAGCCGTGTTGAAGACCCCCATCTCCCTCCGCTCCTGTTGCCTGGATAGTGCTGGGGGAGCCTCCTTCTGGCCCTAAATGCCTTGGGGAGCCAGACTGGGGGGTCCACAGGAGGCTACTTCCCACTAGGGAACCCAGATGTCTGCTCCCCCAGCCCTTAGCCCTTCTGGGGTCTGTGCCCCTCCCCAACATCCCCCTCCCCCACATTAAGGAGCAGACTCCAGCTGGGGTCCCACGACACCCTTCGTCAGGACCCTGCCCCCAGGTGCATGGGGTCCACCTGGGACCCAAGCTTCCATTCTCCCAGCTCTTTGTGCCCCACCCTGGTCCTCAGCCTTTTGGGCCCCTGGCGTTGGCCAAACCTGTGCCCAGGAAGCAGCTCCCGCGCGGCTCCTTGCGTGTCCCTCCCCTTCACGGCCGCCCTGGGCTCTCTGGAGTGGCGCGCGTCTATTCTCAGCCCCAGGCCCTTGGGGTTCTAGGCGGGAGCACCAAGCCCGCAGACTCCAACGCCACCCCTACTCCCACACCCACCCCCGCCCCAATCCCCTCACCAACCGCAGCCCGCTCTCCCCGCAGGGACCCCTGCCAGCCTTGCCGCCCGGGGACCTGAGCGCTGTCACCCCCGAGGGGCCTCTCGGCAGCCGCATGGAGCCTGCAGATGGACAGCCCGGACAGCCCCGGGCCGGGAGGCCTAGGAGGTTCACAGCAGGTAGGAGGCCAGCAAGAGGGGGTCCCGCGTTGGGGTCCCCCCTCCACACGCACTCACCTGCCACGTGGTGGCCGCAGCCGGAGGCGTCTGCGCCCCGCGGGGCCAAGACCGCCCCTGCCCCGGGGGACAGGCTCCCCTCCGAAGGCAGCCCAGCCTCTGCCCAGCGACCCCGGCCCAGCCCCTTCTCCCCCGGAACCTTCTGTCAGCCGTGCGGGAAATGAGCTTAAGGTCAGCCGCTTTCAAGCCCCTGAAAATCTTCAGTCTGCACTTGGAAGGATCAGACCAGCCGCCAAGAAACCCAAAGCCCTCGCCCCGCTGCCGCCGGAGTCTGAGACGGGGAAGGAGGCGGAGGGGCTCACCTCAGGGCAGCCTCCCCAGGGTCTCCCGTCAGCTCTCTCACTTAGCGGAGTAGTTTAATGGTTTTGAATAGAAAAATAGCAGTTCCAATTTACCTCCCGCCGGGCAGCACAGGGGCCACAGCATTTGCTGGGACGGCATTGAGTGTCCCCAGCATTTATTGCAGCACCGCGTGGGCCGGTCCTGACAGGGACTTGGGGGTCGGCTGCCCCCGGGGAGAGGGGTTCTGTGGAGCATAGCCGAGGAAGGAACTCAGCAGTCTGGTTCTGGGCTCCACCCTGGAGGAGGCCCCGCTATGGTGGGGTCAGGGCAGGGACCAGGAGCGATTCAGAGAGCTCGGCGGAGGCGCCTGGGGTGCGCAGCAGGCTGAGGGGCGTTTGGGACCTGGGGGTCGGGGTGGGGTTCAGCAGACCTTTGCAGAGCTCTGAGGGACAGGGTCATGGATTGCAGTATCTGTCGCACGGATTCGTTCAGCCGGTATCAGTTGAGTTCCTGTGATCCAAACACCACAGCCCTGCCCTTGGTGGGCTCCGATCTAGAGAGGGAGACATCATCCGAGACAGCAAGTTACAAAGGCGCGGACTGTGCACCATTAGGGGGTGACAAGTGCTTTGGAGCAAAAGTAGAGGGGGGAAGGCTGGGGACGGGTGGCCTGGGAGGCCCCGCTCAGGAGGGGATGTTTGGGCTGAGTCTGAGGAGGCGGGGGCGACCCCCCTGGCTGACGTTCCTGCCCGAGAAAATTCAGGAAGAGCATTTAGGTCTTGCTGTGTTGTCCTCCTGCCCTGCGAACAGGAAGTTTCTTGAGTTGATGCTACCCGGAGAGGTGCTTTCCTCCTCACCTTTGTTAAAAGCTGGAGCTGTCTGAGGGGCTTAGCCCTGGGGTGCCTGGGACCGAGGGTGGGGGGTGGAAGCAGCAAGAGCAGACAAGAAACAGTTCTCACGTTGGGAAGGAGGCTTTTTGGGGGGAGGTTCCTCAAGGGTTGGGGACCTTTGCCCTCGTGGGGGCACAGCTCTGCAGGGACTCAGCACAGTGGGGCCCCAGAGGGCCCCAGGGGCGGAGCTGCCAGACCCCACTGCCCGCTGAGCAGAGAGCCTGTGTCCCCTGTGTGCCAGGAGGGCACTGCTCTCCCCCAGCAGATTCCTGAGCCACACTGCACAGGTTCATATCCAGACTCCACCTCTCTACTAGCTGTGTGACCTTGAGCACATTGCTTAATCTCTCTGTGCCTTTATCACGTGTTGAAAGGGGATAAAATGTACCTTCCCCCCCGGGGGACAGCACGAGAACTAAATGAGCCAAGACAGGCTCATGGTCTCTATCTGAAACTCTTTGGGTTGGATGCATTCCAGAACCTTCTATATTTCAGTAGCACCAGACATGCTGCTGTTTCTGCATGAAAGCACATGAGTGTTCACACCAAGAGAAGTAAAATCCACAAAAAGCTGCAGGTCCGTTCAGGGCCAGGGTTTGCCCCCAAATGAGTTCAGCTGGGGTTGGGGTTCACCACCAATGTTTAGAATTGCCAGTAAGGAGCTGTGGACCAGGAGATTGAGAACTGGGGCGCAGTCCGGGCACACGCAGGCCCCACGCAAGCGCGGGCTTTGCTGGTTTCCGTGGGGTGGTGGGTTAAGAGAGATGCAGCCGTTTGGGCTGACGATCAGCCAGGAGAGGGCACTCGGGAGCCTCACGGAAGAGGCAGAGCGGGGCGGCAGGACGGGCTAAGGAGTTTGGGGTCCCAATGCAAAATGAAAATTTGGGTCCAATTGTTCATAAGTTGTTAAGAACCCACCGGTCACCCTGGCCAGCTGAAGCCCACGCTCTCCCAAGTTGGGCAGGGTGTGTGGTAGCGACGGACTGGGACAAACAAAACTCTCACCAGCTCAGAGAGAAGAGGGCTTCAGAGGTAGATTTGATTTGTTCTGGAAACTAAGGCTGCGAGCCTGGCCTTGCCCGTCCACCCAGTGGAGGGTGACTCCCCCAGCTGACCTGTGGAGGAGATCACACGTAGCATTCAAAGAGAGCCCAAGAGTTTCCAGATTTCCCAAAGCCGTCAGGCTGATAAAGTGAGGCACCCTGGAATGGGAAGGGAGACAGGCTGAGACAAGCCTGCAGAACCCCAAATCTAAGGGGGCCTGTGAAGGGGGAGATGGAGGGGTGGGGTGGGGCCCACTGCCTGCCGAATCTGCTTAGGGCATTTAGAGGGGGCTCAGGGTTGCCAAGCTCTCAGGAGGCGCCACTGCACACACTGCACCCCCTTAAGAGACTGTCGGCTCCATGGGGCAAGGATTCTCGTTCCTTTTCTTCACCTCTTGTTTCCTGCCCCTTGTACGGTGCCGTGTGCATTGTGTAGCCCTTTCAGATCACTTCCTGTTTACCAGGCACTGTTCTAAGAATGCACCAAATACTGTCTCCTTTGAATCATGTCGGAGGACTGCATAGGTAAAATGGGCAGTTTCCAGTGGTTCATCCTAATTATCCCTGTATAAGGGGTGAGGACACTGACATTCGGAGAGGTTGATTAACTTGCCTGAAGTCACGCAGCACCAGGAAGGGGAGCCTGATTCACACCCAGGCGGAAAGGCTGCAACCTCTGTGCTGTGGGGTCCACACCATGCAGCTCATGCAACACGCTTGGCTGGAGTGAATGAATGAATGAATGAATGAATGACTCGAGGGATGAGCAAAGGAGACTCACATCCTCCCAGCTGTCCCACTTGACTTACGCCCTCTCTCTCCTCCCCACAGCCATCGGGCGATTCTGGGCTGCGCGCCCTCCCTTTGCCGGCGTCTACTTCCTCTTCGTCATCTTCGTGGCATCGGCCATCTTCCACTGCCACCAGCACCTGGCCCTGCTGCCGTCCCCCTGGGCCTCTCCGGCCCATGTGGTCTTGGTCCCCGGTCACCTCCCCGGTGGGGGCATGTGGACGGTCAACGTGCAAGGGCGCCTGGGGAACCAGATGGGCGAGTACGCCACGCTGTACGCGCTGGCCAAGCTGAACGGGCGGCCGGCCTCCATCCCGGCCCGGACGCACAGCACGCTCGCGCCCATCTTCAGGATCACCCTCCCCGTCCTGCACAGCACCGCGGCCAGCCGGATCCGCTGGAGGAACTACCCCCTGAACGACTGGATGGAGGAAGAGTACCGCCACATCCCAGGCGAGTACGTCCGCCTCACGGGCTACCCCTGCTCCTGGACCTTCTACCACCACCTGCGCCCCGAGATCCTCCAGGAGTTCACCCTGCACGACTGCGTGCGGGAGGAGGCCCAGGCCTTCCTGCGGGGGCTCCGGGTGAACGGGAGCCGGCCGGGCACCTTCGTGGGGGTCCATGTCCGCCGGGGGGACTACGTCCACGTCATGCCGCGGGTGTGGAAGGGCGTGGTGGCCGACCGGGGGTACCTGCAAGAGGCCCTGGGCTGGTTCCGGGCCCGCCACCGCTCCCCGGTCTTCGTGGTCAGCAGCGACGACATGGCCTGGTGTCGGGAGAACATCGACGCCTCCCGTGGAGACGTGGCCTTTGCTGGCAGCGGCCTCCAGGGCTCGCCAGCGCGGGACCTGGCGCTGCTCACTCAGTGCAACCACACGGTCATGACCATCGGCACCTTTGGCTTCTGGGCCGCCTACCTGGCTGGCGGGGACACCGTCTACCTGGCCAACTTCACCCGGCTTGGCTCCCACTTCCGCAGGGTCTTCCGGGCCCAGGCAGCCTTCCTGCCCGAGTGGGTGGGCATTGCCGCCAACCTGGGGCCGGCCTGAGTCGACAGCCTCCTGCCCGCACCAGCCCCTCGGGTTTGCCGCCTGAGACATGGCCGTGCTGCAGCTGCCACCCCAGCCCTCCTTGGGGAACGCGGCACATACCTTCCCAGGTGCAATGAGCGTCGGCCTTAATGTGGCGTGGCGGCCACATACGTTTGGATCGCCTTAGTGCTGAGGCACAGTTTCCCCTCGCCTTCTTTGCCACCCCTACAGGATACAATAAGTGTATTTTGCACTCACCAGCTGGGAAGGTTTGCCCACGATGTCCTTACTGCCCTCAAGTAAAAAGGAACTAGTTTTGTTTGTTGCTTGGTTGGTTGACAGCTAAGAACCAGGCTTTGTTTTAAAGAGCTTCGTCATAGAGGAATGTGAGGGAGAGCAGAATTTTGGAGGAAAAGGATGAAGGTGTCAAGGGTATCCTGTTGTTGGAGAGGGTGATTCTGATGGCTGGGGGAGACCCTTGGGTCCCAGCGGCACCCTGGAGGTGGGAAGTTCTCCAAGTGAGGGCGGGATGCAGGCCTCGGCACCAGGCCCCACCCGCAGCAGCACAGCCAAGGCTGCTGGACACATGTCCCCATGTCCTGGAAGCCTTCTGACCCCAGGGGCCATGGGGACTCAGGCCACAGCCATCTCAGCAGTGACCAGGGTGGACTCCCACTCTGTCCAAGCCCCCCAAACCTGGAGTCTCTCTGAGAAGCCCCACTGTGGGCAAAAGTTGAAACAATTGCAGCGCTTGTTTTCCCATGTTCTGTGTATTTTAAAGTGTGGAAGTACCAGTATTTTTATTGGTGTCATGCTCCTTTTTGAATATTAAAAAAAAATGTTAACGCGGAATCATTGACAATCATTTAAAATTTCCATCGAACACAGGTGCACCGATTCAGGAAACATTTTGACCCAATCTCTTCTCTTGTTGTAAACTCTCTCCTAGTGTCTTATTTCTTTTAATCTCCATTTCTTGGGCTTACTACTGAGGTTGAACACCTTTTATTTCATATTCTAATAATATTGTGTCCTCTCAAAACCATTTGGGGCCTCAAGCTACTTCGGTAAGTTTTTGACAGAGTCATCTTAGTGTGGGGTTGAGGGTTGGAAGATGTTAAAGAAAGCAGGAGGAGGGGAGAGGGGAGGGAGGCTCTGTATTAGCTATCTATTGCTGTGTAACAAATTACCCTCAAACTTAGTATGGTGGCTTGGAGCTATGAATTCCAGAAAAGCTTGTTCATACCCTTAATCCATTCCTTTGGGTGTGAACCCACTGTAAGTAGGAACTTTTGATGAGATTAAGTTAAGGTGTGGCCCAGTTCAATCACGATGGGTCTTAATCTTGTTACTGGAGTTCTAAGCAGAAAGAAATTTAGGTGCACAGAGAGAAAGCCACAGGAAGAAGCTGGCAGACAACAGAACTGAAAGAAGCCAGGAGAGGCCTCCATGTGCATTGCCACATGACAGAAAACCCAAGGACTGAGGATCCCCGGCAGCCAGCCCCAGAATGCCACAGTCTTTGGAGAGAAAACATCACCCTGAAGCCTTGGTAGTGGACTTCTAGTTTCAAAACCGTGCGCCAATAAATTCCCATTGTTTAAGACACCCAATGCATGTATTTGTTTTAATAGCCAGGAAATGAAAATACTCAGTAACTTAAAACAACAGCAAACATTTGATTATCTCTCACCATGTCTGTGAGCTAGGAATGACTTCTTATTTGAGAGCAGCTTAACTGGGTGGTTCTGGCTCGGTCTCCAGTGAGGCTGCCATCACTCGAAGGCTTGACCGAGGCTGGAAGATCAGCTCCTTGGCTGCCACTCAGCGCTGGCTGTTGGCCGGGCAGCCTTAGCCCCTCGCCACATGGGCCTCCAAGGAGCTGCTTGGGTGTCCTCACACTATGGCCTCTAGATTTCTCCAGAGAGAGCAACCCAAGAAACCAAGGCAGAAGCAGTAGGGCCCTTTTGGACCCGTCTTCAAAAGTCACACACTGTCACTTCTGCCATATCCTACTGATGACACAGCCCTGATTCAATATAGGGGGAAGGAGGGGGATGCTACACAAGGGTGTGGACCCCAGAAGGTGTGGGTATTGGCAGGCCATCTTAAAGGCTGTCTGACCCAATCCCAGCCCTTCCCCTCCAATTTGATGGGTCCACTCCCTTTTCCTTGCTTCTGTCTTCTCCGGACCAACTCCTCTTCTTCAAGATGATTTACCTTAGCCATGATCTTTTCCCAAATGATCCCTCTGGAGAGAGGTCCAAGCCAAAGTCAGTGACAACCATGCCTCAGGGTTAAATAAAATCCCCGTGAGCTGGTACCTTCTTGCCCCCTCCAGCTCTGCTCCTCAACTTTCTCCGCCCTGGAAGCTGACCTGAAGGCAATGGTGGGCTCCCTGTTGGGGTGGGTCAGTGGGGAGTACAGTCCAGAAATTGGAGGGAGGAAGGAGAGTGAAGTTGGGGTGTTTCTTCTCCCATCTCCACCCCTGATGTCCTTCGTAACAGTTCCCCCGTGTTGCTGCCCTCCCCGGGAGTTGCACCGTCCCTCGGTCCATGTGCTGTTCAACTCCCTCATCCCCACTGAACTCTCCTCACGCTACCCGGCGCCAGTGTCTATCTCCTGCTGGGACCTGACCAAGGCCACCAGCGATTCAGCATTATACAAACCGAGTTCCTGCACTGACATTTTACGCTGGCATCAAAGTCAACTGAGCCGTTTCTTGCCAGCTTAGCGAGACAAGGACTCTTCCTCGTCCACATCAAGTTGATTAACAGAAAACGGAGATGGGATATTTCTTACAAAACTTGACTTGGGAGACAGAGGAAACCTGCTCGTCTCCCACAGCTCTGTCCCCAGGGGTGGGCAGCTGTAGAATCGGAACTTACCTGGTCTTGGCCCCGAGTTCCTGGGAGAGGTCTTCTCTGTCTCTGGCACATCCGACTGTAGGGGCATCCTGGGTTATTCCTGACGTGCCCAGGACAACACCTGATAGTTTGTGTTGGTAATGGTGATGCAGCAGGATCTCCTGGATTGAGTTCTGTTTAGAGTCCAAGGGAAACCCAGCTCTGTTCTCTGCATTCAAGGTGCCTTGCTTTGAGGAGGGAGGGAGTTTTTATTTCACAAGCTCCAAAGCAGAAATTGGCAAGCCCCCACCAACTAACTGCACTGACTCCTTTCAATACGTGCTTTCCGAGCTCCCACTGGGCTTGCCGGTGCCAAAGCAGAAGTTGGAAGGCCCCTTCCAGACATCCCCCCCCCCACCAGAGGGGACAAAAGGAAGCGAGAAAGAATTTTTTGAGGTCCCTGAAGACCAAGATCTTGAACCCCACAGTGCCTCTGACAGCACTGACCACATAGTAGGTACTTCCCACATATTAATCGACTGGACTGAACAACCACTGAGCAGAGACGCTCACAGCTTAGCGCACCTGCAGGTTAGAAACCAATGGATTCCAGTTGCCTTGGTATAGGGCCTGGTCCCTAATCAGGATATTGAACTGAGGGTACATAAAAGGAGAACAACGGGGCCGGGAAAGCAGCCTGTGCACTGATTGAACATGGAGAAGCTTCCAGAAGCTTTGCAGATGTGGTCCCTCAAGCCTAATTACAGGTGTTAAAAGTTGGCACAACGGTGCCTTGCCCCAGATCCCATTAAGAATATTAGAGCGTTATCTTTCCAGAAGAAACACAAGAGCATCCACAGATGCCTGAGCCCAAGCTGAACCAATCCTGCTGGGGGTGTGTGCCTCTTGAGCTGTTCCCAGGGGTCGAGCCCACCCTGAAGTGGACTATTGGGTGGTACCACCCCCTCCCCTTGCTCCCTGCCACCCGGATAAAAGGAGCCGGGACGGGGGTGTGCTGAACACATCTCACATCAGTGCCTGGCCAAAGCTCGTGAGATTCGGGATGTCCTCACCGGGATTCTCACCTGAAGTGTCCGAGCCCATCCTCATTGCTGATGAAAGGAAAGCCCTCCACTCACCAAGCCAGCAGGACAACGTGCTCCTCGCGGTGACTCCGAGAGGGCACAACACACAGCGGGTAAGAGCCTGAGCTCTGGGCACCAGCCACCTGTCCCTTTGCTGTGCAGGTTTAATTTTGTGACCCTCATAAAGCCATGTTCCGGGTCTAACCCCATCCTGTGGGAGTGAGCCCATTCATAAATAGGACTTCAAAGACGTTCTCACGAGTTAAGGGGTAGGCTCATTTGTGAATCAGATCTTCCGAGATCCTTCTCGAGGAGGCCAGATCGACTCCGACGGGCCTTAACCCCCATGCCTGGGGTCCTCACGAGCAAAGGAAATCGGACACGGAAATATAAGCCGGAAGTCAGCAGAATACAGGTGCCAGGAAGGAGAGAGAACCGGGTGTTGGAGGATTTCCGGAATGCCACAGACTCCAGGAGAAAGCCATCCCTTGGTGTTGGAGTTCCAGCCTCCAAAATCGTGAGACAATAAATCCCTGTTGTTCCAGCTAACCCAACATGTGGTATTTGTCATAGAAGCCTGGGCCAACTAAGACAGCCTCTCAGAGAGTAAAACAGGGCCTGACCAAAAGACCATATATTGTATGATGCCATTTATATGAAACTTCCAGAATAAGCAAATCCATAGAGGCACAAAGTAGCTCCGTGTGCTGTTTGGGTATATTGTGTCCCCCAGAAAAGCCATGTTCTTTAATGCAATCTTATGGGGCCAGACTTAGTAGTCTTGATTAGGGTGGGACCTTTTGATTCAATGTTTCCATGGAGATGTGAGCCACCCAACTGTGGGTGAAAACTCTGATTAAATTATTTCCATGGGGGTGTGGACCCTGCTCATTTAGGATGGGTCTTGATTAGTTCACTGGAGTACCTAAGAGAAGCAAAGAGCTGACACAGACACTGATGCTTGGAGACAGTTGGGGATGCGGACAGAAGGATGTTTGGAGATGCTAAGCTAAGAGATGAAGCCCAGAATTTGCCCTGGAGAAGCTAAGAGAGGACCACCAGATGCTTAGAGAAAAAAAGCCCTAGGAGAAAGAAGCAAGGATGCACGGGAGCTGAGAGAGAGGAGCAAAGACAGAAGCCCTGAGACATTTTGGAGAAAACTGTTTTGAAACACAACCCAGGAGCAAAGGACCAGCAGATGCCAGCCACGTGCCTTCCCAGCTGACAGAGGTGTCCTGGATGCCATTGGCTGTCCTTCAGTGAAGGTATCCTTTGTTGATGCCTTAGTTTGTACTTTTCTTTGGCCTTAGAACCATGAGTTTGTAACCTAACAAATCCCCTAATAAAAGCCAATCTATTTCTGGTATTTTGCATAATGGCAGCATTAGCAAACTGGAACAGTCAGTGATTTCCAGGAGCTGGGGTGGCGGTGGGGAGAAGGGGGAGCAAATGCTAATGGGTGGGGGCCATGAAAATGTTCTAAAATGGATTGTGTGATTGTTGTACAGCTGTGAATATAATAAAAGCACTGAACTGTACATTTAAATGAGTGAATTATATAGTATGTGAATTATAGCTCAATAAAGTGGCTATTAAAGAAAAATGTGCCTGGCATATATTCATAGGCAGTAAAAGTTTGCTATTATCACATACAAAGCAAAGGGGCTGTTATTTTTAAACTCTGGGTCGAGGACAAGTGGATTCCCACTTTTACATGCTGGGTGTGGGAGGTGGTTTAAAATTTGCAAAAAGATATTGTTGAGATGATCAGAGAAATTATCATTTATTGTCTGGGTGTTACATGATTGTGCTAATTTGAAGCTGTTATGTAATCCAGAAAAGACCATATTCTTTAAATCCGTTCCTGTGGGTGGGACCTTTTGATAGGTTGTTTCAATTGAGATGTGACCCAGCCAGTTCAAGGTGGGTCTTAATCCTTTACTGGGGTCCTTTATGAGAGAATAAACAACAGAAAAACGTGAAAGAGCTCAGAGAGAGGAACACCCAGAAAAGCTTAGGGAAAAGACTCTGGAGGAGCTGAGAGAACCACTGAAACCAGGAGCCGAAAGCAACGAGACCCAGGAGCGAAGGACCAGCAGCCGCCAGCCACGGGCCTTGCTCTCTGACAGAGGAACCCTGGATGCCAGCAGCCTGTCTTCAGAGATGGTATCGTCTTGTTGATGTCTTAATTTGGATATTTTCATGGCCTTAGAACTGTACGTTTGTAAACCAATAGATCTCCATTGCAAAAGCCAGCCCATTTCTGGTATATTGCATTCTGGCAGCTTTAGCAAACCGAAACAATGATAGTCAGGGATTACTGTCAATTTTTAGGTGAAGAAATAGCAGAGTGATTATTATAAATTTAACGTGAATATAAAAATATTCTTTTCAGAGGTGCAAAGGTGTACAGATTAAATGAGGAAGAAGCCAGGAATGGGGTAAAGATGAAACGAGATTGGCAAAATGTTAAAAACTGAGAGATGGGTACATGGGGGCTTCATGAGCTTTTCTGTCAGCTTTGGTGCCTGTTGAAAATTCCATAATAAAGTTGCAAAACTTCCCCATGCTTCCTTTTTGTGCCAGGGGACAGGCTCGGGATGGCCCAGCCCCTGTCCTGACCCTGTTAGGCTTCCAGTCTGATGGCAGAGGCCATGGGTAACCTCGATGGGGGAGGCAACTGAAGCCCACAGGAATGATTTCACCTGCAGCTGCCCGACAGGCTGGAAGGTTTGAAATGGACTTTTAGTTTACACTGGTCAAGTATTTGCCAACCGAGGCAGAGTCCGTGGATGGAGGCTGGTGGGGGTAGTCTCCAGCCTTTTACCACCCCTCCTTCCCTGCGGCCTTGCCCCCCCCACCCCATCACATCCACACATAGAGCCCCTGCCCACCCCCCCAACCCCATGCTTAATATGCAAAACAGGTTCGGGGCTCATATCTGGTCGCATCTCATTGGCTAGGAAGATGTCACATACCCACATGACAAGTCACATGATCATGTGCCCACGTGACCACTCATGCAGCAAGGTGATGAGGGCCCTGGGATCTGCTCAGCCTCAGACTAAGAGATATTCTCCCCCTGCAGCTGGGTTGTTGATCAGCCTCCTCTGAAGGACGTGGCACTTGCAGAAAGACTGTCACCAAGGAAGGAGGAAATGGCTGCAGGAAAGGCAGTAGGGATGCTCCAGACTGTTGCATAGGTTGTTCACTGCACAAAGGCAGCTGGCCAAGGAGGCGAGTGGGGGCTTACACAGAGCCCACAGTCTGCTCTCCAGGCTGGGTGTCCTCGGGAGTGTACACCCTCACAGAAACCCACGCTGTCCATGCACACTTGTATACACGTGTCCAAAGCATGTAAGGCTCAGATTTTTCTAGTCTGACCAGCCCTTTTCCTATTTACCCAAAAGCTCTATATTGGCTTGTAAGCTGGCATATCTCCATGACAACGTGCCCCACCTCTTCGGCTCCGGCTTCCTCCGGTCCCAGATGGTTTACAACCGGGAACTCAGAGACCAGCGTGGCTCATTCTCTCAGCCAATATTTGTGGCACCCCTGTTACACGTTACACACCAGCCAGCGAGTGCACCCCACCACGTCCCTCCCTTTTGGATGACACAGACAGCCAAAGAGAAATAATAATTCATTAACTGCTCTGGTGAGCACAGCAATGGCTTTTGGGGGATCCTGTAAGAATGTATTATATGGGGACATATCAGGAGGTCCAAAACACATCCAGAGAGGAGATCAGATCCCATGACAAGATCGGGTCAAAGAAGCCGACGTGTGCAAATATACTTCAGAGATCTCAATATCACAGTGTATTCTCCAAGATCCTCTGGCTTCCTCGCCCCTCCCATCCACTCATCAGCTGCGGGAGATTGAATCAGGTACCCCAATTTAGACACATTCTTAATCTTAAGCCACATTCTCGTGGGTGTGAACCATCGTAAAAAGGAGCTCCCGGAGAGGTTGTTTGTAGTTGAGGTGTGAGCCAGCTGAAGGAGGAATGAGGGTGGGTCTTAAGCCACATCACTGGAGGCCAGAAGTCAGAGGAGGCTGCAGGAAGGAGCCAGAAGCTGGAAGTTGGCGGAAACCAGGAGAGCAGACGAAAGGAGAGGATGTCGCCATGTGACGGGAGCAGAGATGCAAGCCAAGGAGCCCCAGGGGTAGTCAGCAAGCCGGCACCCGAACACCACAGACCACTGGGAAAACGGCCCTGCTGATATCGTGGCGTGGGACTTCTCCTAGCCGCGAAACCCTGAGCCAATACATTCCCGTTGTGAAGCAAATCCAGTGTGTGGACTCGGCTGGCAAACTAAGACCCCAGCCTCTGCCACACTAACGACAAGACTGTGGGATGGGGGTGGGGGTGGCTTTTGCTCTTTGTCCTCGGAGGCTGGTGTGGAGTTTCTATCTTCACCCACATTTCAGGGACGTGGTCCAGAACACGGGAAATCCCTCCATTAATTCATTCAACAAATATGTCTGGAGCACCGGCTCCTACTCTCCACCAGGAAATGTCTTAGGCAGTGGGGACACGGTGGTGAACAAAACAGACATGCTTCCGGCTCTCAAGGAACTTGGAGGTGTCACCGCACCACCCCGTGCCTCAGTTTCCCCATCTGCAAAAGGGGATAATAAATAATAACAATAACAACCATGAAGGGTTACTCTGTGGGTTAAATATATCAATAAACATTAATATATTGTTTTATAATATTATGATTAACATTAATAATTTATTAATTAATATATTAATGTACAGAGTCTGCACGTCACACGGCACACATTAGCGATTCTGTGTTGTTCTGCATCTTTCCACTGTGTGATCTTCTGTAAGCGATTTGAACTTTGTGACTCAGTGTTCTCATCTGTATGTTGTGTGTCACACATGCCGTTTGGAAGGTTCCGGAATGTGATTTGCTTTCAATCAGTGTCGGTTACACAGTTTTGGTCACTGGCCCACTGCCCGGGGCTTCTCCCACGTGGCCCCGCAGCCCTTGGCGGAGGCACCTCGCTCTTTCACGGGCTGGGGAAGTTCAGCCTTGTGCCCTGCGTCTCTCAGCTAAGACGTGGCACAGCTGCGAGTCGAACCCGGGCCTGCAACCCCAGTGTCCACGTGCTTAGCCCTTGTTTTAGTGTCTCGGCTGCTAAAACGAATGCCATACGATGGTGTGCTGTTTGAATCTAGTATGTACCCCAGAAAATCTTTTAATCCAGTCTTGTTGCGGCAGACAATCGTGGGTGGGACGTTTTGATTAGGCTGTTGCCATGGAGAAGTGACCCAGCCCATTCAAGGTGGGTCTTAATCCCCTTGCTGGAGTCCTCTGTGAGAGGACAAAAGGCAGGGGCATTTGGGAGAGAGCTGAGAGAAGCTAAGACGGAAGCCCAGAGACATTTTGGAGAAAGCCACTGAAACCAGAAGCTAAACCCAGGAGAGAAGGCTCAGCAGACTCCAGCCATGTATCATCCCATGATAGAGAAACCCTAGATGCCATCGGCCTTTCTTCAGAGAAGGTTTTGTCCTATTGATGCCTTAACTGGGACATTTTCACCGCCTTAGAACTGTAAATTTGTGAACTAGTAAATCACCATTGTAAAAGTCTGGTATATTGCATTCTGGCAGCTGTAGCAAACCAAACCAGATGGGTTGGCTTCAATGGTAGGAATCTACTAGCCCACAGTTTGGAGGCTAGTAGAAATCCAAAATCGAGGCATCAGCAAGGCGATGCTTTCTTACCGAAGACTGAGACTTTGCAGGGCTGGCTGCCAGAGAGCTTCGGTCCTTGGCTTTTCTGTCACTTGGCAATGAGCATGGCGGCATCTTCTTTCTCTTCCAGGTTCCCTGGACTTCTACCTCTGGCAGCTCCCCGTGGCTTCTCTCTTCCGCCTGACTTCCACTCTGCTTCTAAAGCCTGCCAGGAATCCAGATTAAAATCCAACCTGATTCAGCGGGGCCACACCTTTACAAAGTAACATCTTGAAGAGATCCCATTGACGATGGGTCCACACCCACCACAATGCGAGCCTTGAGGGGTAGCCCCCAAGATGTGGGCACCTCCTAGTCCCCGGAACTTTAGCAAAAGATGTGGTTATGCTAAGGGCCTGGAGAGGAGGCGCTCACCCTGCATTATCTGCCGGGCCCCTAAATGCAACCACACGCGTCCTTATGAGAGGGACGTGGAGGGAGTTTGAGACACACAGAGCGGGGAAGACGGAGGAGAGACGGAGCCATGTGGCCACCGGACGTGGGAAGAGGCCGGGATTGGATTCTCCCCCAAACCTCATGGCCTTGATTTCAAACTTCCGGCCTCCAGACCTGCAAGAGAATAAATTTCCGTTGTTTTAAGCCGCCAAGTTTGTGGTAATTGGAAACGAATACGGTCCCTCTTGCGTGGGCCACCCACATCTCTAATGCTAGGACGGGATGGGCAGGCGACACCACTTTCAGGTTTAAGGAGGAATCAAATAGAAGGAGCAGGTGCAGTGATTGGGAGCCAGGGTTTCCAGGCCAGCCATCTTGGGTTCCGATTCTACCTCCGCCACCCCGGGCAGGCTCTTGGGAAGGGCACGACTTCTCTGCCTCAGTTTCCCCAACTGTAAGGGGAAGAAGAGGATGAGAGTACTGTCTTCATGGGCGTCGGACACCACCTGGTACCAGGTCTTCACTCAGTGCACACTCTCAGATGTTTATTATGCTCAGAGATGGTTCCGAGCCCTAAAGAAGCAGTGAGCATTTGCTTTGAAGAACCAGAGACTCCGGGGCCAGGGTTCAAATCCCAGCTCTGCTGCTCACTGGCTGTGTGGCTTTGGGAAAGTGACCTCACCCCTCTGGGCCTCGGTTTTTTCATCTGTGAAATGGGGATCCTGCACCTCCTGGAGAAGGAGGACTCAATGAGCTATGCTGGTTGTCACTCCACAGCGGTCAATAACTTTGGGGTCCTGCCCCTGGAGATCCACAGTCCCTACAGATGCCATTGCTGTTTTGTTGTTGCTGCTATGCCAGGCTGTGAAGGTTACTTTTATGCGTCAGCTTGGCTAGACGATGGTGTCTGGCTGTTGGGTCCAACGCTGGCCTAGCTGTGGCCATGGAGGTCTTTCATAGATGGGGTTTCATAAATGGGATTAATAATCAGTTGACTTCAAGTAAAGGAGAGGACCCTCCATCAGCTGATGGCCTTAAATGCCAAGAACTGGAGGCTCCAGGAGGAAGAAGGAATTCTGCCCCCAAACCACACCCTCTACCCCTTCCTGAGGTCAAGCCCGCAGGCTTCCCTGAAGAAATTCAGACTCCAGATTTCCACAGCACCTTTACCCGATTTTCCACCCTCTGTCCTGCCTGATGGAGTCTGGACTTCTCATCTCCCACAGTTGCTTGAGCCAAGATCTTATCATAAATCTCTTAGTATGTACGTAGAATATGTACACACACACTCACACTTCCTATTGGTTCCGTTTGGTGAGCCCTGACTACTACAGAGACACAGTGCACATACAAAACTGGGTCCTGTGGACGGACCAGGAAAGGGAGATTGTGGAGGTTCTTGGTGGCTCAGGACATCAGATTAGCCTCGAACCCCAAAGCCCAGGAGGCCAGGGGAGCAGAGGGGTTTGGAAGTGAGTGACTTGGGTTACAAGCTGCTTCTGCGTCACCTTCTCTGTGTGTCCTGGGCCTTCTCCTTAGCCTCCGGAGTGGTGGCATCTTTGATGAAGTTGGGGCAAGATTCTGAGGGTGCCGGGGTTTGGGGAGAAGTGGGGACGGGTGGTGATGCCCATTCACTCAAGGAGCTTCCATCGAGGCTCCCAGGAGCCAGGCCTGAACTTGGGGAGCAGAGGCCCGGCTGCCTCTGGGGGTCCACCACTTCGGCCCAGAGAGGGTGGGTCCGATGGGGCCAGACTCTGGGTCCCACCTTAGCGGCCTTCAGGCAAAATCCCTCTGGATAAAATGTTCTGGGATGTGGGGTTCACTGCTGATTGTGGGGGAAGTTTCCTGCCTGGGAGGGATGGAGACCAGGCTGGGCCAGTTGAGGGAGGCTGGGAGTGCCTGGCGAGGACTCTCCCAGGGAAGATGGGAGTCATGGAAGGTGGCAGAGGAGGGGAGGACGGGGCCAGACCCATGGGAGACACAGGCAGTCGTTTCACAGTGACATGGGCAGTGATGGAGGTTGCACGGGCCAATGGGGAGTCAGGGAAGAATCTAAGGGTGGGGAGGGCCAGGAGGTAGCGGGGCCAGGCCAAAGCATTTGGGGGCTCCCTTGAGGCCATACAGAAAGATAAGTGGATGTTTCAGAGCTGAGAGCGAAAGTCTGGAGCCTCCCCACGCCCTCCCTGCGCCCCCATCTATGGACTCTGCATCTGCTGGGAAATCAGCCGGAGTAAAATAAAGGACCATTGGGGTTCTTCCCAGCCTTCCCGGGAGACCCGAGCGGCCGAAGGTGAAGTCTTTATCCTGAGATTCTGTCATCTCTCCTTCCACTGTCGATGCTACCTACAGCCTCTGCCATCAGACTGGGAGCCTTGTGGGATGGGGACGGGGGCTAGGCCACCCCCTACCTGTCCCCTGATCCCCCCAATAAAGAGCCTTGATAAATTAAAAAAAAATTTTTATTATGGAAGTTTCAACATACACTCAAGTAGACAGAATAAGACAAAACAAGGCAACGAAGCCCCAAATATCCCTCACTCAAGTTTTCAACATTTTGCCAATCTTGTTTCATCGGTTCTCACACTTTCCCTCCTCATTCAACCTGTAAACCTTTCAGCGTGCACCTCCAAGGGATAAGAATGTTATATATGTTTATTCAGCCTATAATCATCACCACACCGTTAAAATAGTCACAATTATCCCTGAATATTGTATAATACCTGCCTTTTCACAGGTGGTTTTTCAAACCAGGATCCAAAGAATGTCCACGCCTTGGCTGGGGCGGATCTGTTACTTCTACCCCCCACGCCCTCCCCGCCAGGGTCTTTTTTCCACGCCAATGAATCACTGGAGACACTGGGCCTTTTGTTCCATAGACTGCCCCAGTTCTGTTTTTGGCTCCTTGCAACCTTGCGGTATCGTTTCACCAGCAACTTTATCCTTCTTTAAAAAAAAAAAAAAAAAAATGGTGATTATGGCCAGACGCTGCGTCAGATTCAAGTTCTTTATTTGTATTTTTGCATTAGGGAGATTCCAAGGTGGTGTGACAAACATCCTGACACAGAGGCTCAGATGTGCTGCTTGTCCTTCTTTATCTTTTTTTGTTTTAATTTTGTTTAATGTGGTAACATAGACACCACATAAAGTTTCCCGTTTGAACCACTTTCAAGGGTACAGTGCAGTGTGCTAATTACCTTCCCAGCGTTGTGTGACCATCGCCACTACCCAGTGCCAAAACTTTTTCCTCACCCCAGACAGAAACTCTCTACCCGTTAAGCCTCAAGTCCCTTTTCCCCACCCCTACTCCAGTCCCTGGTACCCTGTAATCTGATTTCTGACTCCACAGCCCACCTGGTTCCAAATCCCAGCTCCTCGGACTTTCTAGCTGCGTGTGACCTTGGGCGGGTGACTTCACCTGCCCGTGCCTCATTTTCCCCTTCTGCACGATGGAGGGTGACTCAGAGCGTCTCCCTCACAAGGTGGCTGGGAAGGTTGGATGACGTGGGTGGACAAGGAGCTGGCCCAGGTTTGGCACCAACTGTGGTTTTGTGTCCTTTTTAACTGCAAATTTTATTGAGATATATTCACACACCATGTAATCCATCCAAAGTATACACTCAGTGTCTCCCAGTAGCATCAACTAGTTGTGGAATCATCATCACAGTCAATTTTAGACCATTTTAATTGCTCCAAAAGGAAAAATAACAGATAGACACACAAAAAAGAAAACCCCAAACACCTCATAATCCCTATTTCCTCCCCCCCATTATTGACCCCTAGTATTGGTATGGTTCGCTTGTCACTGTTGATGAAAGGATATTAAGATATTACTGTTAACTAGCTTGTAGCTTGCAATAGGTACTTTTTCTCCCATATGCCATTCTATTATTAACTCTTTAAACGAGTGTCACGCATTTGTACTAGTTCATGAAAGAACTGATTTACATTTGTAGTGTTCATCTTAAACATCGTCCAGCTCAAAGTTCGCTGTGTTATACAATCCCATATTTTAACCTCTAGCTTTCCTTCTGGTGACATACAAGACTCTATCAGCCCCTTTCAACCAAATTCACCTACAGTTAAGCACTATTACTTATAATCCCAATAATGAGCTACCTTCACCGCTTTCCATTTCCAAACATTTAAGTTCAACATTGTTAAAAATTCTGTACCTATCAGGCAATAGCTCCCCATTCTCTAGCCTCGTTTATCTCTTGATAACCTATATTCTAAGTTGTATGGCTATGAGTTTACATACTCTAGTTAGTTATATTAGTGAAATCATACAATATTTGTCCTTTTGTCTGATATTTCACTCAGCATTATGTTCTCAAGGTTCATCCACATTGTCACGTGCTTCAGGACTTCATTCCTTCTTATTGCTGACTAATATTCTATAGAAGGTATAGACCTCATTCTGTTTATCCATTCATTGATTGAAGGACACTTGGATTGCGTATTATATTAGTTAGAGTTCTCTAGAGAACCAACAAGAGATATCTGTAAATATAAGATTTTATAAAAGTGTCTCACACAACTGTGGGGATGCACGAGTTCAAATTCTGTAGGGCAGGCAGCGAACTGGCAACTCCGATGAAGATGATCAATGAATTCCTCAGGAGATGCCCACTGGCTGGAGAAGTGAAGGTCATCTCTCTTTCTCCCTTGAATGTCTTCAACTGATTGAATTAAATCCAGCAGATTGGATTTTCTCATTGAGAAAGATAGGCCCTTCGTTGATGTAATCAGTCAAGATGTAACCAATTGACTGATGATTTAATAATCCAGCCTTCTGGTTTATTAACCAGCCACAAATGTCCTTGCAGTAACGGTTAGGCCAGTGCTTGCTTGGCCAGACACCTGGACACTATCACCTGGCCAAGTTGACACATGAACCTAACCATCACAGATTATTTTTTTCTTTTGGCAGTTGTGAATAATGCCTCTATGAACGTCGTGAGCAAATGTTTGTGCGTGTCCCTGCTTTCAGGTCATCTGGGTATATCAATATTTAGTTTTCTGAGGAACTGCCAAACTGTCTTCTACAGTGGCTGTACCATTTTACATGCCCACCAGCAGTGAATGAGTGTTCCTATTTCATCATATCCTCTCAACACTCATAGTTTCCTGTTTGTTTAATAGTGGCCATTTTAGTGGGTATGAAATGGTATTTCATTGTGGTTTTGATTATAGCTCATTGTGGTTCTGATTTGCATTTCCCTATAGCTAGTGAAGCTGAGCATCTATTTATGTGCTTTTTAGCCATCTGTATTTCCTCTTTGGAAAAATGTCTATTCACATCTTTTGCCCATTTTATAATTGGGTTGTTTGTTTTTTTATTGTTGAGTTATGGGATTCTTTTTTATATATACTGTCTATTAAATCCTTTTTTATTATGTGGTTCCCAAATAATTTCTCCCAATGAGTACGCTGCCTTGTCACCCTTTTGACAAAGTCCTTTGACTCACAGAAGTATTCAATCTTGAGGAGATCCCCGTTTATCTATTTTTTCTTTTATTGCTTGTGCTTTGGGTGTAAGATCTAAGAAACTACCTCCTATCACCAGGCCTTGAAGATGTTTCCCTACATTTTCTTCCAGAAGTGTTATGGTACTGACCCTTATATTGAGGTCTTTGATCCCCTTTGAGTTAATTTTTGTATAGGCTGTGAGGTAGGGGTCCACTTTCATTCCTTTCTAGCTGATCCTTGACAAAATACATCAACTCAGGACCCTAAGGGGGTCAGAATCAGGAAGCGCCAGGCCGAACTGGATTCTGTCCCCTTCCTCCAGGCTGCCTTCCTGGCCTGATTCCAGGCCCTGCAGCCTGGCAGGCCCGTGTGGAGGCGGGAGGGGCCGCAGGCTCAGCTCCCTTCTGCAGTCCAGCCACCACGCCTCCCAGGCAGATCTGGGGTGGGGTTTGCTTGTTGTTGGAGCAGGAAGTTTCATCGAGATTTTTTCTGTCCTGGATGAAGACACCAACCCTGAGAGTGTGCTGAACTGACCTCTGAGCCACCTGCCACTCACTGCCTGGCTCCTGCGGCCTGCACCAGGTGAGACATGGCCCCCACCACCAGCCCCACAGCTCACACACACACAGCAGGGAGCTGTGAACAGACCCCAGAGGGAATCCAGCTCAGGGATTCAGGAGATGAAGACTTGGATATGGCCTCCGTGGTCCCTGATTCCTTCTGGGATGTACTAACCGCCCCCCACCCACCCACCCAGGGTCTCAGGACGTGGAGGGCCCATCCCTGTCCCTGCCCCTCGTGGCCCGGGCACCTACCCCTCAGCCTCCCAGCACACCAGCCAGCTGCCCTGCCCAACCTCTCATCTGCCTCCTTCTTGGCGGATCTATTGCTGAAGCCCCCCTATCCCCCGTCTGGGTCAGCAGCCCCCTCCATCCACGCACCCCCAGCCGGCTTCCTCTCCTTCCTTTTCCCTCCCTGTCCCGTTCCCAGTTACCGCAATTCCCAGGAATCAACCTGACTGTAGGAGTGCAGGCAGGTATTTTCAGTAACTGGATTTTCCTGTTTCCATCCCCAGGGCCTGCTCCCCCTTGGCCACTGGCTCAAGCCACAGGGCCGGGCCCCGCTCTCCCTGCTCCCCAGCCTGGGTCACGGCCTCTCTCCTGGGCCTGAGAACCAAGTGGAGCGTTTCAAAGGGGTGGCCCGATATTTTTGTCCTCGGCACCTCTCTCTTCCCCAGAGTCGTGCTTATGGTGGGAATTTGGGAGAAGCCCGAAGGCAGCTGGGTACTTTTTCGGGGATGTCACAACTGATTTAGCATTTTGGGGGTGGAGGATGGGACAGGGCGACCGTGTTGCAGCGTAGACCACGTGGCACTGTGCCTCAGGGGGACACAGCAGGCCCCGAGCCGAGGCGGAGCTGGGGTCACTGGGCCTCAGAGCGACACTTCCGAGCTTGCCAGATGGAGGAGGCTGACAGGAGGTAAGCAGGGAACAGGATATGCCAATCACAGGGCGGCTGAGCAAGGGCCCGGAGGTGAGACCAGGGTTTGCGGGTGCCAAGGGAGGGGACAACCAATGAAGCAGAGAGACGTCGTTCTAGAACATTCCTCCTTTCTTTTCACCCAAGGAAACTTGCTTTATTGTCTTTCTGTTTGCTCTACACACATTTCCATGTGGATGGAGAGAATTGGACAGGACAAAGTTCAAAGCAAATTATCCGCAGACATTGGCGGTCCCCGGAGCTGAGGGACGGGTTTCCCGGGTCCCCTGGCCATCACCCGCCCCCTCTCCACCCACTCCGGGGGCCTCAGCCAGACTGGGGGCTGCTCCAGGCTCCCCCCTGGGCCACGTGGTCTGGGCCAGTCCCTTTGCTGGGGGGTCGTTGTTAACTTGCACTAAGACGGTGGCGTCGGGGTGCAGGGTGGGGGGCACATTTGGCCCAAGCCAGACCCGACCGTGAATCTGGGGTGTTCTCAGCCCTGCTTGGAATATGGTGGGGCAGCCGATGTGGTCAAATGTTGGGTGGCTTTGTCCTCACGCAGCCCTGGGAGGGAGAAGCTTCTCCCACCCCCACCTTACAGACAACAAGGCAGGTCAAGTTCAAGGTCAAGGTCAGGCGGCTCAAGACACCAAGCCTGAATCAGGGCCCGGCTCCTGCCCAAGTCAGGTCGGGGAGGCCGCGTGCCCCGATCCTGGGCCTCCACGAGGGGAGGGGACGGCCAGGAGCCATCAGGGACACCCGGCCCTTCTTTTTTTTTTTTTTTTTGCTCTTTACTTTTATTTTTTTTATTTTTTTATTTTTTTATTTTTTTATTTTTTTTTAAATGCAATTTTATTGAGATATAATCACACAACATACAATCATTCAAAGTGTACAATCAGTCATTAACAGCATCGTCACATAGTTGTGCTTTCATCACCACAATCAAACTCTGAATCTTTTCATTACTCCAAAAATAAAATTAAAATAAAAAACAATATCCAAAATGCCCCATTCCCCTCCTCCCCCCATTGTTCATTTACTTTTTTTTTTTTTAATCTTCATTTTATTGAGATATATTCACACACCACGCAGTCATACAAAACAAATCGTACTTTCGATTGTTTACAGTACCACCACACAGCGGCACATTCATCACCCAAATCAATCCCCGACACCTTCATTAGCACACACACAAAAACAACAAGAATAATAATTAGAGTGAAAAAGAGCAATTGAAGTAAAAAAGAACACTGGGTACCTCTGTCTGTTTGTTTCCTTCCCCTATTTTTCTACTCATCCATCCATAAACTAGACAAAGTGGAGTGTGGTCCTTATGGCTTTCCCAATCCCATTGTCACCCCTCATAAGCTACATTTTTATACAATTGTCTTTGAGATTCATGGGTTCTGGGTTGTATTTTGATAGTTTCAGGTATCCACCACCAGCTACCCCAATTCTTTAGAACCTAAAAAGGGTTGTCTAAATTGTGCGTAAGAGTGCCCACCAGAGTGACCTCTCGGCTCCTCCTGGACTCCCTCTGCCACCGAAGCTCACCTCATTTCCCCTCACATCCCCCCTCTGGTCAAGAAGATGTTCTCCGTCCCACGATGCAGGGTCTACATTCCTCCCCGGGAGTCATATTCCACGTTGCCAGGGAGATTCACTCCCCTGGGTGTCTGATCCCACGTAGCGGGGAGGGCAGTGATTTCACCTTTCAAGTTGGCTTAGCCAGAGAGAGAGGGCCACATCTGAGCAACAAAGAGGCATTCGGGAGGAGGCTCTTAGGCACAACCATAGGGAGGCCTAGCCTCTCCTTTGCAGCAACCGTCTTCCCAAGGGTAAAACCTGTGGTAGAGGGCTCAACCCATCAAACCACCAGTCCCCTATGTCTGTGGTCATGTTAGCAACCATGGAGGTGGGGTAGGCGAATACCCTGCATTCTCCACAGGCTCCCCAAGGGGCCGGCCCTTCTTTTTACCCAACCAGGACACTCGCCTGCCTGTCTTCCTGTTTGCCATCTACAGGTTGGGAGGGGACACCAAGGTCTCACCGCTCAGGGGCTCCCACCTCCTGAGTACCTGGAGCTGGATAGGACACGGGTCGGGGGAAAGGAGACGCCAGGCAGGGAGATGTCCCTGGAGCCCGGAGCGGGGAGGGAGGGAGGGGACGGGGCCGGCCTGGCCTGGGGCGCAGGAGACCCCCGTTGCTTCCTGCTGCCCAGGGCTGGGGACACCGGGAGCTGGAGGGACACTGTCCCTGCCACCAAGGAGCTGCGTGAGACCCAGGGGCAGCGAGGGAGACTGCGCTGGAGGGAAAGAGACCTGGAGACAGGACAGGAGGGGACCGAGCCGGGCCAGGGCTGGGATGTGCGGAAGCAAAGTCACCCCCACCTGGCGCTCTCGGCCTTTCTGTCTCTCACTTCTCTGTCTCTGTCCATCTCCTTCCTTCCTTCCTTCCTCCCTTCCTTCCTTCCTTCTCTCCTTCCCTCCTTCCCTTCTTCTGTTACTGGTAGAAAACACGGTCCCAGGTAGTCAGGCCCACCTTATCCCGCATCAAACGGAGAAACAAATCTCTTTCTTTGGTGAGAAGGTGAGTTCATTGAAGATGCAGCAACAAGGAACTGGAGGAAAGAAAAACCTTTCAAGCCCAGTTCAAAGTGAGAAGAACTGGCTGGCCTTTTATAACCCCAAACAGATAAAGAAATGGCCAGAAGCCAGAAGAAAGCAGAAAGGAAAAAAAAAAAAATAGAAGAGAGAAAGCTGTTCTGTCAGCATCTCCTTGTTATCTTGAAGTCCTGAAGTCCTCCCCTTATTCAGGTTTGTTTTTCAAAAAGCCAGTTCTTTATCAAACCATATGGTGGTTTCCTCCTGTGGGCAATGCTGGGAAAGTTCCTGGGAGCAGAGAGCAAGTTTTTTTTTGTTGCTGAGATTAGAACAGCAAGTTATTTTAACAAGGGCTTTTCATGGTCAGAATAACTCAAGGCTGCTTGAATGAAGTGATCTTAATAAGCAGTTTTTTCTCCTATTGGCTATTGAAGACTATACTAAGCATTTTCCAGATGAAGAATTATATTGAAGATTTTCTACTTATCCAGCTATCCGTCCTTCCTTCCCTCCTGTTGGAAAGAATGCTATACCTAAAAGAGAATAAGGCTTACACGATTGTGGAGGAGAAAAGAATTTAGTCACGATTTTGCAAGCACTGAGGCACAGCTAGAAATGTGGCGGGCCGGCCGCACCAAGAACACAGCAGCAGTTATAGCAATAGCGGGCCCCGCCCCTGTTTCCCCATTGGCTGCGTCCTCCAGAGGTTACAGCCTATCAGAGAGAGCCAACGAGTCCGCCTATGGGATTTTGAATCGTACAGCCTATCAGAGAGAGTTAACTAGTGTCAATTTCTCCCCCGGAGTTCCGGCCTTTGATCATACCCCACATCACTCTACATTGCAGTAGCCCTGGTTATTTTTCCCATATAAGGGCTGGCGCTGGTTCTAGGCTTACATTATGGCTTTTCTCTCTCCTTCCCTTTCCCACGGGACCAGCTGAAGCCAGTTCTGCCACCGAGTCTCCATTTTCCCTATTCCATGTTGCCTTTATATGAAAGCTAAACGTAACCCTTTCTTACACCTCCCTCCTTCCATCCTTCCCTCCCTCCCTCCCTTCCTTCCTTCTACCTTTCCACAGGCATTTCCCTTGGCTTCTGGGCATCTCATGTTCTTTGCTTGGCAAATTCAGAGACAGACAGCGAAGCCAAGTGCACTCCTTGCCCTTGATGTGGTTACAATCCAAAATGAAGAAAGAGAAAAACACCCAGAAGTGGGGAGAAGGCCTGGGCCACTCTGCTCGGGAGCCACCAGCAGGGACGCGCTCCCTGCCTCCTGCTTTCTAGTCCCCGGGGAATCCCTCTCCACACAGAGTCGAGTGGGGATCTTGAGGGATCTTGAGGGATCTGCACGAGACCTAAAGAGCAGCACGGCCTCCGGGGAGCTGGAGCCGTGAAGCTTCGGGGTCCCGTGGTGGCTCCAGCTCCCCCTCGGGGTGTCCCCTCCCAGCTTGAATTCCCAGGGCTGAACCCTGCTCGGGCTTTCTCTAATTTACTTTGGATATGGCTCAGGGAGGCTGCACTAGCCGGGCTCTACAACACCCCTTAGTGGCCAGGCTACTTCAAATGAGCTAAGTTAGAATTTTAAATTGGGTCCAGGTGGAAGTCAGGTGCAATGCAGACGAGAAGCCAAGGCCATGGGCACGAGGAAAGAGTTTGTTCCTATCCCATTGGGAAGGGGAGCCACGAGGGGTCAACGGGAAACACCATCGGCTCGGGGGAGCTCAACTGGCAGGTGTTTGGGGGCCTGGGCAGAGCGTGGGGACCCAAGGACTTGTGCCTTTATTGCAGTCCTGGGTGGGGATTGGGAGGTTTCCCATGGGAGACCAAGGATTGGTTGGTTTAGAGCAAACGTGTGTGAAAAGGTGAAGGGACTGGGGGTCCGACGGCAGTGGGGATGGTTCGTTAGCCTCAGATTTGGGGTGCGGTGTGTGGGTGCCGTGGGTGGTGGCCACAGACGCAGGTTTGGGCTCTGGCTCTGGGGGAGTTTACGCCCCAAGACTAGAGAGCTGCTTATTAACAAGGTCGAAGGTCAGCACTGAGGCGGGGGCTCAGGCAAAAGTGTGATGGACACTGTTCCAGTTTGCTGATGCTGCCGGGATGCAAAATACCAGAGACAGATCGGCTTTTATAAAGGGGGTTTATTTGATTACACAATTACAGTCTTAAGGCCATAAAGTGTCCAAGGTAAGACATCAACAATTGGGTACCTTCACTGGAGGATGGCCAATGGCGTCTGGACAACCTCTGTTAGCTGGGAAGGCACGTGGCTGGCGTCTGCTCCAGAGTTCTGGTTTCAAAATGGCTTTCTCCCAGGACGTTCCTCTCTAGGCTTCAGCTTCTCTCCAAAATGTCACTCTCAGTTGCTCTTGGGGCGTTTGTCCTCTCAGCTTCTCAGGAGCAAGTCTGCTTTCAACAGCTGTCTCCAAAATGTCTCTCATCTGCAGCTCCTCTCTTCTCAGCTCCTGTGCGTTCTTTAAAGTGTCCCTCTTGGCTGTAGCAAGCTTCCTCCTTCTGTCTGAGCTTATATAGGGCCCTAGTAAACTAATCAAGGCTCACGCTGAATGGGCGGGGCCGCACCTCCATGGAAACTATCCAATCAGAGTCATCACCCATAGTTGGGTGGGGCACATCTCCATGGAAACACTCAAAGAATTACAATCTAATCAACACTAATATGTCCGCCCACAGAAGATTGCATCAAAGATAATGGCATTTATGGAGACATAATACATTCAAACTGGCACAGATGCTGAAGACACACAAAATTTTGATGGTGATGACAGAGTCCCGCAACAAACCCCAGTCAGCTTCTCCAGGCTTCTAAGTTCACATTCCCGAGGGAGAGGATCTGCTTCGTGTGGTTTATCCCTTTGAACATCACGGACCCGGCAATGGATGGGCCATCATCGGGCCCAGTCTCACATGATAACTTCCACCCCCAAAGGTGGGCTCACCCCCTGGGAATGGCCCAAGGGGCGCTCAACCCCGCAGGGTTGGTTCATCTGAGATCCAGGCATCTCGTGGACGCTGCTGTGTTTCTCCTGAAAAGACCTCACTCCCGTGACCTTAGTTGGCTCCGAGGGTTTCCGTGACTTAGAATTCGGAATCAGCGATGTTGCTAAGTCAGGGTGCCGCTGTGCCAACTTTTAACAGCCATAATTAAGCCGGAAGAGGAGGACACCTGCAAAGCTTCTGGCAGCTTCCAGGTCTCAGACCCGCTGTTCTCCTTTCCCAGACCCTGGGTTCAATACTCTGGTCAGGGATGGCAGGCCCTGGGATGGGAAACTGGAATCCTTTGAACTTTAACCTACCTTTGTTCGGAGGCTTCAAGATATGCTGCAAAAAATCCTAGAAGATAATGTAGGGAGACATCTTCAAGACCTTGTATTAGGAGGTCACTTCCTAGACCTTACACCCAAAGCACAAGCAACAGAGGAAAAAATAGATAAATGGAAACTCCTCAAGCTTAGAAGTTTCTGTACCTCAAAGGAATTTGTCAAAAAGGTGAAGAGGCAGCCAACTCAATGGGAAAAAATTTTTGGAAACCATGTATCTGACAAAAGACTGATATCTTGCATATATAAAGAAATCCTACAACTCAATGACAACAGTACAGACAGCCCAATTATAAAATGGGCACAAGATATGAAGAGACAGTTCTCTGAAGGGGAAATACAAATGGCCAAAAAACACATGAAAAAATGTTCAGCTTCACTAGCTATTAGAGAGATGCAAATTAAGACCACAGTGAGACACCATCTCACACCGATTAGAATGGCTGCCATTAAGCAAACAGGAAACTACAAATGCTGGAGGGGATGTGGAGAAATTGGAACTCTTATTCATTGTTGGTGGGACTGTATAATGGTTTAGTAACTCTGGAAGACAGTCTGGCAGTTCCTTAGAAAACTAGATATTGAGTTACCCTTCAATCCAGCGATTGCACTTCTCGGTATATACCTGGAAGATCTGAAAGCAGTGATGTGAACAGATTCTGTATGCCAATGTTCATAGCAGCATTATTCACAATTGCCAAGAGATGGAAACAACCAAATGTCCTTCAACAGAAGAGTGGATAGATAAAATGTGGGATATACACACAGTGGAATACTACGCGGCAGTAAGAAGGAACGACGTTGTGAAACATATGACAACATGGATGAACCTTGAAGACATAATGCTGAACAAAATAAGCCAGGCACAGAAAAAGAAATACTATATGCTACCACTAATGTGAGCATTGCTGGGAAAGAATCCAGGGGTGTTGGGCTTCCCCACCTCGATGGTTGCTGATGTGCTCACAGACATTGGGGACTGGTGGTTTGATGGGCTGAGCCCTCTACCATGGGACTTGCCCTTGGGAAGACTGTTACTGCAAAGGAGAGGGTAGGCCAGCTTATAATTGTGCCTAAGTGTCTCCTCCTGAATGCCTCTTTGTTGCTCAGATCTGTCCCTCTCTCTCCAGCTAAGCCAACTTGGCAGATGAAATCACTGCCCTCCCCACTATGTGGGATCTGACACCCAGGGGTGTAAATACCCCTGGCAACCTGCAATATGACTCCCAGGGAGGAGTCTGGACCTGGCATCATGGGATGGTGTATTAGTTAGGGTTTTCTCGGCAAACGGAATCAATGAGAGGTATATATGACTATAGAATTTATAAAAGTGACTCACGATTAACTGTACAAATATTAGAAAACTCTTCCATGAACCAGAACAAATGTATGACAATACAACTAGAAGTTAATAATAGAGGGGCATATAGGGAAGAAATATATACCTATTGTAAACTATATACTACAGTTAGTAGTATTTAAACATTCTTTCATAAACAGTGACAAATGTACTATACCAACACTACAAGTCAACAATTGAGGGGGGTTGGTTAAGGATATGGGAGGATTTGAGTTTCCTTTTCTTTTTTCTTTTTTTTTTTCTTTTCTCATCTTTCACTTTATTTCTTGTCTGGAGTAATGAAAAGTTTCTAAAAATTGAACAAAAATTAAGTGTGGTGATGGATGCACAGCTGTATGAGGGTACCAGGGGCAACTGATTGTACACTTTGGATCTTTGCATAATTGTATGGTATCTAAACAATCCCAATAAAAATTAAAAAAAAAAAGTGACTCACGCTACTGTGGGGATGCACGAGTCAAAATTCTGTAGGGCAGTCAGCAAACTGTCAACTCCAAGGAAGATGTCCGACGAACTCCTCAGGACACGCTTCTCTGGGCAGCCGAAGAAGTGAATGTTCTCTATCTGTCTTGCTTATAAGTCTTCAACTGATTAATTGGATTAAATCCAGCCAATTGCATTCTCTCATTGCAGAAGACACCCCCTTCGGTGAGTCATCAGTCACAGCTGCAGCCAATTGACTGATAATTTAATAAACCAGCCTGTTGGTTTATTAACCAACCACAAATGTCCTTGCAGCAATTAGGCCAGTGCTTGCTTGACCAGACACCTGGGTACTATCACCTGGCCAAGTTGACACATGAACCTAACCATCACAGATGGAGAACATCTTCTTGACCAAAAGGGGGATGTGAAGTGAAATGAAATAAGTTTCAGTGGCTGAGAGATTCCAAAAGAGCCGAGAGGTCACTCTGGTGGACACTCTTATGCACAATATAGACAACCCTTTTTAGGTTCCAATGAATTGGAATAGCTAGCAGTAAATACCTGAAACTGTCAAACTGCAACCCAGAACCCTTGAATCTTGAAGACTATTGTATAAAAACGTAGCTTATGAGGGGTGACAATGTGATTGGGAAAGCCATATGGACCACACTCCCCTTTGTCCAGTGTATGGATGGATGAGTAGACAAACAGGGGCAAAAAAAAAAAAAAAAATGCACCCAGTGATCTTTTTTACTCCAATTGTTCTTTTCACTTTAATTTTTATTCTTATTACTTTTATGTGTGTAGTAATGAAAGTATTCAAAAATTAATTTTGGTGATAGATGCACAACTATCTGGTGGTACTGTGAACAATTGATTTTGTGCTTTGTATGACTGTATGGTATGTGAACATATCTCAATAAAAAATTGAATTATTTAAAAAAAGATATGCTGCAATTAAAGTCTGCTCATGGGGAAGAGTTTTAAGACTGGATACAGAGCTCACATTCATTGGGGGTAAGTGGCAAGGCCTTTGGAAGAGTTCAGAGGTCAGGTTTCAGAGTTTATTCCTTGGGTTTTTCCCAGATATCTCCATTCCTGGCTCCCAGGCTCCAGTCTTGGTCAATCGGTGTCCATACCTGTATTTTGACCATGGCCACATGATCAAGGTGCTGGTCCAGCCTTGACTGTGAAATGACCAAGTGCATCATCATTTTCAACCTCCTCTTTAGTGACATGAAAAGTGTGTCCTGTGGCGAAATTAAATAACGCTTGATGTCCTTCTCCTCACTGGCTGCTAGTAAAGCAAGGGAGAGCCAGAATCAACCCCTTTCCTACTTTCCTTTTCTTGTATCTTCTCTGTTTATTCTCAGCAACCACATCTTGAAAGTCTTGTCCTTTTTGGGGGGGCCACTCATTTGTCCAAAGGGATCCCAGGCAACAGCTTTAACAAACGACTTCACTCTACAAACCATGGGTTCAAGTTTTCTGTCCTGGGGTGGGGAACTGTCACTGTGTCCCACCTCCAGTGATACCATGGCATGTCCCACATGTTTTCTAATTTCTGTTGGAGCCAAAGTTGAAAAGAACAGGTTGTATAATTGCTCAAAAATAAGGGGATTTTCTGGGATTTCTCAGCTGGGAAGTGAGGTGCTCTTGGGTTCTCGTTGCACATCTGCTCAGGTCTCTTCTGGTCACTAGATTTCTCTGCTTCGACCTCACACAACCCATCACAGGTGCTCCAGCCCCTGCTCTCTTTCAACGTCACTGGCTAACTGCCTCGTGGATATTTTGATGAAAATACCCAAGAGAGAGAATTTGATTGGCCCAACTCATCCTTTGGAGCTGGCCTACACCTGTTGTAGGTCACTGACCAATGACTGGAGAAGCCATCTGGAAGCCAGGTGTCCATCTCTCACTCAGGTGGCTGCAGCCAAGAAGGTAGGAAAGGTCAGGTGGCTGGGTCTTTGTTGGGTGAGGCAATTTCTCTCCAAAGAGGACGTAGACAGGGCACACCAAAACGGACATCTCTAGAAACCAAATCCCCAGTAAATGGTAGGTACATACACTTGTACTCACCATATATAGACACCAACAAATGTACACTCACAGAGTACAAACACCCACACTGAAACACACAATGCTTACACACGCAAAGTATACACACCGATGTACACAAATACTCTATACAGATGCACCATGCGATCACAACCACCTAGACACTATACTGAAACATATACATGTACATAATATATACACATCATATGGTACAATGTACACATGTCTATCTGCATGCACGCACTTTCAAATATACCCATATATATGCACAATGTACAGAAACCCCCACATGCACGTACAAAGCCTATACATGTTCCTGTAATTCACAGGCCATGTGTAGAGATAATGCTTAAACCCCCACATATGAACATAATGCATACACACACATAAGCACATACTGTATTTGCAAACCCCAAGTATATACACATGTTTTAGTTTCCTTGGCTGCTCAAGCAAATACCATGCAATGGGTTGGCTTAAATGATGGGAATATATGGGCTCATAGTTTGGGGGCTAGAAGTCCAAATCAAGGCATTGTCAAGATGATGCTTTCTCCCTAAAGACTGTGGTGGTCTGGGTCTGACTGCTGGTGATCCTTGGTCCTGGGATCCTCTGTCACATGGCATTGCACATGGCGGCCTCTCCTGGACGCTCTCTTCTCTCCCAGGTTCCATTGACTTTTGGCTTCTTTCATCCTATGGCTTCCTCTCTATCCATCTGACTTTCATTCTGCATATAAAGGACTCCAATAATAGCATTAAGATCCATCCTGATTGAGTTGACTCACACCTTAACTGAAGTAACATCATCAAAAGGTCCTACTTACAATGGGTTCACACCCACAGGAATGGATTGCATTTAAGAACATGTTTTTCTGGGGTTTGTAGAGCTCCAAACCACCGCAACATTATTTACGTGCACACACAAACTGTATGTAAACACTCCCCTACCCCCACCCACACAGTATCTGCACACACAACACCATAGCTGCATTCAGGCACCACCCAGGGCCTCAGGCTACTGCCTCCACCCTCCCTGAGCTAATGTTCCCTGCTTTCCTTCCCCTGACAGCCATGCTCATCGCTCAGACACCCTTCTCCTTCCCTGCAGCCCACTTCCTCCTCTTTGTCTTCACGGCTTCCACCATATTTCACCTTCAGCAGCGGATAGCGAAGATTCAACCAACACAGGAGTTACAGGTGCCAGTGACGGAGAGCCCCACTAGCACTAGCCACCAGCTCAGGGGCATGTGGACGGTCAACGTGCAAGGGCGTCTGGGGAACCAGATGGGCGAGTACGCCACGCTGTATGCACTGGCCAAGATGAATGGGCGGCCAGCCTTCATCCCTGCTCAGATGCACAGCACGCTCGCGCCCATCTTCAAAATCACCCTCCCCGTCCTGCACGGCGATGTGGCCAGCCGGATCCGCTGGAGGAACTACCACCTGAACGACTGGATGGAGGAAGAGTACCGCCACATCCCAGGCGAGTACGTCCGCCTCACGGGCTACCCCTGCTCCTGGACCTTCTACCACCACCTGCGCCCCGAGATCCTCCAGGAGTTCACCCTGCACGACCACGTACGGGAGGAGGCCCAGGCCTTCCTGCGGGGGCTCCGGGTGAACGGGAGCCGGCCAGGCACCTTTGTGGGGGTCCACGTCCGCCGGGGGGACTACGTCCACGTCATGCCGCGGGTGTGGAAGGGCGTGGTGGCCGACCAGGGGTACCTACAAGAGGCCCTGGGCTGGTTCCGGGCCCACCACCACTCTCCGGTCTTCGTGGTCACCAGCAACGGCATGGCCTGGTGTCGGGAGAACATTGACGCCTCCCGTGGAGATGTGGTATTTGCTGGCAATGGCATTGAGGGTTCCCCTGCCAAGGATTTTGCACTGCTCACACAGTGCAACCACACGATCATGACCATCGGCACCTTCGGGATCTGGGCCGCCTACCTGGCTGGGGGAGACACCGTCTACCTGGCCAACTACACCCTCCCAGACTCTCCCTTCCTCAAAGTCTTCAAGCCGGAGGCAGCCTTCTTGCCAGAGTGGGTGGGGATTGCAGCAGACTTATCCCCACTACTCAAGCACTGACCCTGCCTACCCTTGGCTCCTTCTTCCCCTTTTCTAGCTCCCCCAAGATCAGTTCCAAGGCACGAGCACAGTGTTACATATACCAGGAATCCTCCCTCTTGTATCAGGATGCTTTGAATTGAAAGCAACAGAAGTTCCAACCAAAGTGTTTCAATGACGTATTCATGAATCTCGTGCCACAGGAAGACCAGTGGTGGCACATCTTCAGGATTGGTTGGTTCTGCAGTTCCATGACATCATCAGTGACCCCAGTTTCATTCATCTTCTTCCTTCCTCTTAGCCTGGCTCCCTTGTGGTCCGAAGATGGCTGCCACACGTCCGAGTGACACATGCAGGCAACCTCTTCCAGAGGCAGATAAAAGAGGCTGTTCGGGAGAACCTAAGATGGCGCCTAGGTGAGACAGGGCAAAATAACACCTCCGTGAAAAATACTAGATAAAAATCAGAAGGTGACCCAGAATACCGGTTTCAGCGATGCACCAGCTGGACAAGGTCTGCTAGAACCACAGAGGCCATATACTTGGTCAAAATGGGAGTGTGCCTTCTGAGATGAGTGAGTAAGCCAGCTGAAAAACCTGCAGCCACGCTGCAGTGTGGGGAAGCCAGGGGTTGGCATTTGAAGATGGACTGTTTTTTAAAAAAAAAAAAAACAAAACTCAGCAGCGGCTGCATTTGCGATGGTGAAAACCGCGCAGTGAAGCACGGCAGAAGCAGTCTGAGCAGGCCTCTCAGTGTCTGGCGTGGAGGCTAGCCTGCTGCAGATTCCCTCAAGGCCAGGGGAGCGGAGGGGAGAGCCAGAAGGAGAAAGAAACACCGCTGCTTGCAGCTGCTCCCCAATGGACTGAAGACACTCCTGCCCGGGGCCATGCCCACAGCCCAGAGCAGAGCCAGTTGTCCTGGAGCTGGGAAGGAGGAACTGTGCGAGGAGAGGGGAGGGGTGGAGATGCCCCATTCAGCCATCTTTGCATCAGGCTGAGAGTGCCCCTGCACAGCCCGGCAGCCCGGAGCTTCCCTTGAGGGATGGCGCGCACTGGTGACGTAGCATATCCTTCCCTCAGCGGATGTCCTGGAAGATCACAGCTGAGAAGGGGGGCCTGCTCGGAAAACCCAGGGACGCTACGTCAATGCCAGTGGTTTGTGGGTCAGCATCAGAGAGGATCGGGAGCAGAACTGAAATGAAGGCTTAGACTCTTGCAACAGCCCTGAATCTCCAGGAACACCTGGGAGGTTTGAATATTATAGCTGCCCTGCCTCCCTAGCCACCCAGATACACGCCCCACATTCAGGGCGGACGACTCCAGCAACACACCCAAATTGAGTTCACCAACTGAACCCCACAAGAATCATTTCCCCACAACCACAAGAACAAAGTTGAGAACTGACTTGAGGGGTATAGGTGACTTGCAGACGTCATCTGCTGGTTAGAGAAAGTGTACGCCACCAACTTGTATTTCTGAAAAATTAGATAGGTATTTTTTTTTTTTTTTACAACTTGAAAGAACCCTATCAAGCAAAGCAAATGCCAAGAGGCCAAAAACAACAGAAAACCTTAATGCATATGATAAAACCAGATGATATGGAGAACACAATCCCAAAGACCCAAATCAAAATATCAGAAGAGACACAGTACTTGGCACAATTAATCAAAGAACTACAATCGTGGAATGAAAACATGGCAAAGGATATAAAGGACATGAAGAAGACCATGGAACAGGATATAAGGGACATAAAGAAGACCCTAGAAGAGCATAAAGAAGACATTACAAGAGTAAATAAAAAAATAGAAGATCTTATGGAAATAAAAGAAACTGTTGGCCAAATTAAAAAGACTCTGGATATTCACAATACAAGATTAGAGGAAGTTGAACAATGACTCAGTGTCCTAGAAGTCCACAGAACAGAAAATGAAAGAACAAAAGAAAGAATGGAGAAAAAAATAAAAAAAATCGAAATGGATCTCAGGGATACAATAGATAAAATAAAACATCCAAACTTGACTCATTGGTGTCCCAGAAGGGGAAGAGAAGGGTAAAGGTCTAGAAAAAGTATTCAAAGAAATTGTTGGGGAAAACTTCCCAAGCCTTCTACACAATATAAATACACAAAGAATAAATGCCCAGCTAACTCCAAATAGAATAAATCCAAATAAACCCACTCTGAGACATATTCTGATCAGACTGTCAAATACTGAAGAGAAGGAGCAAGTTCTGAAACCAGCAAGAGAAAAGCAATTCACCACATACAAAGGAAACAACATAAGACTAAGTAGTGACTACTCAGTGGCCACCATGGAGGCGAGAAGGCAGTGGCATAACATGTTTAAAATACTGAAAGAGAAAAATTTCCAACCAAGAATACTTTATCCAGCAAAACTCTCCTTCAAATTTGAGGGAGAGCTTAAACTTTTCACAGACAAACAAATGCTGAGAGATTTTGCTAATAAAAGACTTGCCCTACTTCAGATACTAAAGGGAGCCCTACCAACAGAGAAACAAAGAAAGGAGAAAGAGATATAGAGAATTTTAACAGACATATATAGAACCTTACATCCCAAGCTACCAAGACACTCATTTTTCTTTAGTGATCATGGATCTTTCTTCAGAATGGACTAATATGCTGGGACATAAAACAAGCCTCAATAAATTAAAAAAAAAAAAAAAAAGATTGGATATACGCAAAGCACATTCTCTGACCACAATGGAATACAAATAGAAGTCAATAATCTGTGAATTGTAACTCCACTATTTACTTCCTACATGATATAAAATACACAAACTCTAATGACAAATCAGTGGTTTTGAATGCAACGTAAAATATGTAAGTTTTGACAAGAACTATATAAAGGTGGGGGAATGGAGAAGCATAGGAGCATAGTTTATGTGTCCTATTGAAGTTAAGTTGGTATCAAAGAGAAACAAGATTGTTATAGATTTAAGAGTTTAATTTTAAGCCCCACAGTAAACACAAAGAAATTATCAGAATATGACCATAGAAATGAAAAGTAGAGTATGGGTTAAGAGAAATGGGGGAAGGGGCAATGGGGAGTCAAGAAATGAGTGTAGGGTTGCTGTTTGAGGTGAAGGGAAATTTCTAGTAATGGATGGTGGGAAAGAGATAGCATTACAACATTCTAAATATGATTAATCCCAGTAATGGAATGCTAGGGAGGGGATAGAATGTGAAGATTTAGGCTGTATATATGTTTCCACAATTGAGAGAAAAAAAAAAAAGGACAGTCTAAATAGATGACAATTGAATGCCAAGGATGACCCTGGATGGGTTCTGAGGATGGAGGACAGGAGGCTCAAAGGGTCACAGTTGAGACATAGGGGAGAAAAAAAAAAAGAAATATAGGATGTATGCTTTGTATCAATGCTGAATCCCTAGTACTTCTTAGCTGCATTTAATGGGATTGCATAAAAGAATGTTCTTGTTCATGGGAATTGTATATGTGAATTATAGTGTTTGTTCAAGGATGGGTGCAGCTAGCTCTCATATGTTCAGAAGACAGAGCAGTAGATGATGGATGATAGATAAAGAGGGAGGGAGGGAGGGAAAGAAATACCAGTGTGACAGCATGTTAAAGCATGTTAAAGTTGGTGGATTGGGATATCAGGGGAGGGGGGTCAGGGTATGCTGGAGTTCTGTGTATGGGGTTTGTATTGTTTTTGCAACTGTTCCTATAACTTTGAATTTATTTTGAAATAAAATAAAATAAAATTAGAAAAAAAAAGAGGCTGTTCTTACCCTTGGTTCCTTTTGAAGGGTGGGAGAAACTTCCTAAGCCTTCCAGCAACTTCCCCTCATATCTTTTTGATCAGAATTGTGTCACTTGCTCTCACGAGCCATCATGCAACAAAGCCAATGAGACCCCCGGGACTGGCTTAGCCTTAGACCAACAAATATTCAGTCCCTGCAGCTGGGGAGTTGATCAGCCCCCTCTGAATGAGATGGAAGCTTGAAGAAAGAAAACTGGAGGGGGTGGGCAGGGGGGCTGTTAACGAGGAAGAGGGAGGAGGGAGTGACTGCAGGGTTGACAACAGGGGTCCCTCAAGCCATTGTACAGGGCGTTCACTCCATAAAGGCAGCTGGCCAAGGAGACAAGTGGGGGCTTAAATAGGACCCACAGTCTACGCAACAAGCCATGTGTCCTTGGGCCTGTGTCCACTCAGAGGGCTCATTTTTTCTACTATTCTGTCCAGAAGGGGAGGAAGGGGAGCCATATTGGCTCATAGCTGGTATGTATCTTCTGCTTTCCTAATGCTGCTGTTATGCAAAATACCAGGAAAGGATTGGCTTTTATAAAGGGGATTTATTAGGTTACAGTCACAGTTATAAGGCCATAGTAGCGTTCAAACTAAGGCATCAACAAGAGGATACCTTCACTGAAGAAAGGCCAATGGCATCTGGAACCCCTCTGTCAGCTGGGAAGTCACATGGCTGGCATCTGTTGGTCCTTTGCTCCCGGGTTGCGTTTCAAAATGGCTTTCTCCAAAATGTGTCTCTCAGCTTCTCTCTCAAAGCCTCTGTGCATCCTTGCTTGTTCATCCAGGGCATTTCTATCTAAGCATCTGGGTATCCTCTCTTATCCTCTCCAGGGCAAACTCTGGGCTTCATCTCTTAGCTTAGCTACTCCAAACATCCTTCTGTCTTCACGTCCCAGTGTCTCCAAGCGTCAGCAAGCATCTGGGTCTGTGTCAGCTCTTAGCTTCTCTCTTAAATACTCCAATGAACCAGTCAAGACCCCTCTGAATGGGCGGGGTCCACATCTCCATGGAAATAGTTTAATCAAAGGTCTCACCCCCAGTTGGGTGGGTCACATCTCCATGGAAATACTCAATCAAAATGTTCCACCCAATAAGATTGGGTTAAAAGATCATGACTTTTGTAGGGGGCATAATATATCCAAACTACACAGCGTCCAAAACCATATGCCCCACCTCCGCAGTTCTGGCTTCCTTGGGCCTGGGATGATTACAGCTGAGAACGCCGAGGCCAGCATGGCTCAATGAACTTCAGGAGCTTCTACTCATTCTCTCAGCACATGGAGCACATCTGTCATTCCTCAAGCCATGAATGCATCCCTCAACATCTTTCTCTCTGGGAGACATTTTCAACCATTACCCAGACATCAAATAACCGATATTTATTTAACCATCATTATGAACATAGCCATGGCTTTTTTTGGAGGGGGGGAGGCATCCTCTGAGAGTTTATTATATGGGCACATCATGAGGTCCAAAACACATCTAAGGAGAATATGAGATCGTATTTCAAGCCTGAGTCCAAAGCCAACTCCTCCATATATTTTATAGATCTCAATATTACAGTAATGTCTCCAGACTACCTCCCTGAATATATGTATTGAGAACCTGTTACATATCAGAAAGTGGTCTAGGATGTGGGAACACGATGGTGGACAAAGCCGACAAGATCCCTGCTCTTAGGGGCTGCTCAACAAACGACCCCAAAACCTAATGGCTTAAAACCACAGCATTTCCCACAACCTGCAGGTCAACTGGATGGTCCTCTGCTCCCCATGATGCTGGCTGAGGTCTCTCATGCAGCTGCGTTTATAGAGGTTGGGGCTCAGCTGGGCATCTCAGCTCTCCTCTCTGTGGCCTCTCTGTCCTGCAGGATAGGCTCAGCCTCTTCACCCCATGGCTCTCCACTTGTTTGCTGGAACCCTCACTCTTGAGTCGCCATGTAAGGAGTCCAACAACCTGAGGCCACCACATCGCGAGGAAGCACAAGCTCCAATGAGGGGCCATGCATAGACGCTCTGGTTGGCAGTCTTTGCTGAGGCCAACTGTGGTGGTTTGAAGCTGTTATGTACCCCAGACAAGACCATCTTCTTTTAATCCATTTCTGTGGGTGCAGACCTGTTGTGGTTGGGACCTTTTGATTAGGTTATTCCAATTGAGATGTGACCCAGCCCATTCAAGGTGGGTCTTAATCCTGTACTGGAGTCCTTTATGAGAGGGTAAGGGACAGAAAAAGCCAAGAGAGCTCAGAGAGAAAAGCCCTGGAGAAGCTAAGAGAGGATCCACAGAAGCTCAGAGAGGAAGCCACTGGAACCAGGAGCTGAAAGCAATGAAACCCAGGAGGGAAGGACCAGCAGACGCCGGCCATGTGCCATCCCATGAGACAGAGGTGTCCCAGATGCTGGCGGTCTGTCTTCGGAGTCCAGGTATCATCCTGTTGATGCCCTGAGTTGAACATTTTCACGGCCTAAGAACTGTACGTTGTAAGTTAACAAAACCCCATTGTAATAGCCAACCCATTTCTGGTATATTGCATGCCGGCAGCTTTAGCAAACCAAAACACCAACCTTCGAGTCATTCCACACCAGACATCGGCTATTCTAGCTCAGAGCTGTTCAGATTTACCTCTCCTTTCAGGCTTTCCAGCTAAGGCTCCTAGCACCAAGCAATAGAGACAAGCCATGTCTGAATTCCTGAGCCACTGTATTTATGAACATAATAAGATACGTTTTCTTTTTTTTTTAATTAAAAGAATGTTTAATATTAGAGAAACTGTGAGTTTGCAGAACAATCATACATAAAATACAGAATTCCCCAACACTTGCATTGGTGGAGAAATTTGTTACAATTGATGTTAGCACTTTTTTGTAATTCTACTATTTTTAACAGTAGTTACATCTGTTACAATTGATGAAAGCTTATTATTGTCCATAGTTTACGAAGGGGTATTTTTTTCCCATACTCCTGACTCATTTTTTTTTTTCATACAAGCCTATTTTATTACTCTTCTACCCATATAGTGGATAAAGGGTGCGTCAGTGCAAGGTTTTTACAATCACAGGGTCACATGATAAAAGCTATATAGTTATACAGTCATCATCAAAGGTCAAGGCCAAACGAGATGCCTTGGGGTGGGGGGTGGGCTGGGCTGCACCTATAGCCTTAGCATGGCGGGGACGAGTCAGGCTACAAAAACAAACCAGGTCTTCACTCAGGCTTGCTCAGATTTGTTCACATGATGGAATCACAGAACTGTAAAAGCTGAGAAGCCCCACGGCATGAGAGCTCTTCAAACCTCTGCTTGCCTCATGTTTGCCAGCATCTTATGGGCCCAGACAAGTCACATGGCTGAGCCCAGTTAGAGTGGGACTGCTAAAAGCACAACACAGATTAGGACTAGCTGCTTTCAACACAGATCTAGAGAGGGGAGAAGACGTCTCTCAGGGTCCAGAAGAGGATTTTTCTCCAAGGGAGCCATCTTTGTTGTGGGCGGTAGTTCTGAATTAATAATTTCTGCTTTAAAAGTAAACAGATAATGATGGAATTAGAATATCTCTGGTTTGCTATCTCTAGTGAAATAAAGGATCTAGGCAATGATGGACAGTGCTGCTGACATCCCAAAAAGAGAGGCTGGCAGACACCATTGCCTCCTAATGGAAGAACCCAACAGCTTCTCTGAAGGAGACAAATCCGAACAAACCTCCAGATTCAACTCCAACTGGCAGGATTTACAGCTTCTAGAAAATATGAGGTACATGTTAAACCACATCACAGGGTCACAACAACAAAATCCAATCCTGTGGGAAATGTCAGGGCAAATGACCAAGTTCTTTCAACAAATGAATTGGGAAAAAAAAAAAAAGGAAGGCATATTAGGGTTCTCCAGAGAAATGGATGTGTATGTGTGTGTGTGTGTGTGTGTGTGTGTGTGTGTGTGTGTGTGTGTGTATATATATGTAAAGTTAAGGGATTTATTATAGGAATTGGCTCATATGACCACTGGGATTGGCAAGCTGCAAATTGAGAACTCTGATGAAGGTTTCAATGAATTTCCCAGAAGATGGCTGGCTGGCTGATGTAGAGATAGAATTTCTCCCTTCTGACTGCTGAAATCATCAGTTCTCCCTGTAGGGCCTACTGATTGGATGAGACTTCTCTCCTTGCTGAAGGTAGCCTCCTTTGTTGATTGTAGATGTCATCAGCCATGGATGCAATCAGCTGACTATTGATTTAAATCCACGAAATACCCTCACAGGAACAATCAGGCCAGTGCTTGGTTGGCCAAATAACTGGACACCATAACCTGGCACAGGTGATACATCAACTTAAACCATAATGGAGGGGAAGTATGCAGATTTAAAAAAGACTCAAAAGACAAAGAACCAATATCAACATGTAGACTTTATTCGGATCCTGATTAATAAATTGTAGAAAATTGGATTTTTTGAGACAATTGGATATTTGATGATATTAAAGAAGTATTCATGTTTCTTGAGATAATCGTATTGTGTTATGTTGTTAAAAATACTTTTTTTTAGAGGTATGTACTGAAACATTTACAGGTGAAAGGATATGAGGCCTGGGATTTGCTTTGAAACGAATTGGTAGGGGGGACTGGGGAGGGGCTATAGAGAAAGCAAGATTGACCATGAACTAATAATTAGTAAAGTGAAGTGATGGATATATGGGAGCTCATGAATTCCGTTCTTGCTACTTTTGTATATGTTTGAAGTTTTCCATAATAACATGTAAAAATAGAAAAAGAAAAAAAAAAGATCAAGGCCACTGGATCACAGTTCAACAACCCCAGGTGTTTCCTTCTGGCTATTCTGATACACTGGAAACTAAAAAGAAATATCTGTATAAGGAATCAGTAGTCATAATAATCATTTGTTAAATCCTAATTTCTCAGTTACACCTCTTCCCTGCCATTTGAGCATTCTCTCAATCTTCAGGGATAGCTGAGCAATGACCATTTTAACTTCTTCATGGGGTAGAAGAATGCAACTGGTTTACATTCACTTCAGGATAGTGACATTAGGAGGTATTTTTTCCTGAGATGTTTCCTTGCTACCACATCTGCCGTCATCACCTAGAAAATTATTCTGACCCACACACCTCTCTACAAAAGGCTCAGTTTATCACTAACCTCCACGTGGTTTCTAGCTCACCTTATTTCTACTTCAATTATGTTTATTTCCCTCTCTTTTATCATATATGTTACGACTTATGCAAACCTGGTTTCTACTGGGGACCTCCTTTGTCTCCCTGTCCTTTTTGCTTGCAACAGCTTCTGATGCTCCTGCTCTGCTTAGTTCCAGCTTTTTTTTTTTTTTTTAATCTAAAATGGGTTCAAGCATCTGATACCTTCACTATCTTAGTTATTTAACCAGCACCTACATATAGAGCTTACTATATGCCAGGCACTGTCGTAAGCACTTTTCAAAAACTAACTGATCTGAAGCTCACAACAATCATTTTGCATATGTGGACACAGCAGCCCAGAGAGGGTGATTCACTTGCCCAGGGTCACACAGCTCCAAGGTGGCAGATGGCCCAGGATTCAAAGCTCTTACTCACTTACCGTATTCATTTCCTGAGACTTCTGCAACAAATTACCGCAAGCCTACTGGCTTAAAACAGCACACATTTATTTTCTTACTGCTTTGGAAGTCAGAAATCTGAAACGGATCCCAGTGGGCTGGAATTGAGGTGTGGGCAGGGCTGCTGCTTTCTGGAAACTGTCCAGATTCCTGGGCTCACGGATCCCTGGAAGCAACTGCGTCCCTCCAACCTCTGCTTCGATCATCCCTTCTCCTTCTCTGACTCTGACCCTCCTGGCTCCCTCTTTTCTTCATAAAGACCCTCACGATGACACTGGGCCACAAAGACAATCCCCCCATCTCGGCATCCTCCCCTTCCTCTCATCTGCACAGTCCCCTTTGCCATGGAAGGGAACGTATTCCCAGGTTCTGGGGATGAGGATGTGGAGTATTTTTTTTTTTTTGGGGGGGAGCATTATTCTGCCCCCCACAGGTTGTATCCAGGTCGCAGCTATTATATATGAGGCTGTTAGAAGGACTCAGGTACAAATCTTCATGTGGACATATGCACACATGTACATATTACTGTAGTAACAGGTATAACATAAGATTTGTCATTTTAACCATTTTTAAGAGTCCAACTCAGTGGCACTCATACATTCACACTGCTGGGCCACCGTCCATCACCAAACCTTTTCCGTGTCCCCGGACGGAAACTGTACGCAGCAAGTATGAGCGTCCCCTTCCCTACTCCCACCCCAGCCCCCGGTAATCTGTATTCTCGTTTCTGACTCTACGAATTTGCTCATTCTAATTATTTCATATCAGCGAGATCCTACAATATTTGTCCTTTTGTGTCTGGCTTATTTCACGCAACATGAAATCTGCAAGGTTCATCCATGTAAACGCCTGTATCAGAGCTTCATTCCTTTTTACAGCTGCATAATATTCCACTGTGTGTATAGACCACACTTTGTTGAGTTTCTTGGTTTTTTTAATATTCTACAGATATCCATCTTCTGTTCAGGCAATGGGATGACAGTATGGTGCAGGGGGACCCCTAGGGTGGCTTGGGGACCTCCTCCTTTCTGCTCCCCCATCCTCCACCAGCCCAGCCCTCTGTTCAAAGGCTGGAGGGGGGGACAGATGGACATGTCTGGAGGCAGGCCGGGGGACAGGCAGAAGGGAAGTGCAGAACCCAAGCCCTTCCCTCCGGCTCTGAGTTCAAACCCCCACACCCCACTCCAAGCTCCTGCCTCCTCTCACACTTCCACTTTCCAGGGGATCCCCTAGACTTCCCTGGCTCTGCCTCTCTCTGGGGCCACCCATGTGCCCCTGGATCTCTCAGCCCGAGGCTGCCCTCCTTTGGACATGGGAGATGGGGACACGGCGGGGGCAGAGGCAGGGGTGGGACCTGATAACAAGGCCGCCTGCAGTGAATGGGGTGGGGGGATGGGGCAGGGTGACAGCAGGGGGAATGGACGTAGGATAGAGAGGAGGGAGCAGAGAGCAGACCACAGTCTACTGGGAAGAAGGAATGAATGGAGGAGAGACGGGACAGAGGGATGTGGGCACAGTCAGGCAGAGAAGTAACAGGGCTTTCCTCTCCGTTCCCATGCACATCTCCTCCTGCCCCCTCTCCATTTTCCTGTGCACACATCTGCCTGGCTCCGGCGCTTTTTTCCTGCACCCCCGTACGGCTGACTCTGTCCCTTCCTCTCAGCCACTGCCCTGTCCCACCCTCTCCGTTCTCTGCCCTCATCCCCATCACGCCACGTCCACTCCACTCTCTCCATCCCTCTGCCTGATGCTCTGTGCACAGAGAGAGAAATGCACAGGGTCCCTCAGAGAGTTGCAAAGGGAGAGAAGGGGAGACAGATTCGGGTAGAGAAAAGGACAGAGAAGGAACTAGAGACAGATCGGGGCAGAGGTGTAGTCAGAGAGAAGTGGACACAGGGATGGACGGGGATGCAGACGGGCCAATATGGAGACGACAGGGGTGCAGGGGCAGATGGGGACAGGCAGAGGTGGCCATGCTGCAGCCCCTCCCTGCCAGCTTTCAGCCTGACATGGAGTCTGCAAGACCCAGCCCCACCCCCCACCCGACCTCTCCAGCCCGATTTGGTCACAGCAACCCTGAACCTCGCAGGGTCCCGATGGCCAGCGTCCCCCAAAGCTTTAGATCTTTGTCTGCTGCTGGCTTACAGCTCCTCCTCGACGCCCATCCAACTCGGCTCCAACACTTTCCCTTCCCCTCAGGGCTTCAGGGACTTTTCCTGATCTTAAGGTGCCCCACAAAGGGCCCTCACTCTTTGCAAAACTATGGGTTTCACCAGATTAGTGTGATGCTTTTTGTCTTTGCAGCTCTGAGGACACAGGCTGTGTCCTGTGCAAATCCGAGTTGGCTCCCCAGTCCAGACTCCCCCACCCCACCCTGTCTGAGCGACCCTGGACACGCCAGCCCCCTTCACCAACCCTCAGGGATCTCATCTGACAAGTAAGGACGACAAACGCAAACTGCGGGGCCCTTAACCACACACTGCCTTCACCCCAAGCAATACACCCTCGGTCTTTAACACCCACCGAGTTTAACACGTGGTGGCATGAAAATGGTCGGTCAGCTGCTAATACCGGCAGGTCCCAGGTCCTTGCTGGGGGCCACTTGCGGGCAATCTTAAGGAACACTCCCGTCCACACTGGGCCGGACGTGCATATGGGGAAACCGAGAGCAAGACGAGGGGACATCGCTGGTTCTTGGCCATATTGCATGGAACAGAGCCACTGTTCTCAGATCCCCCTGACCAGTCCTTCTGCCGGCTTCACTGCTGATGGCTTACCCCACCACCTTCTTCCCGGGACTGCCCTTTGGGCTTGGGGTGTCTGGGAGTTAATGATTGACCTGAGGACTGCGGTGGCAAGTCTCCATACATGGCACCCCGCGACCACGAGTCCTGGCGTTGGCAGCCTCAAGTTCCCTCCCAATTCCGAGTGGTCACAATATGCCAGTTCCACAGCTGGTCTTTCAAGAGCCCGGCAGCTTCTGCTTCCTTCCCTTTAAATGCTCACTCCTGGGAGCCCTGAGCTCGCACGTGAGAAGTCCAGCTATCTGTGGGACAGACGACCTGCGAGGGCAGGTGCTTAGACCCCATGGGGAATAAGAGAGGGCCAGATGGACGCCCCAGCAGCCCAGTCGGCCCGGCCTCGTTGCCATCCCCGCCAGGGCACCGGGCACATCCGAGTGGGCCATCTCAGAAATTCCAGCCCCACTGGGTACCCCCATGACTGCAGTCAACGTTGCATGGAGCTGAAGAACCATCCTGCTGAGCCCAGTCAACCCACGGAATTGCGAGAAAGCATAGCCAGTTATTGTTCTAAGGCTGTATGTTTTGGGGGGTTGTTATGCAGCATAGTAAACCAAAGCAGGTGACACGCGGCTCAGTTCCCTTTGCCTGGAGGAGGGAAAGACCCTATGATGTGTTTTTGCCCCTGAGCTCCCCACAGTTACAGGCTGAAGCAGTGACTTCTCTAAAGGTGGTTGTGTGTTCTTGTTTGTCTTCTTCCCCTGCCGGATCCTCTTATCACTGGCCCATGAATCTGACTTCAGGGTCTGCTTCTAAGAGCGTAAGACCTAAGACACGAACTTCTGATTTTCTCACCTCCAGCTAATACCCAGAGTTCTAGCACCCCTTTTCTCCCTCTCCACTCTTCCCTGCTCCTCTCCCACATCCAAAAAAGCACAGACAGCCGTCCAGACTTCCCAGAAGACAGACAACCCATAGTCAGGGGGCGGGGAAAGGAAGGTGGGAATAAAAACGTCCATGAGGTCTCTGAAGGGAGTAGCAAGCAGCTTGTTTGCTTTGGTCACCAGCAGGCACCCCCCCCCACCAACCACGTGACCATGGAGCGAGCTGGGACCGGAGATCCTGCAGGCAAAGGCCAGGCTGGTGGCTTGTCAGCAGCCCTTCTGGGGGCCAGGAAGGGGTGGGGGCTGTCTCTGACCCTGAGTCTGTGGGTGCGAGGAGCTGCGCTGGCGGTGCCGGGGCCCCTCCCCCGGGGAGCTGCTGCTCTGTGGCCGCCCTCCCCCACTCGCTCTCCGGAAACCCTGGAACATCACCACGGGTCGCCCAGCACGTCCCACAGCCGGGGCCCGCTGGAGTCAGAGAAGTCGGCGGAGAAGATGCTGGGGGCTGGGGGGTCACAGGCCAGCGGGGGACCTCCACTCAGGGCCTCCAGCCAGTGCAAGGAGTCCATGGGAGCCCTGGGAGCAGGGGACGGGGAGTTCGCCGGGGATGGGAACGAGGAAGAGAAGACAGACGATAGGCCTTCGGAGTCCGGAGAGGGGGACAGCACGTCGAAGGAGCCGGGGAAGTCCAGGGGGATGGGGGGCAGCGGGTCTGCAGGGGAAGGAATGGGGTGCAAGCTTAGGCGGGCAGGGGTCAGGCCCCAGCCCCCTCCTCCTTCGGACCCGGGAGTCCAGACCCCCAGCCCTGATCTCCCCCAAATCAGAAGTCCGTGTCTTACCCTCAGGCTCCACCGGATCCTCCAGGATGTCATCGATGCCCCGGTTCGGAAGCAGCTGCGGACCGGCAGAAGCTGCGTGAAGCCGGGACTCCGGCACAGATCCTAACCCGGGGCCCCCAGGCCCGCCTGGGTGCGCTTTCTCTCACCTGCGCCCTCCGGATCGCTTCCTGCAGCTCCTCTTCCAGAGTCAGGGCCGCCGAGGGCGGTGCTGAGGAGGAGATCAAGGCCGGAGCCGGAGCCGGAGCCGGAGCCGGAGCCGGAGCCGGAACCGCCGCGAGGGTTCCGGGAACCCATGAAGGAGGCTGCCCGCCAGATGCGGGACTGCAACCGGGCTTGACCTAGAACCGCGAAGGGGCGGTGCCTGTAAGTCACGCCCGCCGGACACACCGCTTCGCGCCCTGTGGCTCCACCCCCTGCCCTCGGCGACCCGCCTTTGGCCAAGCTCCCTATTATTTCATTGGCTCAGCTTCCCTCAGGCTCCTCCCCACCACGCTCGGAGCCACGCCCGTCGCCTTCAGAGGCTTCTCGCCACTCTTTTTTCGACTTCCCGCCCCATCCCGCTTTGTCTTCTCCTCATTGGCCCGCACGCGCCTAGCACCGCCCCAAGCCCCGCCCTCACCGAGCCCTGCCGCCGGGAGGCTCCCGGAGCCTTGGGCCTGAGCCGCGGCCAGGGAGCCCCCGTGGGACTGTCCTCCGGCCGCGGCTTCGGCCGCTCGCGGGGCGGAGCGCCGCCGCGCATGCGCTCCAGGAGCATCGACTTGGTCCCCGACACCGGGAGGCCCCTCAGGCGCAGCTGCTGTCGGAGCTCCGAGACCTGGGGCGGGCGGGGAGAGGCGGTGCTGGGCGGGCTCCCCCGGCTCCGGGAAACCGAGAGGAGGGACCGGGGATCCGGACTCGGGGGACCCTGGAAGGGATGGACTGGGCACCCGGCCTCTGGGCTTCCGCTGGGGCAAAGGCTGCGGGACTAGACCCCTGGATCCCATCGAGGGAGAGGATCAGCCAGGGAAGTTCGTCCCGCAACTCACTGTCAGCTCCTCCAGTTTAAGGGTCTGAAGTTCCAGCTTGGGTGTGGGGGCCGAGGGGCTGGGGTCTCCCTGTGGGGAGGGGGTGAGGGGAGTGGGCTTCCTCCTGGCCATAGTCCTGAGGGGCAACAAAAGTTAAGAGGGGCAGAGAGAGAAAAGGCATTCTGGGGTCCTCAAGGACAGAGGCTCAAGAAGTTGCAGGAAAACGAGGGCGCGAACCCGACAGGGCTAGATTCCTGTGTCTCAGGGAGCGGAACTGGGGGCTCAGACTCTTGGGTCTGGGGCCTGGACTCCCGGGACCTGATGGCAGGAGGGTACTGGATGCTTGATTCCTGGGGAGCTGGGGGCCTGGACTTCTGGGTTCTGGGGGAAGGGCATGCAGAGTTGGGGGCCCAGTCTCCCCTGGTCTTGGACTCTGGGTTTGAGGGAGGATCGTGGGGGCCTAAAGTTTCTGGGTCCCAGGGGAACGGAATCGTGGGGGAGGCAGGGTACATACTTGGGATGTGGTTGCTGTGAGTTTGTCCCTTCCCCCAGGGGCGGCCCTGGGGATCCCAGGGCCGCACCCTTGGCCTGGGAGTCTGCCCCAGACCTCTGTCCCGGCCCCGGGGGCATGTATTGATGGTATGTCAAGTTGCCCCGGGCCTTGGGCTCCCTCCAACGTTGGGCGATCTTGGGAGACTCCTGGAAAAGCAGGTAGGATGTAGTCATATCTTTCAGCTTGGTTCCCATCTTGAGTCCCAGGGCCTCTTGCAGAGGAGCCAAAGGGGAAACAGGAGCAGGGAGGAAGACAAAGGCTAGACCCTCAGTGGGACTTCCTCTCACTCCGATCTTGAGACTCACCTTCTTTGGGGACCTCCAGGGGCAGTATCCTGGCTCAGGGAGCAGCACCCCAGGGCTGAAGAGGAAAGGGGCGGGGCCTGAGGATGAGGCTGGGGCGGGGGCCAGAGCCAGGCTTGAGGCCGATATCCAGGGATCCTGATCCGAGACTGGAGAGAAGGCAAAGGGCCCTGAGGCACCTGCAGGCAGCGAGCCCGGCAGGGAGGAGGACAGCTCTGTAGGAAGGAAGGTGCAGGAGGGCCGGCCCTGGGTGGTGGGGAGGTGGGGGCCTGGACTCCTGAGCGCAGAGGGGCTAGGGGTGCAGACTCCTGCATTCTCAGTGGTCGGTGAGGATCACAGATTTATGGGTTTTGCTGGGACAGGGGCGGTGGGGTTTGGATTCCTGAAAGCCACATCCAGGGTTCTTTTTCATGGCAAGGGTGGAGTGTGGGACTCCTATCTGCTCGGAAGAAACAGGAGTTGGAATCATGCATCTCCTTGGACTGAGAAAGTTGGAGGGCTGGGAAAGTTGGAGAGCTGGAAGCCGGGCTCCTGGGGTGGGGTGTTTGGGGACCTGGACACTTGGGTCCTTGGGGAAGGACATGATTGGATTTCTGTGTATCATGGGGCATAGGGGCTGAGGAGTGAGAACCAGCACGAGGCATCTGGCGGCCACACTCCAGGGTGCCCCGGGGAAGTGGGGTCACCGTCCCCTCCCTTTCAGGGCCCGCACTTACTCAGGTCCTGAGATCGTCTGTGGATCCGCAGCTGGAGGACTGTAGTGGGGAGGAGGAAGAAGGGAGGAGGAAATCAAGAAAGGGTGGAGTCCAGGAGTCTGGCCTGCTGGGCCAGCATGCACTGCAGCTGTTGGTGGGACCCGCGTGCCCAGCCCCCTTACACGCCCCGTGCAGGCGGTGGGCGGGCAGCCTGCTCCCTTTCCCGGGCCTCCCGCCTGCTCCCTGCCAGCGCAGCGCCGAGGGCCAGAAGAGCATTCTGGGGCTAAGAGCCAGCCATGTCCAAGCAGGAGGCTGCCCTGCCCCCAGTTCCACCTGCCCCATCACCAGCCAGCGTGTGCCAACCCCCCCGCCCCCGCCCCAGGAAAAATCGCCATCTTGGCAGCCTGGCCCATTTGCACCTCCCCTTTTTTGATACACACACGCTGGCTCCCTTCTGCACTACCTCTGACCCTTGTCCCACTCACTTCCTTTGCCTACCCACCCACGACCACCATACATCTCCTGGAGCTCTGGTTTTGCACAGACACCACTTTTGTGCACTTTTAAGCTTGTGCACACTCTTCATCTTTGGCTCACTCTGCCTCAGCCCCCATCCAGGCACTTATGTGCACACTCAATTTTGGAACCAGGATCTCCCTTTGCACATCTCTGCTCTCCTCCATACATGTGCACCCTTTTGCACACTCCTTGCTCTTTGAATACTGGTCTTTGCAGCCACTCAACCACACAAGCACACTTCTTTGCACACTCCAACACTCTTTGCACACTCAAGAATTGTCCCTCAGTTCTCCCAGGAACCCACTTGCACACTTCCTGCCTGCCCTGAAATCTAAAACCCAGCCTTTGGCATTTTCACAGCTGGAGGGCCCGTTGTCCCCTCCCACACTCACTACTCACTCTGAAGACCCTGCTCTGCACACGTGTCAGTTTAAGCCCTTTTCCTTTCCAGGGCCTGACACCCCACACACGCCCACACCAGCAGCCCACTCCCTGTTGCACACCCATTGATCCACCACAGCTCCCTCCCTTTGCTGGGGCCTCCGTTAGGCACAAGTGACCTTTTGTACAGAAAACACAGGCCTCATGGGTCCTGCTGCTCCCCAGCCCCGACCTCCACCCTTGCACACTCCCAGGGGAGAGCATTCCCAGGACCCCCTTCCCACTAGCGCAGAGAAGCCTCTCACCGGAACGGAACTTGGAGCGAATGATTTGGGAGCGCTGGGAGGAAGCCGCCAGGGTCATTGCCAAGGCCGGGATGGGGACCTGGACTGGGGGAGGGAGGGACCCCACCGGGGGCAAGGTCAGAGTGGAAGGCCCAGGCTGCTCCAGCAAGTGAGCTCAGCAGGATTGGGGCCTGAGGGAGGGAGAGGCCTCAGGCCATAACTTCTGGATCCTGGGGGAGGAGGAGCTGGGGGACCGGACTCCTGGGTCAGGAAGGAGAAGGGAGTTAAGGGCCAAAACTCTTGATTCTCTGAGGGGACTGGAATCCAAGAGTCTCGCTCTGGAGGGCAAAGGGGTCCGAACAAGTCCCGGGGAGTTGAAGGGTCTCTCTGCCTCCTGCATCTGAGAAGGGAGTGGTGGGTGCTAGCCCCCAGAGTTTGCGGGGAAGGAACTAGGACCAGGGCGGTGACTGAAGAGTTAAAGAGGGTCTCCGCCCCCACCCCCTCCCCAGGGGCTTCTCACCAGGTGGGCTCAGCGCAGCTGTGCTGTGGGGCGGGTTGAGTCTTGCGGTCTGATCTGGAGGCGCAGGCTCCGCCCCCACAGCCTGGGACCGCCTCGGACCCCCCTTTCAGGGGCGTGTCTGCAGCCGGCGGAGCGGGGCGGGAGCTCCGGCTGGGAGGGACCAGGGCGGGGCGATGTCGGGGTTCCCTGCCTCGCTCCTCCTTCTTTACCCTGGGGCCGCAGGGTCGGGCGGGGTGGTGGCGGGCGGACTGACAGGAGCAGGTGACTGGGGAGGAGGGCAGGGTGAGCAGCAGCGGCAGGTGGTCGCGTCCCGGCCCTGCCGGCAGGTGCCACCTGTCGCCTGCTTTTTCCCTGACGCAGCAGCCGGAGTCGAGTTCAAGGGAGTGAAAAGTTCAAACTGGAGACCCAGACTCCTGGATCTGACGGAGGAGGGGTCTGGGAACAAGGACAAGAGATGTTGGGATTCAGCGATGTCCCCAACAGGCAGAAGGTGGCATAGAGGATGTCACCGGGGAGGGTCTAGATACAGGACAGAAAGTTCCGGGAGGAGGGTGGGAGGCCGGACTCCTGGGCAGAGAGAGGAGGGGGCTGAGTATGGACTTTTGGGGTGGGAGGGAGAGAAGGGCTAGTTCCCAACGGCAAAGCTGAGGGCCGGTGTGTGGGAGGCTCCAGTGCTCCTAGGTTGGATTACACACAAGCTGCCAAACTGAGGCCGTACCTATAAATACCTCCTCGGACTCCGCAGGGGCACATCGCTCCAGGCGAGGGCCCTGGTATACCCTATTCCGCAGAAAATCATCACTAGTGCCCCCGAGTCTTAACAAGTGAGGCGTTGCCAATGCCACAGATACTTTTATTGCTCCTTGGTGCTCACATCCCAAGCCCAAATTCCCACCGTCCCAGCCTCCGCTACCCGAAAACTCAAACTCCCAGCATTCCACGGAGAGAGAACTACAACTCCCAGAGAGCTCTGCGCTCAGGCGGCTCCAGCGAGTACAAGCCGAGGAAATTTCAAGGTTCCCGCGCTTGTTGGCTATTGGTTCTCAAGGAGGCGGGTCCACGGGAGGTCCGTGGCGGTGATTGGCTGGCAGCTCCTGCTGCTCAAGGTCCCAGAGGAGGTGACGGAGCCTGCGCAGTTCACGGTGCAGGGCGTCATCCATCACTGGACCCGTGAGGCGCAGGCGCGAGCTGCCCAGGGGCAGGATGAGGGGAGGGTGGGAGGAGAAGCTTTCAAAGATGTCCCCTGTGAGACCGAAGAGGGAGGGTTAAATTCTGAAAATGGGCGTGAGGCGGCTCTGTGTCGGGGAGAGCGGAGGACGCATCACGCCCGAAGGATAAAGAAAACTTCCGGGCCCAGCCAACTCCTAGGAGACGAGTGCACGCAAAGGCGACTCTCCGAGTCCCCAAGCCTGATGGGAGTTGTAGTTCAGACTATGAAAGGCCCCCGCTGCTTGGGAAACGGGAGAGGTAGTTGGGTTCCCAGGTCAATGAGGAAGGAAGGGTGGAGGGGCCGAGCTTCGACCTCTAGGTGGGGAGAGATAATGGTGAGGGGCGACAAGAATGGGAGCCTGAATCCCTGGGAAAAAGGAAATGGAGCCTGATCGTGGCGGGGGGGGTGGGGAAGAGGTCTAGGCCCTGGGGAAGGAGACTAGGGGTCCAGCATCCTGGGTTAGAAGAAGGAGGGGGCTGGGGATATGGACTCGTGGGTCCTGAGGAAAGAAGAAAGCCGACAGCCCCAGTGCTTGTATCCCCTCTCACCCGTGTCCACAGCATCTCGTTCTGTAGGGGGAGGGTCCCAGGCAGGTGGGGGCCCACGGCCAGGACCCAGCTGATAATGGCTGAGCAGGTGATGGAGCTGAGTAGGGGTCAGTGTGGGGTGATCGGTTCGTAAGCTGCTCCACGAAGCCTAATGAGAAGTCCAAGGTCATTATGGGGTGGCCAAGAAATCCTAAAAGGAGGGACCTCCCTAAAGACGGTGGATGTGGTGGTGGCGGGGAGAGTGTCCCCTGGGCACTGTGAGACCTGGTTGCTCTCAGCAATTAAAAAGTAAACAAAAAATAAGTAATTTGATTCAGAATGGAAGAAGAAATAGGAAGTGGATGGGGGTGTAGAAGAAACAAGACTAGCCATTGTTTCCCATCGTTGAAGCTGGGGGTTCATTATTCTCTTATGGCTACTTTTTGTATGCGTTTGAAAATTCCCACACCAAACCTGGCTTGCATCAGTCATCATTGTGGTTAGAAGCAGAGACCCAAGGGTCGGCTACCTTGGTTTAAAAATCCCAGCTTGGCTACGTATTACCTCTGGCAAGTCACTCTCAGTTCCCTCATCTGTACTCTGGGAAAGAACAACAGGAACTGCCTAATAGGGTTGTTAAGAAGATTCAATAGGGCAAGGCTGTAAAATACTTAGATCTCTGCCTGGGGCTTCTTAAATGCTCTGTAAGAGTTTCGTAAATGAAAATAAATATAATTAAGAGATCCATCCTACCTGAATTTCAGATTCCTTATCTGAAAAACTGTCCAGTAATAACATATCCCCTGGAGCTTTATCAGTATTAAATTAGAAGTGTTGAGCAGTGCCTCGCACCTAATTCATGTTCACTGAATGTTTTAACCATCCCATTCCTTGCACTCGTACCAGGCTTCTTGAATCAGCATGTTTGAGGAAAGGGCCCTGGAAACTATTTTTAATAAGTCCAATGGGATTCATAAGCAGCCAGGTTTGAACTGTTGGTGCTGGCTTCCTTCTAGCTGCCAAAGCAGCACCCATAATGACTGGGCGGGGGCTGACTTGGGGTCCGATGCAGGGTTTCCAAGGGTGGGCCGCAAACAGAGGTTGGCTGGATGGGATTGGAGGGTCAGGGGTCAGGGATCAGTCACCTTGAGCAGAGAGGTGCGGGGCACGCAGAGCAGGTTCACAGCCATGGACAGTTTCCGGAAGAATTCAGTGGCGATGTCACCCAGCCCGGCCCCCTGCAGCCAGTCCAGGACAAGGTCCAGGTTGGTTCGGATCTGGACAGCTCGGGACCATTGATAAAAGGGGCGTCCTTGACCTGTGATGGAGGGTGGAGGGGATACAAGGCACAATGGGTGCATGAACCCTGCTTCCTGCCACCCTCCTCCCACCCCCACCCCCCTTTCACACTCCATCAGCCTGGGATCCCAAGCCTGCTCTCCCAAGCCCCCGAAGGTGAAGCCTGTGGTGTGTCTGACTTGAGGTGGGTCTCAGTAGCTCCTGTCTCTGTCCCCCTGCCCTCTCCCAGCCCAGCCCTAACCTCGTTCCATCAGTGAGTTGAGAAGGGATGCGTTGGAGAAGAAGAACAAGTAGCCAAAAGTCTGAGACACCAGGTCTGGGTGCAGCTCGCACTGGCTGGTCAGCTCCAGGGCTGCCTGGAACACGCCCAGGGTAGGTCTCAGCCCTGGAGGCATAGCCCCGAGATCTGCACCAGGCCCTGGCAGCTCCGCCCCAGCCGTGAAGGGGTTACTGTCCAGGAGAGCAGGCAACGTTGAATACAGAGTCTGGGGAGATACAGGGACAAGAACAAATGATTGAACTACAACTCCCAGGAAGCTTCAGGGCAGTAAGCATAAAGATAGTGGGGTCCCCCCCCCCCCGCAGTGGGCTTCTGGGAATTGAAGTCCATTGTGCTGTCAATGACCTAAGGGTCTCCATGAGCAAATTCCTACTTTCTAGATGGGTTTCTAGCATTCATCAGGTCTGTATGCCTCAAGTCTTGGGAAAGGCTTTCCAGAAGTTTCTTGGATATGTTAAGACCACCTCTGGTGCATTGTGGGACTTGTAGTTCTCTACAGAGGCAGCTCAAGGAGGAAAAAGGATACTAGACAAAGAAGTACCTCTTAAAGAGTTATTTGTCCAGAATTCCCAAAGGAAAGAAGAAGAATGGACAGCTAGGAAGTGGGAGTGGGGTGGCAGTCAGCCAGTGGAAAGTGAGATCAGGCCAAGGACAGGAAATGAGGTCAGAGCCAGAGAAGAAATAAAATCACACTTGGCAGGGATGCACAGGAAGTGAAGTCTCAGAGGAAAGAGCTTCAAATATCAGGGCTGCTAGAGGCACTTGGAGAATATCTGTCCCAAAGGATCTCCTTTCATTTTACAGATAGAAAATGGAGCCCATCAAAAGCCAGAAACTCTGCGAATTCCAAGAAGCAATATTAAGGTCAAGGTTAGCAGTGAGTGCTGGAGCAGAAAGCACGTCCCACAGAAAGGGCACTCCAGGGAGATAAAGGCCTGTGGCTCAGAAAAAAGGAGTGAATTCAAAGCCATGGGAAGTGAGGTCAGCAAACACGGGAAATAAAGCCTGATAAATGAGAACCTTTAGCTTAAATGCCAGCGCCTGGCATGCCATAGGCATTTCATCAATAAATATAACTTGTCAAGACCAAAGAGTGGACTGAGAAAATGGGAGCTGGAGAAACCGGTAATAGTGCTATAACCAGACAGTGAAGTCAGCCTGGTTAAGAGGTGATGGTTGCAGAGATGGAAAGAGAAGCCAGAAAGGCAGGAAGTGACATAATCTCAAAAGGAAATGATGTCAGAATAGCCAAGTGCTGGGGTGAAAGGGGAAGTGATATCAGAGAAGCAGGAAGTATTGTGGTGTCAAATAGGAAGTAACATCAGAGCCACAAGCTGTAGTTCAAACAAGAAGGGATGTTAGGTCAAACAGGAAGCAAGGGGCAAGGCCAACCTTGGTGAGGTAGTAGACAGACTGCTGGAAGGTACACATGATGACCTCATCCAGGAGGGCCATGGCCTCGTCACATAATTCCAAGTCATTGCAGAGCTGTGGGTCTGAGGACAGACCTGGGGGTGAGAGGGAGAACCGGGGGGTGGCAGGCAGGAGGTCTGGATCCTAGGCGTGGAGAGTGGCAGGGGGCTTGGGCAGACCCCGGGCTTGGTCAGAGCTCACCTTCCTGGTCCGCCTCCTTCTCCATCTCCAGCACCTTCTCCTGCACAAAGCTCAGCAGCTCCGTGGTGTTAGCCATCCACAGCATGAGAGGCCGCAGCTCCACCGACACGGCCTCGGGGGTCAAGGGCACTTCAGGGACCCCCTCTGGGTGGCTGGGGAAGGAGGTGAGGACCTGTAATCTCTGCCCACCCCCCACTGTTAAGGTTCAAACCCAGAAATGTGGGTCTAAGTTGGAGCCTGAGACCAACCCCCATTTCACAGCTAGAAAAGTGGAGTCCCAAAAGGAGCAGGGCCAGGCCCCAAGACATGCATGGAGGTGCTTGAACCAGAACTGGATGCAAATCCAGAGCCTGCCTCCCTCCCCAACTTTTTTTCCCTGGATTTCTCTTACTTTTCTGGCTGACGGTCTCCAATTTCCTTAATCTTTTCCTGTGAAACAGCGAGATGGGAATCAGGAAGAGGGAAGGGGCTTATTGGTTAACACCCTGATTTTTCTAGAAGCACTTTTTTTTTTTTTTTTCACAGAGACTGTCCCATTCTTCAAGTGGACTCGACCCCGGATCTTCCAAATAGCCTCTCTCTCTTTTTACCTCATGAGTGGTCCACCTCCCTCAGGCCCTCTTGTACTCAAGTGCAGTTTTTTCCTACCTTAGACTAGGCCCTACCTCAACAGGATGGAACCTTTTTTTTTTTCTTACTCTGTGTGCCAGTTTGAATGTATTGTGTCCCCCAAATGCCATTATCTTTGTAGTCTTGTGGGACAGAATAGTGGGGATTAAGTTGGAACGTTTGAATTAGGTTGTTTGCATGGAGATGTGCCCCACCCAGCTGTGGGTGGTGACTTTGGTGGAATACTCCCATGGAGGTGTGACCCCACCCATTCAGGGTGGGCCTTGATCAGTGGAGCCATATAAAACATGCTGACTCAAAGAGACTGAACGCAGTGCAGCTGTGAGTGATGTTATTTGAAGAGGAGCAAGCTTGCTAGAGAGGAATGTCCTGGGAGAAGCCATTTTGAAACCAGAACTTTGGAGCAGACGCCAGCCATGTGCCTTCCCAGCTAACAGAGGTTTTCTGGACGCTATTTGCCATCCTCCATTGAAGGTATCCGATTATTGATGTGTTACCTTGGACACTTTATGGCCTTAAGACTGTAACTGTATAGCCAAATAAACCCCCTTTTTATAAAAGCCAATCCATCTCTGGTGTTTTGCATTCTGCAGCATTAGCAAACTAGGACACTCTGAATGGTTTCTCTCTAGCACTTCCACCTGTAGGGCCAATGGGCTTCTCCCCCCCCATCCCAGAATGGTCTCGCCCACTATCACCCCAAGCTTCAGGCCCAATGGGCTGCCGGCCTGCCCTCTCGCAATGGGGCCTTCCAATGTTCTCCTCCAGTGGGTGCCTGCCCACCCCCAATCTGTCCGAATGGGGTGTCCATAACCCCACAGCGCTAAAGGTAGGCCCCGCCCTCTCTTCGACCCTAATGGATGAATCCACACCCCCAGGATTTGCTTGCTTAATATCCCAGGGCTCTCCTGTGCTGCACGTCTAAGAATAGGAGCCGAGCGCGGGGTAGGGCAGGCCTGGAAAGGACTTGGGGCGCAAGGGGAGCTGGGGGCGCTCACCCAGACGGCCTCCTTGATGAGACGGGCCAGGCGGCCCAGCAGGCGCGGCAGGTGGCCGAGCTCCAGCTCGCGGGCCGAATGCTGCACGCACAGCGCCAGCAGCGTGGCGGGCCCGAGCGGCGGCACGTCCCCGGCGCCCGCGGCCGCGGCGCGCACGATCTCGCCCAGCAGCGCTCCTCCTCGCGCGGCCGGAAGCGCAAGCAACCGGCTCGCGGCCGTCAGGTAGGCGGCCAGCGCCTCGCCGCGCTCCTGCAGGCCGCGGCCGCACAGGCGGCACGAGAAGGCCCAGCCAGGGCCCGGCGGCGCGGCCCCAGGGCGCGCGGGCAGCCACGGCGGCCGCGCCGACCCCGAGCCCCCGCTGCGGGGGTCCTTGTACATGAACAGGAAGTGCTCGCCCAGCCCCAGCAGGTCGCCCGGGTGCAGCTCGGCCTCCCGCAGCAAGACGCACCCGTTGTGCGTGACCGGGGCGCCCCGCGATGGCCGCACCGTGGCCGGGGGCTCAGGGCCCGCGCGCACCGTGCAGTGACGCGGGAGGATGTCCGGGGCGTTGAGGAAGGTGTCCACGTACGGGGCCGGAGACCCGCTGCGGGCCGACGAGCTCCCGCCACGGCCGAACACGTGCTGGTCCCGCGTCATCACATACACCACGAAGTCCTGGAAGGAGGGTGAAGACGCGCTTAGGACACCCCTCCGCGAGGAATGAACACTTCCAAAGGGATTCCTTTCCCACAGTTGCCTCTCCCATTCCCCACCTCCTAGGAGGAACCCTCCTGAGATCTCTTGGGATCTCAAAGAACTCTCCAGTTACCCCCACCCCATGAATGGACGTTTCCAAAGCAACCCCCTTCCTAAGATTTGCTCATCTGCTCCTCTAGGAAATGGACCCTTTCAATCTGACCATCCTGGTAAAGTAGCATCTCTTGGTCTCCAATTCTGTTTGAAAGAATGGAATGGTCCAACATACATGGACCCCCTTTCTACAAAGGGCTCCCCTGTTCCTTAACCCAAAAAGGATGTTCACCTACAGTGCCTCACATTTCAGCCACATCGGGTCTAGACTCCAATGAAATCCCTCTCCACAATAGATTCTATTCCTCCTGCCCCCAAGGTACAGACACTTCCAATGAAGCCTCATTCTTATGAAAGAATTCCTCATGATTCCCACCTATGGTGGTTCAGAGCTGTATGTACCCCAGAAAAACCTGTTCTTAAATTGACTCCATCCCTGTGGGCGTGAACCCATTCCAAGTAGGACCTTTTGATGAGGCTACTTCAGTTAAGGTGTGGCCCAACCCAAACAGGATTGGTCTTAATCCTATTACTGGAGTCCTTCATAAGCAGAATGAAATTCAGACAGAGAGAGAAAACCATAGGAAGCAAAAAGCTGAAATTCAACAGAAACGGGAAGAGAACAGAGAGGCCAAGGAAGTCCACCATGTGCATTCCCATGTGACAGAGGAGCCAAGGACTGCTGGCAGCTGGCCCCAGAATGCCAGACTTGGGTAAGAAAGCGTCACCTTGATAACACCTTGATTTGGACTTTCTCTTAGCTTCAAAACCATGAGCTAATAAGTTCCCATTGTATAAGCCAATCCATTGCATGGTACTTGCCCAAGCAGCCCAGGAACACTAAAACACCACCCCAAGACAGAGATGTTTCCTCCTCTTCTTTTAGTAGATACTCCCATACTTCCACCTAGCAGAATGGATCCTTCCAATTTGACCACTTTCCCAAAATAGACTCCAACTCCTCTGAAGGAATGGGTTGCTACAATATACATAAACCCCTTCCTACACTGACCTCCCTTCCATCCTCTTGCCCTCAAAGGGAGAAATGAATTTTTCCAAGCAAACTCCTCCCTGAATCAAGTCGTATCCTCTGACCCATATACACACCCAAACCATCTAACCCAATTGGATCCTTTTCTGGCAATAAAACTGGAAATGTCCAATAAGCTCCACCGTCTTCTAGAATGGCTTTCCCATGAGTTCTAGCAGTACCTGTTCGGCTTGCCTGTACCATTGTTACCCAAAGGTGGACAACAAAAGAAGGATGACCCCTTCCAATCATTGAAAAGAAAGGAATATTTGCAATTAGACATTACTTTCATAGTAATAAAATTATTTCCCACTGATATGCCCCCATCCACCCATCTTTTCTTCCTCTCTGGTCCTTAGGCTGAAACAAGTTCTCCCACTGTCCCTCAACTAAAATAGAAGTATCAGTACCACCTGCCCCCAACAACAATGGTCAACTCCTTCCCAGGTAAACCACCTCTTTTAAAGAATGGATCAGCCCATTCCCCCAAGAAAATATGGGTTTATTTAGAACAAGATCCCAAATGATCTCCCTCTCCCAGAAGATGGACTCTCCACTTACTGCCCCCCAGGAACAGACCCCTCCAAGGGGATCTCCTTCCTACAATGGATTCTCCTGCTCTCCCATGACTTAGACAATGCTTTCCCTTAACTTTGAATGAAATGAACCATTGCCTATTTGTCCCTCCAGTGGAATCTTTAGACTGTTACCCTCCAATCCCTCTCATCGCTGGAACCTTTCTGGGACCACGCCTCACAGCGTACCCGAGGGTACTGTGACCTGGGGCATTCTGGGAGCTGTAGTTTTGTCGCCCTCAGTCGACGGGTGGGGCAGAGGGCTCCCTGAGTAAGGGGGCGGCGCTTACCTGGGCATCCTGGTAACCTTGGAGCAGCAGGAAGTAGGGACGGTTGCTGGGGGCCTGGATGAGGCACTGGGTCAGCTGGTCAAAGTCGCCGGGGTCCACAGATCCGATTTGGGTATCAGCCGCCCCTGGGGCCATGCTAAGTGCCTGTTGCCTACGCTCCTGCTGCCTCCGCCGCCGACCCTGCAGGCTGAGTTCTGACACGCTGCGCCGTAGGGACAGGTTTTCCGAGCGCTCCTTGCCCCCGGACCCAGCCGGAGGACCTGATCCAGACCCTGGGCTGGGACTGGCCAGCGCCGCCCCTCCCGACGCCGCGCGTGAGCGGTTCTTCTGTGGCCGCCACGAGGGGGCGCCCGTGCCTGGGGAGACAGATGGAGAGCAGTGAGATGGTAGGAGACGCAGAGGAACAAACAGACGCAGATAGCTGGAGGTCGTAAAGAGACAAAGAATTGGCCACAGAAAGGTGAGAACGCTTCCCACTTTTGGGCTTGTGCATATGCTGTTTCATCTACCTGGAACACACTTCCTACAGGACCCCTACGCATCTTGCAGTTTTCAGCTCAGAAGTTCATTCATTCTTTCAACAAACATTTATTGAGCATCTACAGGTACTGTTCAAGGCACTGGGGATTCCGCAGTGAACAGAAAAGACCTTGGCTTCAGGACAGATACCACCTCCCATGGGATATCTTCCCTGACGTCCCAAGTTGAGGCAGGTGACTGCACCAACCGGGTCGTCTGGACTTTGTGTGACTCCAGCACCCACCACAGGCCCTGTGTACAGTAAGTTCCTAGTGGAAATGAGATGAAGGAAGGAACGGATGTATTTCCCACTTGGTGGTAAGATCTGGGAGGGCAGAGACCTCACCTATCAATGCCCCTAAAGTGTTCCCCAGGGCCCTAAATAATAGGTGGCTCACGGTAGGTGCCCAGTGAACGCTTTTTGGATTATAATTGCTAGTCTTTCTTAAGCACCTGTTATGTCCCGCTCTGTGCTAAACCATTTCTATGTGCATCTCATTGGATCCTCATCTAGGGTTTTGCTGAGATTAACTGGCAAAGAATAGATTACAATCCCAGCCTGAGTTCAAAGCCTATGAGTTTAACCACGACACTGCTCTATCTCCCAAAGAAAGACTCAGAACAGAAAAAAGATTAGAGGGCTCCCCAAGTAAGTCCGGGCCCCAAATGTGCCAGGCCCCATCACTGCCAGGCTCCATCCAGCACTTGCTATTTTCCCATTGGTGCCACCTCCTGTTCCAGGCCTCACCTCAGAGAATTGCCCCCCATGCAGTGTAACCTTCCTGGGCCTCCACTAAAACTTCTTCCTTTCGTCCCTCCCTCTCCCATGCGCTGTTGCCGTCATATCCCCACCCGCCCCCCCCCCACACACACACATACACGTACAAACACTCCGCACCCAACCCAGTCTAAGGCCACCTGTTTGCAGGCTCGCCCCTCTGAGGCTCCGCCCACTCTTAGGTCCTCCAGGCCCAGTCCTAGCCGTGCACTTTCTCCTCTGCAGGTCCCTCCCCCCATTATGGGTCCCTCCCCCCATAATGGCCCTGCCCCTCAACTTACCACGCAGAGCTACCTCCTCGTGCAGGGACCCACGCCCCGCGCCCACACGTATCCAGGCATCAGCCTTGCCCAACATCTGTTACCCCATTCCCCAGGCCCCACCCGAGCACTAAAGGCCCCCCACCCATGGGCTCTGCCCATAGAGGGCACCGTCAACCCCTTCTCCAGTTCCAGTCAATATGTAGGCATCCTGGAGACTCCTACCCTTCCCGCCTAGGCCCCTCGGACACGATCCCCAGGATCCACTTCCGATCTGCAGACCCCATACCCTCCCAACTTCTGAGGCAGCATTGAAATCCCTACTTAAGTCACCGATCCCGCCCCGGAGCCACTTTAGGACCACCCTTCCCGCCAGATATCCAAGCCCCGCCCCGTCCTGTAAATCCTGGTCCTCCCCGCTCCGGCTCCGCCCACGTAGCGGATCCCGCCCCCTAGGTACGCCCTGCCTCCCCCAGCAGGCCCCACCCCCGGGCCAGGCCCACCCGCTCACCGTCGGCGTCCGCGGCCCCGAAGGCCTCCTGCTCCAGGCGGCGCGCCTCCTCGCGGCCGCGCAGCTCGAAGCGCCGCGCCCAGCCGGGCCGCGCCCGCCACAGCTCCTGCACCAGCAGCGGGCGCTCGGTGTCGCCCAGCACGCGCAGGTGCTCCGCCCGCCACTCGCCGCCGTTCCCGCCGCTCGCCGCCGGCCGGCCCAGCGCATCGCAGAGCGCGAAGGCGTCCACGCAGCCGCTCTCGCCCGGGCCGCCGCCGGGGCTGCGGGCCAGCCCGTAGCGCTCCAGCGCCTCGGCCACCAGCTCGCGCGCCGTGGAGCGCGCCGTGGCCAGCACGCTCTTGTAGTTGGCGCCCGACGCCAGTCCGGCGCCGAAGATTTTGAGGACCCCCGGGGGCGCCGTGGCGCGGGCGGCCAGCGGGGGCTCGGGGGCCACGCCCGCCGCCAGCTCGGGCAGCTTCTTCTCGCTGGCCCAGCGCTGCGCGCCCCCCGGAGTCCCCGGGCCTCCCGCGCCGCCCGAGCCCGGGGTCCCGGTCCCCGAGCCCCGGAAGAGCTGGGAGATGCGCTTGGCGCGGCTCCCCGACGCTCCCCCGGCTGCCTTGACCGCGCCCACTCGTCGCAGCTCCACGTGCGCCGGGGGAGGGGGCAGCGGCTCGCTGCTGCGGCTCCCCGTGTCCGACGATGAAGACCTGGGAGCCCGAGCGGCGGGGGGGGCACCGGAGAGAGAGCCGGGAAGACACTCAGAGGCGGGGGTGGGGGGCAGGGACGGAGAGGGGGGCCGAGGCGAAGAGAGGCAGAAAATCCGAGAGAGGCGGACAGCACCCCGGGGTGGACAAAGATGGGAGAGGGAGCGGAGACAGAGAGGGAGATAAAATAAGGAAATAAAGGTAAGTCCCACAGAAGGAAATTCCAAGAGGTGGGCAGGAATGGGAGGAAGGGAATCAAGCCTCTGCTCCTTGTGTGTCCCCATCCTTGTGCCTTTTGGGCCCACCCCACCTCCATCCCCCATCCCCAGACCCAGCACTTCCCCGGGGCGCCCTGAGATCACTGGGTCCAGCTCTGTCTCCTCCCACCAGCTGGATCACTCGCCCATTCAGGGCAGGAACGGGGGTGCCATCCGTCTTGGGGTCCCTGGCATTACCCTATGCAGGGACTGGGTCATAAGTGGCACAGATGGTGCGGACGCAGGGGCAGGAGGCCCACGGAGGGGGACACTCACTTGACAGAGGCAGCACTGGGCCAGCGCCGCCCCAGCTTGGCCAGCTGCTTCCTGGGGGAGTTGATCCACAGGCCCACGGGGAGATGGAGCTTCCCGAAGCGGGGGCTTCCGCCCTCTTTCCGTTCACCAGACAGCATGGCCCTAAGGGAAGGTGGGTGAGACCCCAACTCCTATCGTGAGGGTGGGGATGGGCTGGAGGGGAGTCTGGACTCCTAAGCCAGAGGGAGGGAGGGAACTGGGGGCAGGACTGCTGGGTCTGAGGGAGGAAGGCTTGGGATCCTGGACCCCTGGGTTTGAGGGAGGAGGGGGCCTGGATGCTTGGGTCTGAGGGAGGAGGGGCCTGGACTCCTGGGTCCCTGGCTCTTACCCTGCTTCGGGTCCCGGCAGCCCCCGGAGGCCCTGGCTCCGTCGGTTCCTGATCCCACTGCTCTTGTTCAGCCTTTGCCTCTGCCCCAGCTCCCAGCACTGGGTGGGGGACAGGAAAAGGCCAGAGGAAACCCGGCAGGAAGAGCGGGGAGGGGGCGTCCTGTGAGCGGACCAAGCCTGGAGGAGGAAATCTGGGTAGGGCTGGCCCCGCCGCATCAAGGGCTCTGGAATCCTTTCGGTGCCAGTTGCTTCCCTGCAGGACCCAGGGGTCCCGGTCCCCAGCCCCACCCCACCCCCTCCCTTCCTTCAGGAACCCATCCCAGACCTCTCCTCTTGGGTAACCAAAAGTTAGGAGCATACCGGAGGAGTGAGTCAGATACTTGGACAACAATATAAATCTTTATTGGTTCCTTGAGTCTGTGGCCTTTTCCTTTGGCACCTGGGGTTGCCGAACAGCCCCCTTGCCAAAGCTAACTGGGGAGAGCTTTTAGGAAGACCTCGCCTTGCGATATTGAAGGTAAAATATCCTGGGCCGGGGGAGGAATGCAAACAACGGACCCGGGTTAGGTTCTGGGTTGAGGGCTGAGGGGCACCCCTCCTTGTGCCCAGCATCTGACCATTTTCTAGTGATTCTCCCAAGCCCCGCCCTCCTTACCCGCCTCCCGAGTAGGCTCCACCCCCTTGGGCCTCAGGCCGCGGGAAGCCCCGCCCCTCCCTCCCCCGCCCGCCTGGGTCTGTGCGCCGCTCACCCGCCTGCAATGCCCGCGATGACCACCGCGAAGCTCCCGATTGCCATCCCCAGGAGACGGCCCTGCAGCACCTTCTCGGGCTTCGCGGGGTGAGTCAGCGGCTCCTGTGGGGTTGTGGATTTCGGGGGAACCGGCAGGACATTCTCGCCCAGGATGTCGCCACTCAGGTCGTCCTCACTCGACGTCGTGGTCGCGGGCGGCTTCTCCTCCTCCCCATTTTTGGACAAAACTGATGGAGATGGGGGGAAGGGCAGTCTTGAGTGGGCGCGAAAGCCCCCCCACCGCCACCCCATCCCATCCCGGCCCTCGAGGAGATAAAAACCACGGGAAGGGAGGAGGGAAACCCCAGCACGCAGGGCCCTGAATGCCACCCTTTTCTCCACCCAGCAGCACTGACCTGTGACCTGATAGCTGATGATCGTGGCTGGGTTGGAAATCACGGTGCCCAGCTCACAGCGGTACTTGCCTGCATCCTCCGGCCCCACCATGGTCTTGGTCAAGGTGGGCTCTTTCCCCTTGTACAACAGGGTCTCAGACGAGTTCTCCCAAACCTAGACCCAAGCTCAAGGGGTCACAGGGGCCTGGGGGATTCAGGAGTTGGGGGAGTACAGGGGTGAGAGATCACTGGGCCTCAGTAGGGGAGGTGGATATCCTGTGTGTCAAGGGCTTGGGGTCACGGGGTTCAGGAGAAGGCCTGGTTGGTCATGAGTCTTGGAGGGTGGGGGTCATGGTGCAGGGCAATGGGTACAGGAGACTAGGGGGCTCACACAGGCCTGATGGATTTGGAGTTCGAGGGTTACAGGGGTTGGGGGACCCCACCCTGAAAAATCTGTATTCGGTGAGGCCTTCAGAGAGGTGGTGCCAGTTGAGCTCACAGTCCAGGATCATGTCCTCCATTTTATAGACCTTGACTGTGCGTTCTGAGGAGCCGGGCAGGGGTGGCGAGTGGGGCATCACCGCAGGAAGCTCCTTCAAGAGTCTTCGCCCCCACCCCCACCCCCCTGGCCCTGGGCCTGGGCCCCTCCTCTGGCGCCGCCCCTGCCCCACCAACCCTCCCGCAGGGTCCACCTCGCTCACCCCCGCAGTCCTTGGACTTCCGACAAGGGTGAACCTGCTTGTCGCAGCCCTCGCACCATATCAGAGTCTGCAGCATCATACCTGAAGGGGCAGGGCCAAGGCTCGTACGCGCCCTCTAAGAGGCGGGGCTAAACGGGAAGGGCGGGGCCGAGGGGTGGGGCGGGGCCTTGGGCCAGCCCGGGGGCGGAGCTAGAACGCAGCCGGGTAGAAGGCAAGATCCAACGCGGCTGCCTAAAGAGGGGAAACAGAGGAGCCTTCCCCACCCCCCCCCCGAAGAAGTCCCAGGTGCAGAAAGGAGACCCGGGAAATTCTCAGACGCAGAGAATGAAGACACCACTGCGACCCCAAAAGGGGAGAGGGAAGGGCTGGGTCTTCATGGGACAAAGGGTGAGGAAAAGAGGGTTAGTTGCCACAAGCCCGACTCACCGCATTTGTTGGGACAAAAAGCTGCCTCGGAAGGAAAATACAAGAAAAAAGAGACAATCAGATTTCTAAGTCAAAGGGGAATGGAAGCGGGGGCGGAGGAAAAAGCTGGGGCTTGGACTCGAGTTGAAGGGAAGAGGAGGTCGGAGGGGCTAGGGATGGAGGTCCCAGGCTCTAGCTTTCCCTCACCCTCTTTTACGAATTGAGCAGCGTGGCGGGCAAAGACCTCCTTTTGCAGGTGCAACATCCAGAATATCTCCTTCACGAAGAGTTCATCTGGGAAGAAGCGGGGTGGCGCAGAGTGGCCCCCTCCCACCCCATCCAAGGTGGGGGGAGTCTGCCTCTGTCTCCTGAGCCTGCCATTTCACTGTCTGGCCTTCTCAGGGAAGGGAGGGAAAATTTAATGACCCCCGAATATTATGCCGGCCGCAGTGCTAACCGATACACATGTTCTGATTCATTTAATCTTCACAGCTACTGGTCTCCATTTTAGAGACGAGAAAGCTGTGAAGTCCCTTGCTCCGGGCCACGCAGCTAGAAAGTGGCAGGACTGGAATTTGAACCAAGGCCGTCGGGCTCCAGACCAGGCTTCTCCAGCAATCATGTTCCTGAATAAATCTGGGGGGGTCCCCACTCCCCTCCTCCCTGCATCTACCTTTAACCCCACTGTCAGTGATGCGTTTCAGATCCTTCAGGAAACTCCAGGCTACCTTTTGCAGGGTGGGCTCATCTGTGGGGGCAGATATAACCCGACGACGTTCTAGCGTCACTTTCATTGACTGGTCTAGTCTTAGAAACTACAATACCCATGGGGCCTCCAGGCACAGATAGGCCTGGTTAAGGGATTATCCGCCCGTTGCCTTCTGGGAGCTGTAGTTTTATTACATAAAGTTGAAGGCTAAGGGAAGGGGGACACTGTATTTGTTAGCCTTGGGGAATCCCGGAATCTGCAACCTCACCTTCCCCATTTCCAGAATCCAGGAGAGTCTGCCCCCAGCCCCCTCCTCCCTGTGGATCAGCAGCCTTGGCCCCAGTCTTCTCCTTCCCCAGGACCCGGCAGGCTGAGCCCCCGCCCTTACCGACAGCCCCCATGTAGGAATCTTCGTCAAGTGGCAGTTCCTTGAAATCCCTCAGGGCATCCTCGACCCTCTTCATCACATTTTGGCGAGCATCGGCCGACAGGTGACTAGGTAAGTACTCCGTCTCCAAGGACTTAAGCGCTGCCAAGACCGACTGGTCACATATGACACAGCCCCGAGCAGGAAGCAGGCAACCGGCCAGTGCTGCCACCAGTAGGTGAAGCAGCGGCCCCATTGCGGCCAGAGCGTTAGTCCACTAAGACCTCCAGGAGGGTCCTCTCACCCCAAATCGAGAAGAGAGGAACACTAAACGGAGAGAAGCCACAGCCCATTTTAGGGAACCCCACTGGGCCCCGTATCCACAGGGTCCCCAAATCGTGAAATCCCTAAATAAAGAAGAGTAATATCCTTCACCAAGTTCCTTCAAAGTGGGGAGCATGACTTAGTCCCCAATCCAGGGGACCCAAATTTAGGATCCTCCTTGAATTCCAACTACAAGACCAGCAAACTGGTAAACAGGAGGCATTCACCAGAACCCGGAACCCCCATCCCATGCAGGCTTCCCAAGATCCATGTGAGCCCAAACTCCTAAACCTGAAGAGGATCAACACTGAGAGTTCTCAAACCCCAAAAACCTGTTGCATGCGCCTTGAGCTGAAAACTCAATGCCCAAACCAAATAGACTACTCATACAGAACCAGCCAGATATCAAATTCAAAACTCCTTTCAAACCAAAATGCATCCCAAATCCATAAACCTACAAACCTAAGCTAGACTCCAAGCGGTCCTCCAAACCCGGAGGGGGGTGGGGGCTTGTCCACCCTTCCCCGAGACTAACGCACCCCAATTTGCAGTGGGTACCCTTCTCTTTAAGAGGAAAGGACGAACTCCGATACACTCCAAACAGTAGCTTCCCGATCTTGGTTGGATCCCTGACCGTGGTGCCCCCAAACACTAGGGTTTGCTGAGGAGCCGACTGCAGATTCTGGGAGCTCTTAGGAAGCCGGGACCAAGTCCTTCTATACTTAATTTTCTAGGACTAAAATTAAGGATGCTGGTGGAGGCGAGGGTGAGGTTGGTTGCGCGATGCCGAAGGCTTTTCTCTTGGGGTCTGAGTCACGGGTAGCCCCTCTCGACAAGGAGCTCCCGCAGCCTCCCGGTTGGAGCTTCCCACGTGGGGTCGCCAAAATTCCCCAGTTTTTCCCTGGGGCTTTTCTTCGCCCCGCCCAGAAGCCCAACTCTGAACCCGATTGGGCCGCAACAAAGGGAGGCCCGCCCATCTCTTCATGACGTCACAGAGACGGCCGCCCGTTCACAGTAAGACTTTCCCAGCCTCTAAAGAAGCGCCCTCTGCCTGCTCCTGCTCGCGGAGGCGAGGACCGGCTTCTGGGCTTCAGCTTCCTCCCCTCCCTTGGCCCCAGGACCCAGGCTTCCGGGCCCTTGGAAACCTGGCGTCGGACCACGAAGACGCGGAAGGGCGGCGGAGTCTAGCTCTAGGACCACGACTCCCAGAAGGCCCCGGGTTGCTTTTTTGATAGCAATTATCGCAGCCAACCCCGTGGCCTTAAGGGAAATGTAGTTCAACAATGATACTTTTCGTTCATGTCCCCTCCGCAGCCTGTGAGGCTGGACGCCAAAGTCTCAGATCTGCAGTCCAATCCCGAGGGTCCTGGAGAAAGCAAACTGGGGGCTCAGACCTTTTGGTCCTGTAAGGTCTTTCTCCTTAACTTTTTGCATCATTATTACAGGCCACCAGAAAAACAGGGAACCACAAGTGTTGCAGTGACCAGGGGCCGCCAGGTGTGTGTGTGTGTGGGGGGGGGGTGGCAGGGTGCGCTGAACCACAACCCCAAGACATCATAAGTAATGAAAAGTCACAGAAGTTCCCCATCTCCCTCCGGCAAGCCTCCAAGAAAGCTGCAGAGACTAGGATTGAAGATGTGGCTTTTAATTCACACCTCCTTCTCTCTCACCTGTGGCAGCTGAGCTGGGAATGGTCCCCCAAAACTCCTGGAGAAGCCTGGAGAAGGGGCTCGGATTCTTAGATGGGTGGCTGGGGGATGGGAGCAGAGGTTGACTATAATAAAGGTGTTTTCTTTCACCCTCCAAAAAAAGCAAGGGGCTCCTGAAATCTGAGTCAGGGATCCTGTCCTCCTTGGCCAGACCCTGTGCTCCTGCTTGGATTTGAAGCTGGCTCCCAGCTCTCTGTACTTTTAGGAGACTTTCATTCTGGACTTGCCCAAAGCCAGATTCAGTGCTTCTGAGTTCAGGGGCAATGGTTGGCAGAGGCACAGTATCTGTGGCTTTCTGCAAATCCAATGGGCAGGTTTATTCTCTGCTGCCTCCCAGAAAACAGATCCCAGCACCCCCAGCACCCCCAGCAGCCCAGTTACGGAGGAGGAACGTTTCTTCATTATGAGAGGCAGCTTGAATTCGGAGCCAATGTGTGTAGTTCTGTCTTTGGCAGTTTTTGAGCTTAAAAAACTTCTAAAAAAAGTGTCCGTGGATCTCTGCAAAGGCCGACTCTAGAAGTTACAGCATTTCAGCATTTCAGCAGCCATACCCCCCACCTCACATTTTAGCCTGTGTACCCCCCAATCCCCTTTGGATTTTCCCAGTGCCTGAGGTTGGACAGAGTTCTGCTCTGCTCGTAAATGGCCCTAGCTTTTTCAGAGCCTTGGAACAGTACCAGACGCTGGCCAACTAGATACCGGTCTTCCATCTCAATCTTTCTTGCAGTGGTGTGGTGCTGAGTTTCTGGTTGTTTCATTAGATTCCTCCTTGAAGTTATCTGAAATTCCAGAACTCTCCCCCTCTGGAAAGGCCCTGCAGGGTTCCTCCCAGGTATTAGACATGGCCCTTTAGAGAGCAAATCCTCTCTAGAATGATTCCAGAAACAAGGAGGGAATTGAGTGCTTGCTCTAGAACAACCACAAGTTCCTTCTGTCCTCCTAAGACCTAGGGGAGGAGTACCACCTCTTCTAGAAAACACCAGGATGGTCAACCCTAGAGAGTTTCCTACTTCCTGGGTATACCCTTCTAGAAGTATTCTGGATTTGGACTAAAGAACAGAAGGGCACTGTGGCTTCTATAACTGCCATGAACTTCTCCAGACATTGCCTGCCATCAGGAAAAGATGTCCTGCTGGCTCTGGAACATTCAGGCAGTTCCAGAAAGCCCTCCGTCTCTCAAAGGCTGGTCACCTGGAATCACTCTAGAAATGGGAAGGGGGAGATGTGGTGCCCATCTGCTCCAAAGCCACAAGCTTCTCCAGAAGCCACCAGGCCACAGAAGATGCATCCTGCCTGCTCTAGATTGTTCTGGTTATTCCAGAAAGTCTCCTCGCCTCTCAAGGCCCGGCCTTCGTGAGGAGTGGAGACAGGTCTGCAGCAATGCCCACCCACTCGGGCAGGAAGGCAGCCTGGGGCTTAAAGATCTTTAGGAAGTCAGAGTCGGGCAGGGTGAAGTTGGCCAGGTAGACGGTGTCCCCGCCAGCCAGGTAGGCGGCCCAGAAGCCGAAGGTGCCAATAGTCATGACCGTGTGGTTGCACTGCGTGAGAAGCGCAAAGTCCTTCCCCGGCGAGGCCTCCTGCCCGTTGCCGGCAAAGATCACGTCCCCCTGGGAGGTGTTGATGTTTTCCCGGCACCACTCCATGCCATTGCTGGTGACCACAAAGATGGGGTCTTTGTGCTGGGCCCGGAACCAGTCCATGGCCTGCTGGAGGTAGGCACGGTCACCCACCACGCCCTTCCAGCGCTGGGGCATCACCTTCAGGTAGTCCCCCCGGCGCACATGGACCCCCACGAACGTGCCTGGGCGGCCCCTGGCCGGGCCCAGGCGAAGCTGATTCAGGAAACCCTGGGCCTCCTCCCGGAGGTGGTTGTGCAGGGTAAACTCGCTGCGGATCTGTTCCCGGAGATGGTGGAAGAAGGTCCAGGAGCAGGGGAAGCCAAAGAGCTTCACAAAGGGGTCCTGCAACTGGGCATACTCCTCCGACATCCAGTCGTGCAGCTCCACCTTCCTCCACGTCGTGTCCCTGTCCATTCTGGGTGCCAGCACGGGCAAGGTGATGCGGAACACAGGGGCCAGGGTGGCGTGCATGGAGGGCGGGATGCAAGCCTGGCGGCCGTTGAGCTGGGCCAGGGCCAGCAGGGTGGCGTACTGCCCCATCTGGTTACCAAACCGGCCATCGGAGTAGATGGTCCAGGTGCCAGCGGGCGAGGCCGGGCACCGGGGACAGGAACGGGAGGCGCCGGGGGTCAGCGGCGTGCCCGGCAGGCAGAAGATGGACGACACCAGGCAGCGGTCTGGACACAGGAAGGACAGATGTAGGCCTTTGTGGAAGAGGTCGTGGTGGATGTGGAGGAGGAAGATGGCAGAGAGAGCACAGGCTAGCAGGAAGGCCAGGCAGAGGTGACGGCGGCTGGGGGACCACATAGCTGCGGGGCAAAGGTGGATTAGAGGATGCTGGGAACCTGAGGAGTCCTCCAGCGAGGAGGGGACTTGGGGACTTCCAGGTCCGAGAGAGGAGGAGGATGCGGGTGCGCTCCTGGGTCTGAAGAAGAGGGCCTGAAGTCCAAGGAACCCACAGTTCCCACTCACCTGGGCACCTTGCGGGGTGTCGGGGCAGCCAAATCCGCAATCGGCCTCGCGCGGCCGGAGCGCCCCGGCCGCAGATCCAGCCCACATCCGGCCGCCTCCGGAACCCCGGGCGCCAGGTTCCCAGGCCCAGCACGCCCGCCCCTCCACGCCGCCTCCCGGGACTGGCTGCCAGGGCCCGGGGAGGGGAGGAAAGAGCAGGGGGCGCGGTCCCAAGGCTCGCCAGGGCCGCCCCTCCTCCCGGGCCGGGCAGGTAGCGCCGGGGCGGGGCTGCGCCGCCGGGTGTCCTGGCGCCGTGTCGGGGCGCCGGGGGCGCGGGGAGCAGGTCCCACCCGCTCGGGACTCCGGCTCGGGGATCCCGCGCCCCGTGCCCCCGCCTCGGCCACCGAGAAGACTCGGCGGCGGCAGCATCCCTTCCCGGCACCCAGCGGCGAGCGCCCAATCCCGGTCCCCCCGCGCCTGGGCGCACGGCTCGCCCGCGCGCTCTGGGATGCGCCCAACCCGGCCACGCCCCGGCACCTGGGTCCCGGCGGTGGGGCGATCCTCCGCCCCCTGCCGCGGGATCCCCGGGGGGAAGGGAGAACCCGCGGGCCAGGCTGCTCCGGGAGCACCCGGGAAGCCCGGTCCGGCTCTCGGGAACCCAGGGGTGAGAGCCTCCAGCCTGAAGCTGTCCCCGCGGCCACCAGAGGCCGCTGATCCCCAACTCTTGCTCGGGCCACACTCACAGTCGCGCGTCCCGGCCCTCAGCCCCTCCGATCTCGGGTTTCAAGAGTCAGGCGCCTTGCACGACACAGCGAACCCGAAGTTAAATCGTGGACTATGGATACTAGTCCGATCCTAAACATGTGCTGTCATCAGTTGTAACTAATGCATCGCCTCCAAGGCACGGTGTTAATAACAGGGTGGTGTATGGGAATCTTGTATTTGAGACACGATTGTTCTGGAAGCCCACAACTTCTCTAATTAAAAAAAAAAAAAATTCTTTAAAAAAAAGAAAGAAAAGGGCTTGGTCCCGTTTTGGAGTCACCAGTCACGTGGTCTGCTGGATTAGCCACCCGCCTGCACTGGTTCCACTTTGCAGAATGGAAGATACTGAGATAACCCTCAGGATTAAAATGTCCACTATGGATAGTTAAAAATAAGGCAATTAATCCCCCCCCCCAGGTTATGTAAGAAACAAATAGTTTGAATAGAGAAGAAACTGGGCAGATGATGGAAAGAAAACCTTTTCATTGTATTCTTTGATATACCTCCTGGTTTTTGAATGGAATAATGTATCAGAAAATTAAATAAATGCAAAGATATTAAAAAAATGATAGTTCTTTTGTTTGTTTGCTTTGCTTATAATTCTTTATTCTCTTTGGAATGTAATTTTGTACTTGGGAAAAGGGTGCAATTTTCTTTTCTTCTAAAATGGATAACCGATTGTGCCAATACCATTTATTAAATATTTAAATATTTAATGGTTCCCACTGAATTAAACTAACACCTTTGTCCTAAATTAGATGACATTGATGAACCGTTGTGTAAATGTTTCCCAGAATCCAAAGACATACGGGTAAATTGAAAGCAAGTAGCTGAACGATGTTTGCTATGATGACATCTACATAAATAAATATATATTTCACTATTTCAACAATAAAAGGAGCCAGGTGTCTAAGTGCCACATCCGAAAGTGACATGCCCAGAGACAGCTTATTCCGAGGAGCCGCGATGGAAGTGGCGGAAAGGCTCAACCTCCCTGACTCCCCGGGACAGGGACAAAGGACAGGGCTGGGGACAAAGATGGCTATCCCCTCCTGCAGAACGGGGCTGCCTTCCATGGCTGAAGGCCCCTCCCCACCTCCTGCCTGCCTAGTCTGACCACTGACATTCCAGAGAAATCAGTGTACAAGAGGCAGGAATTAGACTGGATTTTCCAGAGGTTTGGCCATCATTTCTCCAAATGTCTGGGCCCAGCCCCATATTTCCAGTCCCTGCACCCTTGGGGGCTCCAGGAAATTCACCAAGCCTCTTTCCCTCTTGGTCATGGGTCCAACCAACCTCCTGGGGCTGGCACAGCTACAAACTCTGAGTCAGAGGCTTGCACCCTGCTCCTCCCCAGAGATATTTTGGGAGCATCTGTCTGCAGACCTGAGGTAGCTTCTCTGGCGAAAGAAACCCTGGGATTGCATCAGGGAGGAGGAGAAGGCTGGTCATGGCTGGGTAGGGGCTGGGGAGCTGGAGCCTGGCTCCAGCCCAGGTGAGAGACGAACAGGACAGCACCCCTCTCTGTGTCCCCGCTGAGACAGTATTTTCACTTGACATTTTATTTCCTGATAAAATGTCAGACCCCCAGATACTCCAAAACTCAGGTGAGGTACAGAAATTCCAGTTATACAACACGGTCTGCCTTAGTCATCCAGGGAGAGAGTTTTCCAGTATCCCAGCCCCCTCCTCCCTCAGACCCGGGGGTCCACGCCCCAGCCCCCTCCTCCCTCAGACCCAGGAGCCCAGGCCCTCAGACCCGGGGGTCCAGCCCCCAGCCCCCTCCTCCCTTGGACCCGGGAGCCCAGATTCCCAGCCCCCTCCTCCCTCAGACCCGGGAGCCCAGATTCCCAGCCCCCTCCTCCCTCAGACCCAGGAGCCCAGGTCCTCAGCCCCCTCCTCCCTCAGACCCAGGGGTCCAGCCCCCAGCCCCCTCCTCCCTCAGACCCAGGAGCCCAGGCCCCCCGCCCCCTCCTCCCTCAGACCCAGGAGCCCAGGCCCCCCCCCCCTCCTCCCTCAGACCCGGGGGTCCAGGCCCCCAGCCCCCTCCTTCCTCAGACCTGGGGGTCCAGCCCCCAGCCCCCTCCTCCCTCGGACCCAGGAGCCCAGGCCCCCCGCCCCCTCCTCCCTCAGACCCAGGAGCCCAGATTCCCAGCCCCCTACTCCCTCAGACCCAGGAGCCCAGGCCCCCCACCCCCTCCTCCCTCAGACCCAGGAGCCCAGGCCCCCCGCCCCCTCCTCCCTCAGACCCAGGAGCCCAGGCCCCCCGCCCCTCCTCCCTCAGACCCGGGGGTCCAGGCCCCCAGCCCCCTCCTTCCTCAGACCTGGGGGTCCAGCCCCCAGCCCCCTCCTCCCCCGGACCCAGGAGCCCAGGCCCCCCGCCCCCTCCTCCCTCAGACCCAGGAGCCCCAGCCCCAGCCGCGAGGACCCTCGGGTTGCGTAATCTGTTTGGGCTGACCTGGCCACGGTGGAATCCCAGCTTCTGCCAAGTGGGTTAGATATCACGGGTCAGGTGTAGGGAGGCTGATGGGGAGTGTCTGTCTGGGTATAAATTCTGGTGCTTCTGCATCCATCCCAAGAGACTTGGGTGTCCTGTCAGCCGGGAGTCCACAGGGCAGAGGATCCAGGCTTTTGAGGAAACCTGAGCAGGAATCTGCTCTCCCAGGATCTGGAACCAAATCCAGACCCCTCACCTTGCCAAATCTCAGACCCCAGACCGTGCCTGTGAAAGGGAGCCATTGATGGGCTGGCGTGAGGCCCACTCCGAGCGCCCGGGGCCGTGGGTCCCTCTGCTGGCTGTCCTGCTGCTGGGGCCCTGCCGGGCACACCCCATCCCCGACTCCAGCCCCCTCCTCCAATTCGGGGGCCAAGTCCGGCAGCGGTACCTCTACACAGACGATGCCCAGGAGACGGAGGCCCACCTGGAGATCAGGGCAGATGGCACAGTGGTGGGGGTCGCCCTCCGGAGCCCCGAGAGTGAGTGTGGGGGCAGGGCCTGGTCTGGGAGGTGGGATGGGGGCCTGGGCTCCTGGGTCCTTTGAGTCCCTCACCAAGCTTTCCTTTCAGGTCTCCTGGAGCTGAAAGCCTTGAAGCCAGGAGTGATTCAAATCCTGGGAGTGAAGGCAGCCAGATTCCTGTGCCAGGGGCCAGATGGGACCCTGTATGGATCGGTGAGTGTCAGGGACCCCCTCCCGCCCACCGCCCTTCCATGATCATCATCGCAATCTGGGGTCTCCCGTCTGGCACCCCTAGTCCAGGCCAGGCTTGGTTCCACACTCTCTGCACGCACGGACCCCACTGAACCCCTTGCCAGAGGGAGCTGTTGTTATCGATTTGGCAAGATGGGGAAACTGAGGCTCAGGCGGGGATGCCACTGGCCCTAAACCTCAAGACGTGGGAATGGCAGAGGGGCTGAGGGGCTGAGCCCGGGACTGCGGACACCGGGGGCTCCTGTGTGCCTGGCCGCCAGCACCAGGGTGCTCAGGACCTGACGGCCTTAGGGTGACCACAACCTCGGATGGTGGCCCATCCGCTGCCTGGCCCTAGAGAGCCCTGACGGGTCACTGGGCTGGAATGGTCTTCCCTGGGAAGTGGAGATGGATGTGGGCCATGCAGCCTGCCCCAGGTTAAAAGGGACCTGTTTTGCTTCCTGGAGGAGGGTCTGGGGGCCTGGACTCCTGTTCCGGAACCACGTGTCCCTGATGCCTCTTCTTGGTCTCCGCAGCTCCACTTCGACCCAGCCGCCTGCAGCTTCCGGGAGCTGCTCCTCGAGGACGGATACAACGTTTACCGGTCAGAAGCCCACGGTCTCCCACTCCGCCTGCCCCCCGACGGCTCCTCCCGGGGTCCTGTGCGCTTCCTGCCGCTGCCAGGCCTGCCCCCTGCCGCCCTGGAGACCCCAGGGATCCTGGCCCCCAAGCCCCCCGACGTGGGCTCCTCGGACCCCCTGAGCATGGTGGGGCCCTGGCAGGGCCACAGCCCCAGCTACACATCCTGAAGCCGCAGGCTTCTTTGTTATGGTTCTCCTCTTTATTTATTGGGTTATTTATGTTATTTATTTTTTTATTTTTCTTACTTGGGATAATAAAGAGTTGGAGAGAGGAGGATTGGAGGGTGCGTGCGTGTGTCTGAGGGAGGAAACGGGGTGTGCTTGCTTGTCTCCCCTTCGCCCCTAGAGGCCCCCCATTGCTGCAAGGCCTGTTTTCTCCCATCCACCCTGTGCTACGTCCCCAGGGACTCCAGACCCTCCTTGCCCTTTGATAGGATGGGATTCATAATCTGCCCCACCCTGTGCTGGCATGCAGAACCACGACTCGGGCTGTGCAATTACAGGGGACTTTTTTGTGTGTAATACTCTAGACCCACCACCTCATGGGAGATGTAGTTTTCTGGGTTCATTTAGCCCCAGGAGTGGGAGACATCTTGGTTCTCAGAGCTGGCAAGGACTCAGGTCCCGAGGGACGAGAGGGCTGGCAGGCTGGACACTGGGTCCCAGGAGAACAGGACAATGGGGACCCAGAAACCCAAGGGAGGAGGGGGCTGGGGGCCAGGACTCCTGGGTCTGAGGGGGCTGAAGCTCAGAGTTCCAGGTCTTGGGATGAGAGCCCTGGGAATCCAAATTCTTCCATCCGAGAAGACTTACAGACCCCGGAGTGTAATGACTATTGTAGACCCTGGCAACCTGTTGCCCATTTGCCATCCTCGTGTACAATCCAGTTTTCCACGTTTCTCTTCAAGTCGACTACTGGTTGGGAAGAAAGTGAGGAAAGAGATCAATACCTATTAAATGTAGGTTTCTCTGCCTGATGCGCAAAATGGCCAATCTATGACACCAGGCTTTCAAAGGGAGAAAGTTTATTGCAATGAAAGGCAAGGAGAACAGATATGATCTATGGACCTAAAATCTGTCTCTCCAAGTCTAAGGAGTTTAGGGTTCTTACGGATTCAAACAAGGAAAATGGAATTGTTACCATCTGTTCCGGTTTGCTAATGCTGCCATTCTGCAAAACACCAGAAATGGATTGGCTTTTATACAGGGGGTTTATTTGGTTACAAAGTTACAGTCCTAAGGCCATAAAGTGTCCAAGGTAAGGCATCAACAGTCAGGTACCTTCACTGGAGAAAGGCCATTGGCATCCGGGAAACCTCTGTTGGCTGGGAAGGCACGTGGCTGATGTCTGCTTGCTCCCAGGTTGCGTTTCAAAATGGCATTCTCCTAAATGTCAGCGTCAGCTTTCAACAGCCGTCTTCAAAATGTCTCTCTAAGCTGTAGCTGCTCTGAGGTCTTTCTGCTTGTGAGCTTTTACAGGGCTCCAGTAAACTAATCAAGACCCATGCCAAATGGGCGGGGCCACACCTCCATGGAAACAATCTAATCAAAGTTATGACCCACAGTTGGGTTGGTCACATCTTCATAGAAACAGCCCAGTCCAAAGATTCCAACCCAATCAATACTAAATACGTCTGCCCCCGCAAGAACATCATCAAAGAACATGGAGTTCTGGGGGACATAATACATCCAAACCGGCACACCATCCAATAATAAGTATAAACAACTACAATTTACAAATGTAAAGGAGCCAAGCTGAGGTAAGCTAGAATAAGCATTACAATAACAAGACACTTCACTGTAGTCAGGGGTTAGTTTGGACTGACTCAAGTTCCTTAAATAGCATTAGGGGGTTGTCTATGTAATCGTAAGACTCTAAAACTGTAAAACAGGATGAGGGGGGTACAGGCCGGGCCAGTCATGAGGATTTTACAATTTGCAATTTAGTGGGTTTCTAATTTCAGGTATTTTCTTTTAGTTATTTTACAATATATTAGAAAGTAAGAAAAAGGCATCTATATAAAGTTTCAGTCATCAGAGTTATTTGTTAAATCTTAATTTCTTGGTTACAAGATTAGGAGCAGCCCTCCCAGGGGATCCTGGGAAAATCCTGGCTGTGTCGTAGGCACCTGATGGCTGCGGGTTCATGGAAGTTGTCATCTCAAACCCTTTGTTGTTATTCCAAGATTTAAGGGAGGGGAATTCCTCAGTAAAAAGGAATGAATTGAAATCAAAACAACAAAACACAGGGTGAGTGTGGGTTCCAGAGGATCATGGAAGACATTCAATGCCCAGAAGAGATGAAAGCCTGCGTTTCGTAGAAAGTGTGGTTTTCTACCCTGATGAAACCAGATAGTCTCAATAGAAGAGAAGAGGTTTCATGTCAGAGACAGAATCTTCCAGGCTGGGGAGGGAGGGCTTAGGTCATGGGGTGACTCTCGTGAGCTGTTAGAGGAGGCTGCCCTCCCAGTCAGGGGAAGGACGCTCACCCTGGTTTGAAGGAGTGGGAGGGAACGCTGGGTTCCCTCATGACCACCTTCCCGCCATCCTCACCGTCACGGGGCTGGGGTCCTGAAGAGCACAGACCCAGAGGGAAGGGGCTGGAAGGGGGTAGTTCTGTGACCGAGACCCGGGAGGGGGGACAGAGACCCAGAGGAAGGGGGACAGAGGCCCAGATAGAAGAGCAGGACGGAGACCTGGCAAGAGGGACAGACAGGGAGCCTGTGAGCAGTCACTAACGGGCATGTCTCCCTGTGGCTGAGGGCCTCGACCCCCAACTCTGTGGCCTTCTCTGCCATTTTAGAAGAAGCCCCTCTCCCCCTGCCAGGCAGGATGGCAACCCCTTGCCTGAAGAGCCTGAAACGACCCCTGCTGAGGACCCACGTCACCTCAGCTCCCTGTTCCGGATCTAGATCCCGACTCCCAGCAGGCTCCACAGGTCAGCTGCAAAGTGGGACTGACGAAGTCCCAACTACACCGAAACAATTGCAACATCATGCCCATTTCTCTCTAGAAACCCGGGGAACCTCTGTGGGGAAGGGCCCTGGGGGTAGAGGATCAGGTTGGAAGCAATTTTTAATGCTGAATCAGGTTGAATTCATTTGAGATGAGCTCATCAGGTGGAGATTCTGGGGTCAAGGGTTAGCTCCAGGGACTGGAGTGGTCCAACTAGTTTGCTCTTTGGCTGGTGGAGACCTGGACCCCCAAGTGGCCTACACCAAATGACGTTGAGTGGCCAGAACATCCTTTATGCTACAGAGCTGCGGGTGTCCAGCTGTGGCCCCCGGGACAGCAGCAGCAGCATCACCTGGTGCTGGGGGTGGACCTGCATCCCCCAAAAGCTATGTTGAAGTCCCGAATCCTGGCACCTCCAACGGTGACCTCATTTGGAGATAGGATCATTGCAGATGGAACTGGTTAAATTACGGTGAGTACTGGAGTAGGGTGGATCCTTAATTCAATGTGACTGGTGTCCTTATAAGAAGGGAGAAGAGCTACAGACCCAGAGAGAGAAGCTGGCCATGTGACCACAGAGACAAGGTAGGATCCCCTGGCTGTGGCTCTGCAGACACCTTGGTTTCGGATCTCTGGCCTCCAAAACTGTGTGATGCTGAATTTATTTGTTTTTAGCCAACGAGTTTGTGGCATTTTGTTACAGCAGCTGCAGGAAACCAAGACACCTGAGAACTTTCTAGAAATGCAAATTCAGGACCCTGCGCCTTTATGCAAATGCATAAAGACAGAAAGCAGATCGGTGGTTGCCAGGAGGGGCTGGGGGAACAGAGGAAGAGGGAGTGGCCACTTCACGGGTTCCGGGTTTCCTTTGGGGGTGATGAAAATGTTCTCAAACTAGATAGTGGTGACGTTGGCACAGTATCGTGAAATATACTAAATGTCACACTTTTAAATGGTCAAAATGGGAAAATTTATGCTACATGTGTTTTTTATTTTGTTTTAAGTTTTTGATAGACAACTTTTTTAAGCACTTTTAGGTTTCCAGAAAAATGATGCCCAAAGTACAGAGTTCCTGTACATCCCATTATTTATATCTTGCATTAGTGTGGTGCATTTGTTAACAATAGATAACCAATATCTATACATTATAAGTAACTAAAGTCCATATTTTACATCAGGATTCGCTCTTGGTGTTGCACAGTTCATCGGGGTCTGACAAATACATCAAGTCATGTACCCATCATTATGGCATCATTGGAATAGTCATTGGAATTCCACCCATCCATCCTTCTGTCCTTCCCATGTCTATAAGTTTTGCCTTTTCCAGAATGTCATAAAGTTGGATTCAAACGTACAGAGCCTTCTCAGACTGACTTCCTCCACATAGCAATGTGCATTTAAGGCAGGCCCCCCTCCATGTCTTTTTGTGGCTTGATAGCTCATTTCTTTTGACCATCGAATAATATTCCATTGCATGGATGTACCGTGGTTTGTTATCCATTTGTCTATCAATTGGTTGCTTCCAATTTTTGGTAATCACGAATAAAGCTGCTATACACTTTCGTGTGCAGGTTTTTTGTGTACATGTCAGTTTTCAACACATTTAGGTCAACACCCAGGCGCATGATTGCTGGGCCATTTGGGAAGCCCATGTTTAGCTTTATAAGAGCGTCCCTGTTGCCTCACTCCCTTTTCAGCACTTCATGTTGTCAGTGCTATTTTAACCATTCCAACAGGTGTGCAAAGGGATATTGCTGTTGTTTTCATTTGCAATTTCCCTAAGGACACGGGAGGCTGAGCATCTTTTCATTTGCTTATTTGCCATTGCATATATTCTTGGGCGAGTTGTCCGTTCAATCTTTTGCCCACTTTGTAATTGGGGTGTTTGTTTTCCTGTTGACTTTTAATGGTTCTTTGTATATTTTGGACCTAAGTCCTTTATCAGATACGTGTTTTGGAAGTATTTTCTCCCAGTCTGTAGCTTATCTTTTCATCCTCTTAATGTTATCTATATTTTAACACACACACACATTATATGTCTACTATAAATCTTCCTCCTGGCTTTTTGTAAAAGTCCCAGCAGCCAGGCAGCCATTTACCGGAGTGATGGGCATTGGAGAAGGGGAAGTAACTAGAGTTTTCAGGGATTCCTGGACACGAATCTAAACTGACACTAATTTTTGGAAAGCCAGGCACCACCATGACCCACAGTCCCAGCAGGCTTTGGAGGTCACATGATTAAGGGGTTCTCCCTGGTGGGCCCAGTGGGTCCCCAACCCCAGCCCAAGGCTAGTCCCCCAGCTCCAGAACGCTTAACTGGAAAAGACACACTCAGCCGCCGGCAGATAATCCCCACGTTTTCCCTGACTTTCAGAAGGAGGGTTAGTGTGGTAGCATAGGCCATGGAGAAACTTCTAGAACAGTCTCTACTCACCAACATTGTAACCAAACACAAACCTGGGGGGACTGTGGAGACCTGAAGGATGCAGGGATGGTGAATGTACCCCCCGAACCTCCCGCCCAATTGATTCGCCTACTTGGCTCTTGCAGGGAACAGACGTGACTTGGAGAAGCAGGTTATCATGAACTTAACCAGCTGCCTGCTCCAACTGCAGCTGCTATCCCTGCCCAGTGTCTTTACAGCCCAAGATTGGGAAGGTGGAGTGGAAGCAATGGCCCTGGCTTCAAAGGCCTCTGCGATCAGGCACGTTGGCAGCGGACGCCAGGCTGCCCAGCAAGTCCCAGCTTGTCCTCACCGTCCTCCTCCTCCTCGCCAGTCTAACTTGTCTTCCCAGCTGCTGGCCCCGAAGGCAGAAACCAGCCGTGGCGCAGCTCCACCAGCCACCCAGCTGCCGCCCCACAGGGGTGGAAGTTACACAAAGGAATGGCTTCCCGGCGAACTCGCCTTGGTCCCACGTTGGCACCTGGGCACGCTCAGCTCCTTGGATTTCCCGGCAAGCTCCAACTTGTCCAGAGCTTCAGCAGAACAGTTTAGTAGCCGCATTGGTGTGCCACAAACTGGGTGGCTCCAAACAACACAAAATGTACTGTCTGATGCTTCTGGAAGCTGGGAGTCCAAAACCAAGGTGTCAGCAGGGCCACACTCCCACAGAAACCTAGAGGACAGACACTTTCCCGGCCTCTTCCAGCTTCTGGTGTCTGCTGGCCATGGCTGGTGTTCCTTGGCTGGTAGAAGCTTCTGCCTCTTTCGGCACCTGGACTTCTCCCCTGGGTCTGCTGTGGCCAGATTTCCTTCTTAGACTAGCACCTAAGGGATTTAAGCTCCACCCTAATCTATTTTGGCCTCATCTTAACTCATCACATCTTCAAAGACCCTATTTCCAAGGAAGGTCCCATTTGGGACCGGGGCTCAGGGCTTGAACATAATATTAACAGTGGCTCTGCTTCCTCGATGCACAACCTCAAGTGTATCACAAATGTACCAATTTCCACTAATTTTAAATTCATCGCAGGAAGGTTCAAACCTTCCTGTGGCTGGAGTCAACCGTGGATGACCAGGGTGCAGCCTCCAGTCCAGGGTGGGGAGCAAATGGGGAATTCTCCAAGAGATGGGGACTCTGAGGCTGGATTCTAAGACCCCAGAGCCCCGGACCGTCATGCTGTCCACGTCCCAATTAAGTTCAGTGTCTCCCCGCAAACATACATGGCTCTTTGCAGCTTGTACAGCTCCGGGTCGTCTACCCAGTCAATCTTCCAGGTGCTTTCCCTTCTGCACCCCAAGTCTCTGCCCGGTCCCCTCTTCTCCTTCAGCCCTGACCCCAGCTCGGGTCTCATCAGGTCCTCCCCACAAAGCCCCACCCCACCCCTGCCCTGCTCCCACCCCTCTCCCCCCAGTGGCTCCCCAGAACCTGCAGAGTCCAGTGGTGTTCCAGCACCTCCTGGAGTTGACTCTGAGTGGTATATATATATTTCCAAAAAAAAAAGAAGAATTATGTTGGCTGATATTCTCTACAGATTTAAAAAAAAGGGTCTGATCGACTGAGAGGAATGAAACACGTGCACATTTTAGCTCCACTGCCGTATGAAAAAATGCACACTTTTTAGAATGTTTGCCAGTGAACTGATGCATATACCAGGATTTCAAGACCAAATTAACTTTTGCACCTCTTAAAAGTTGCCAAGGATGGCTATGCATTCCCTTTGAAAAACACACTTTGTCATCTTATCACCTGGAACTGGCAATGGGGCATTTTCATGGGCTTTGAATTGGTAACTTATTAACATGATACCTAGCACCGTATCTACAAGGTGTAAATACCTGAAAAAGAGTCTGGGAGAAAAAAAAGAGTAAAGGGAGTGATTAGGAGCTTTACTTGATTTGGAGAATTATTTCACTGTTCTCAAATTTTGTTAGGAGTCTTTGTTACCAAGGTGTGGCTATACTTGAGTCACACCTTCCCCTACTGATGAGAAGTTTCCGTGATTTCCTACCTGAGGAAAGTTATAATCAATGGATTTGAATATATTTACAAAAAGAACCCTTCTGTTGCTAACATGACCACAGACATAGGGGACTGGTGGTTTGATGGGTTGAGCCCTCTACCATAGGTTTTACCCTTGGGAAGACGGTTGCTGCAAAGGAGAGGCTAGGCCTCCCTATGGTTGTGCCTAAGAGCCTCCTCCTGAATGCCTCTTTGTTGCTCAGATGTGGCCCTGTCTCTCTAGCTAAGCCAACTTGAAAGGTGAAATCACTGCCCTCCCCCCTACGTGGGATCAGACACCCAGGGGAGTGAATCTCCCTGGCAACGTGGAATATGACTCCCGGGGAGGAATGTAGACCTGGCATCGTAGGATGGAGAACATCTTCTTGACCAAAAGGGGGATGTGAAAGGAAATGAAATAAGCTTCAGTGGCAGAGAGAATCCAAAAGGAGCCGAGAGGTCACTCTGGTGGGCACTCTTACGCACACTTTAGACAACCCTTTTTAGGTTCTAAAGAATTGGGGTAGCTGGTGGTGGATACCTGAAACTATCAAACTACAACCCAGAACCCATGAATCTCGAAGACAGTTGTATAAAAATGTAGCTTATGAGGGGTGACAATGGGATTGGGAAAGCCATAAGGACCACACTCCCCTTTGTCTAGTTTATGGATGGATGAGTAGAAAAATAGGGGAAGGAAACAAACAGACAAAGGTACCCAGTGTTCTTTTTTACTTCAATTGCTCTTTTTCACTCTAATTATTATTCTTGTTATTCTTGTGTGTGTGCTAATGAAGGTGTCAGGGATTGATTTGGGTGATGAATGTACAACTATGTAATGGTACTGTGAACAATCAAAAGTACGATTTGTTTTGTATGACTGCGTGGTATATGAATATATCTCAATAAAATGAAGATTTAAAAAAAAAAAAAAAAAAAAAAAGAACCCTTCTGTCCCAGCCTTGCCCACAGCTACCACCTCACTCCCCCCAACCTCCGAGTCTTTCCTATCTTCAAATCGCCCCATGTGACATCGATTATTGCCTGCATCACCCTGTGATACGACAGTGTTTCCTATTGGGCAGGCCCTGTCCTCCCCTCCTCCGCCACCTCCCATAGCTCCCATCTCCCCCAGGAAAGCCATCACCAGGCACTAAGCCTCGCCTAACAGGCCCAGCCTGGCCTCGGGCTCCCGGCCACAAACCTTCCCCCTACAACCTGCTCCTCAGCTGCAGATTGAACCCTGCGGCTCCCCACGATTTATTTTTATTGAGATGTAATTCACTTCCCATAAAATCTGCCCTTTTAAAGAGTGTAAGTCAGTAGTTTCTAGCATATTCACAGGGTTGTGCAACCATCACCACTGTCTAATTCCAGAACATTTTTGTCACCCCCAAAAAGAGACCCCGGACCCCTAAGTAGTCACCCCACCTCCTGACCCTACCCCCCTTGGCATCAGAGATCTACCTCCTTTCTCTCTGATCTGCCTTTCCAGCTGTTTCCTGTAAATGGAATCGTGCACCAGGTGACCTTCTGCATCTGGCTTCCTTCTCTCAGTATCGGGGTCCCAGGGTGATGCCATCAGGAGCGAGTCCACCCGAAGGCAGGGTCCGGGCAGCGGGAAGGCCTTCGCAGGGAGCAGGGGGCCCTAAGGCATTGGACCCTTTGGCCCCAGTGGAAAGGGGGGTGAGGCTAGGCCAGGTTCCTGGGCCCCCGCTTTGCTGTCCACCAAGGGATGCTGTCATGTGACCCCTTACAGCGACTGCCACACTGGACCCTCGGAATAAACCTACAAGGGAGGTCTCGGTGTCGTCCCCATTTGTCAGAAGTAAAATCTGCAGCACAGCAAAGGTGAGGGGCTTTCCTGACAACACACAGCGCCAGGCTGTGCCCTGGTGACCCCAGACCTGGCACTGAGGCTCAGGAAGCACAGCAGACAGGGGCCCACCTGCCTGTCAGGGTCAGTCCCAGTCCCAGGAGTGAATGTCTCTCTATCTGTCTGTCTGTCTGTCTACATCATGCTCCCTCTGTCTGTTCTGTCAGGCTTTGTTGGTTTGTCTTCTTAGAACCTGGCTCTGTCCATCTGTCTCAGACCCAGGCTCTGTCTGCCTGTCTGTCTCAGACCCAGGTTGTCAGTCTGTCTGTCTGTTTTAGCCCCAGGATCAGTCCATCTGTCTCCATCCCAGGTTCTGTCTGTTCATCTTCTCGGGCCCCAGCTCTGTCTGTCTGTCTCAGCACCAGCTCCTGTCCATCTGTCTGTCTGCCTCTCAGTCCATCTCAGCCCCATGTCTGTCTGTCTGTCTGTCTTCTCAGATTCTGGCCTTATTTTTCTGTCTCTGACCCAGACTGTCTGTCTGTCTGTCTGACTGTCTTTAGTTCAGTCTATCTCAGCACCATACTCTGTCTGCCTGCCTCAGTCCCTGGCCCTGTCCGTCTGTCTGTCTGTCTTTCCCAGCCTCACCCTCTTACCATCTCTCCTTCTGGTCCTAATCCTCCGGAAGTGAGGCTGTGCAGCCCAGGGAGCCTGTGAGGGGCACTGTGGCCAGTAACCCTCCTGAAGGCAAGACTCGCTCCTACTCATTGGACCCCAAAACCTCCCCACAGATTCCCACCATGTCTTGGGTTTTAAGTGCTTACCTCCTGTGCTGTTTTGGATGTATTATGTGCCTGCCCCAAAATGACATGTTCTTTGATGCAATCTTGTGGGGGCAGACATATAAGTGTTGATTAGGTTGGAACCCATTGATTGAGTGTTTCCATGGAGATGTGACTCAATCAACTGTGGGGGAAACCTTTGATTGGATAATTTCCATGGAGGTGTTACCTCACCCATTCAGGGTGGGTTTTAATTGAATCACTGGAGCCATATTAAAGAGCTGACAAACAGAAGGAACCCAGTGCTGCAGCTTAGAGAGACATTTTGAAGACATCCATTGAAAGCTGATGCTGACTTTTTGGAGAAGGCCATTTTGAAATGCAACCTGGGAGCAAGCGGGTGCCAGCCACATGCCTTCTCAGCTAACAGAGGTTTTCCAGATGCCATCGGTGCTCTTCACTGAAGGTATACTTATGTTGATGCCTTACCTTGGACATTTTCATGGCCTTCAGACTGTAAATTTGTAACCAAATAAACCTCTTTTATAAAAGCCAATCCATTTCTGGTATTTTATAAAATGGCAGCATCAGCAAACTGGAACAACGCCCCGCAGTCCCCATCGGGTGTACTGACCATCCTGTCCCCTCGCGTCCCTTCAGCCCAACTGCCCGAATGTTGCAGCACCGAGCTCAGAAAGCAGCAGCTGCAGGAGAGAGCCTGGGAGAACCCGGGAGGTACCCTCTGTGTCCACCCTGTAGGCAGGAGAAGGGCCCAGGGTGATGGGCTGGACAGACCATGTGGCTGAGCACCGGCCAAGAAGCAGGAAGGAAAGGTGGGAGCTGCTGCACCCCAGCAACGACCCGAGGTCTGGAAGCTCAGAGGAGCTTGACGCACCTGCTTGGGAACCAGCCTGACCCCATCCATAGTGTCATCAAAACTAACAGTCGCAGCAGGTGGCCTTGTTGAGCACTGACCATTCACCAGAATTCTGTGCACCTTAAATGTCCTTGAGGCAGGGTTCGTTTTTATGCCCATTTCACAGAATGGAGCACAGGACTTCCCCCAAGTCAAGTGCATATCTACAAGTCCCTTTCAACACTTTCATCCTCAGAGCAAAATACCACTCACTTAGAGTCATTAATGGACAGGTGTGGGAGTTTCAAGCTGTATGTACCCCAGAAAATTATGTTCTTTTAATCCACCCCTGTGGGTGCAGACCTACCATAGGTGGGACCTTTTGATTAGGTTGCTTCAATTGAGATCTGACCTGCCCCATTCAAGGTGGGTCTTAATCCTTCTACTGGAGCCCTTTATACAAGGATAAAACACAGACAGAAGCTAAGGAATAAAAGAGAAGTTCACAGAAACAGGCCCCAGAGAAGCTGAGGGTCAAGGAGATAGGCAGGGCCTCAGAGAGGAAGCCACTGAAGCCAGAAGCTGGAAACAACAAAACCCAGGAGAGAAGGACCAGCAGACGTCAGCATGTGCCATGCTGTCTGACAGAGGAGCCCAAGCTTGCTGGTAACCAGTCTTCAGAGGAGATATCGCCCTGTTAATGCCTTCATTGGGACATTTTCATGGCTTTAGAATTGTAAACTTGTAAACCAATATATCTCCGTTGCTCAAAGCCAGTCCATTTGTGGCATACTGCATTTCATCAGCATTACCAAAGCAAAACAACAGGTAAGCCTGATGTGTCGAGGTCCCAACTCAGAACAAAACAAACTTCTTTCTGTCTCCTCCAGGTAGAGTGCTCATAGAATGCTACATCACACACAGGTACTGACAAACAGGAAATTCAATTTAAAGACAATTTAAAATACAGTCCAAACATTTTAAAAATTGTTGTTCATATGAAATGAATGTCCAAGGACTAAGGATTGGGTAGCCTCTTCTCCTGGGAATGACCTGAATCCTGGAAGCAGAAAGAAAAGTTCCATCTTTGACAAAAACCAGGTGTCTTAGTTTGCTAGGGCTGCTGTAACAGAGCAAAAGAACTGGGTGACTTAAATCCATAGAAATTCATAGAAATTTTCTGTCTTGTTTCTGGGTGCCTAGAAGTCTGAAATTAAAGAGTTGGGAAAGGCCAGACTACCTCCAAAACCTGAACAGAGAATTCTTCCTTGCCTCTGCCAGCTTCTGGTGGTTTGCTGGCCATCCTCAGCTTTCCTTGGCTTGCAGCCACGGCACTTCAACCTCTGCCGGTGTGGCCACATGGCCTTCTTCCCCCCATCTCCTTCTTATAGGACACCAGTCATGTCGGATTAAGAATCCACCCTTCTCCAGTGTGACCTCATTTTAGCTTGCCTAATTCCATCTGTAATGATGCTTTTCCAAACTATGTCACTTTCTGAGGCGTTGGGGGCCTGGACTTCAACGTATCTTTTGGGGGAAACTCAATTCAACCCACAACACCATGCAATCCCTTGAATTTCATAATGATGAGGGGATGCCATTTGCCATTTCAGAAGAGTTTAAGCAGGAGGGCAAGAAAGTATCCTGCAAGGATGGCAAAGCACACTCCGATGGGCCAACCCAACCAGCCTTGGTTTGGGGTGTGTTTGTTGGTGTCATGATCTTCCTGGTCTGTCATCAAGAAGACAAAGGGCAGGAGGAGCTAAATGACACCCCAGCAAGCCACAGGTGCAGAAAGCAATCTGTAGATGAGATCAGTGGGAGAAAGAGCAGCACAAGAGATGCCAATCTCTGTTGGCTGGTGTTTTGCTTTGCTAAAGCTGCTGGAAGACACATCGCTGGCGTCTGCTGGTCCTTTGCTGCCTGTGGGGAACCAAGCTTTTCATCTCACTTAGACCATGTCCGGGGCGGTGGCCTGGAACGCTGGGTCACAAGCTTGCATGGAACGCCATTGTAGGCACGCCCTGTAAAGATGTGTGTCTTGTGACTATGACAGCAGCGTTAACCATTGACCCCAGATTGTTCCTTCTTATCCGCAGCAGGATGTAAGATTTAATATCTGAGGGGACCCTGAATGCTTTTGTACACGTAGTGTAGTTTAGCTTTGTGTAACAAATGAATAAATAACTGGAGCACAGGTGCATCAGCACCCCCTTGGCACACGATGCTGTGGGTCCCTGCTCCTTAATCATATAACTTGTGTCTGTGTCTCATTTCAGCGTTGCCCTGTCAGCAACAACTGGCGCCCAAGCGTGGGCTCGAAGAACCGGACCTGGTTCCTGACAGAAGAATCGCTTGGACGACTGAGGGGAAGGTAATGGCCGTTGGTTTTGTATGTGTTCCTTGTAGAACGACCCAAGCATTTCAAGCAGGGTAATGGGTAATGTTGAAGGACACAATAAATATGTGCCATTATTTCCTCTTGTGGCAGCTGCTGCGGGCCGGTGGTGTCAAGGTGGGAAGTCACAAATCCTAGAATTGCTGCAGGTTATTGAAAAATACTGCTCTTGGTTCCCTACCTTTGGCTCTCTTGAATTGCATGACCTGGGAGTGGAACAAAAACATATGCAAGGAGTTGATTTACCTTTTACTATTTGGTCTACATGGTCTGTAATTAAGTCTGTTCTTGAGCCTCTAAAAACTGATGAGGAGGAGGAGGACAGGGAATCTAGTGATAGTCCTAGTCCCAATCCTCTCTTTCTGAAGATGAGAAGGATGATAAGATTCCTATAAAACCTGCTAAAGTCTTTTATTCCTGTCAATTCCCACAACCTCCTTCTGCTCCTTGTTTAGATGAATGGCCTCCTCCTCCTCCACCACTTCCTCCTGTGCCTAGCAATATCCAGGCACTTAAGCCCTCACCTTTCAGGCGTGCAGCAGGCCTGGCAGAGGCTAGGTGGCAAGGAGATTTAGAGGCTATATGTTGTCCTGTTGCCTTCCCTGTTACGATTCTTGAAGAGTACATCCTGGCCAAGATGCTAATAATCCTGGTGGACTTTATACTTACTTCCATGAGCATGTCCCATTTGCAGTTCTTAAAGAATTGAAAAAAGCTGTACAAACATATGGGGTTCATTCCCCTTTTCAGCTGGCATATTGCAAAGTTTAGCTGAAGGATTCACGTCTAATTCCCATAGATTGGACCACATGTTAGCCCATACAGTCCTTAGGCTCAGGCGAATATCTACAATTTAGGACTTGGTGGGTGGAGCATGCAGAATGACAGGCTGCACATAATCAGCAAAATAAGGTAAATATAAATTTAGATCAGTTACTGGGCCAAGGAGATTATTCCACTGTTGAAAAACAGTCTGTTTATAATGATCAGGCAATCGAGCAGATTCGCCGTTGTTGTTTGCAAGCTTGGAACAAAATTGAAGCTAAAGGTCAAGCTGCACAATCCTTTCAAAAGGTTTTGCAAGGGCCAAAAGAATCATATCCAGATTTCATTGCCCAGCTCTAAGAAGCAATACACCAGCAGGTTAATAGTTCAGAGGCTTTGCATGAGTTAGTTCAAGAACAATTTTCCCTTGCAGCATATCGAAGAGTCTTTTAGTCCTTGGAATTCTCCTGTGTCTCCCAATAAATAAAAAATCTGGATAATGGAGAATGTTAACTGACCTAAGAGGTGTTGATGCTGTTATTCAGCCTATGGGACCTTTACAACCTGGGCTCCCAAATCCTAGCATGATTCCTGACAACTGGGCCTTAGTGATCATTGATATTAAAGACTGTTTCTTTTCATCCCTTTAGCCAACCAAGACAAGGAAAAGTTTGCATTTACTATTTTGTCACTTAACAACAAAGCTCCTTCAAAATGATATCAGTGGAAAGTCTTACCACAGGGCTTGGTGAATAGCCCTACAATATGTCAGTACTATGTGGACTGTGCCTCACAGCCGGTTATTCAAAATTTCCTAAAGCCTACATCATCCATTACATGGATGATATTTTGTGCTCTGCACCTCAGGAGACTGAAGTAGATGCTTTGTTCTATGCTGTTTCAAAAGGCTTTACAGGATGTAGGATTGCATATTGCTGCTGACAAGGTGCAATGCACTTTACCAGTACAGTATTTGGGCTCCGCTATGACAGACTTACAATTCGACCCCAAAAAGTACAACTCCACAGAGATGCTGTTACCACCTTAAATGATTTACAAAAAACTACTAGGGGATATAAATTGGCTTTGCCCCAAAGTAGGCGTAGCTAGCTATGAGCTCTCCAACCTATTTCTCTCCTTTTGGGGGATTCTAAATTAAACAGCCCTAGATCTTTAACTTCAGCTGCAGGGAAGGAATTTACAATTAGTGGAAGCTAAAGTTCAACAAGCTCAGATATCCCGTGTTGATCCCACTCAACCTTTGTCTCTCCTTATCTTTTCTACTCCAAAATACCCCACAGGTTTGCTTTTGCAAAATGAAAAACTTGTAGAATGGCTATTTTTGCCTAATTCTTCAGTAAAATCCATATCCCCTTATTCAGATCTTCTAGCCACCTTGGTTGCTCAGGCAAGGAAAAGAGCAAAGCAACTTAATGGTTTTGACCTCTGCCTCATTGTGCTCCCAGTAACAGCTAAAGAACTCTGAGTTATTTTGCAACAACATCTAGCTTGGCAAATTGCTCTAGCTGACTATGTTGGCCAACTGAATAATCATTATCCAAAAAATGACCTTTTCCAATTTATTCGCCATACACAATGGCATACTGCCAAAATATACTTCTTGTGAACCTTTGATTAATGCTCCCATTGTGTTCACAGATGGATCATCTAAAGGTCAAGCTGCCTATACTGGTCCCTAAGTCCTAAAGTTTTAAATCTTCCTCATTTCTCTGCCCAGCAAGCTGAACTGGCTGCAGTAATAGCTGTTTTAACAGATTTTCCTGAAGCCGTTAATATTTTATCTGATTCTGCCTATGTCGTTCATGTAACTAGTAAAATTGAAATGGCAACTATTAAGCAACAGTTGCCTCCTTGTTATTTAACCTTTTTCTTGAGCTACAATCAGCTGTGCGTGCTCATCTCACTCCCTTTTAATCACCCATATTCGTTCTCATACCAATCTTCCAGGCCCTCTAGCAGCTGGTAATGATGCTGCAGATAAATTATTGCTACCTGTTATTTCAGAAGCTTCTCACTTTCACTCACTTACTATCTTAATGTACAGGGACTACTGTCTCGATTTCCCCTTACTAGAGCACAAGCTAAAGATATTGTCTCTTCCTGTCCAAATTGTCAACTCTCACTGCTCCTCATTACAGGAGCCTGGTGTCAACCCTTGCCGGTTTAACCCCTAATGATTTATGGCAAATGGATGTCACTCATATTCCATCCTTTGGCTGCTTAGCCGCTGTTCATGTCAGCATTGATACATACTCTGGCTTTCTTTGGGCCACTGCACAAACAGGTGAAACATTTTGTCATGTTCGAGCTCACCTCTTTGCCTGTTTTGCCTCTATGGGCTTGCCCCATGCTTTAAAAACTGATAATGGCCCAGCCTATACATCTGCAAAAGTTTGCTAGTTTTACTACAACTTGGGGCATCTGTCATACTACTGGTATTCCTTATAATCCTCAAGGACAGGCAATTGTTGAATGTGCCAATAGTACATTAAAGACTATGTTGCAGAAACAAAAAGGGGGAGATGATGGAACTCCCATGAGAGATTATCAAAAGCCTTATTTACTTTAAATTTTTTAATTTTTATGAAAAACTGGGCGGCACTGCCGACAGAAGCAGCATTTCCCGACTTGAAAAAACACCAAACCATCGCTCTCAGAAAGCACCTCCCATATGGTGGAAGGATGTGTTAACCAATGAATGGACAATGGGAAAATTGCTAACATGGGGACGAGGTTATGCTTGTGTTTCTCCACGTGACGGACGAACTCCAATTTGGATACCAGCCCCACAACTGAAGCCGTACCATGGAGCCAACAAGAAAAAGAAAATTCCTGTGGGACGTCGAGTCACCGGTGATGCAGTTCCAGGGTCTGACACTGAAGACGACAGTGATCGGGCCGACACCCCGAACTAGGGAAGCCCGACACCCAACTTGGGGTCAGATAAAAAAGCTGCGTCAGGATGCTGAAAAACAAGTTCAGCAAGCTCAGCTGCCTATGACAGGTCCTAACCTGACAGCGGCAATGTTGGCTTTAATTGCTATTGCTGTGAGTATATCTCCGGCATATGGTCATTCTGGAAATGATTACATTCCTAATCCTCTGTTGCTACAGCCTGTAGAATGGGATCATCCCTCTCCCACTGTATATTTTAGCAACGGTACTTGGCTGCCTCCTCCAATTGATGAAAGACTTCCTCAGTTTCCTGAGGAGGAAGGAAAGAACTATTCTCAGTCATTAGCTTTTACACATTTACCTTTGTGTGTGGGACAGGGTGAAGGATGCCTGGCCCCGACTTGGCAAGCATGGTTATCAGTCATACCCAAGCGGGAGAATGTCTCCAAAGCATCCCTGTTCCTACTATCTGGCTATAGTTTTGCCTACAATGAAAATATTACTATTCAGGACCATGCTCCCCCAAAGCCCTATTTGTTACATACCAAAACATTGGTCACCAGAAATGCAAAGGGTATATTGGGATAATTGTAGAGCAGTTAGTGGAGTGTTGGTGCAGAATGGTCCCTATGGAATTGTAACTGACTGGTCCCCTAAGGGGTATACAGTTCAGAATTGCACTAACGCAAAGTGCTCTGATTACAAGAGGACTAAAATGGGAAGTCCATAATTATAATCATTCTTATAGTATCAAACCCCGGCAAGATATCCTATCATTTGGTACGGCGTTGGCTGGTCCCCACCCAAACCTACTTTAAATAATTCCTATGTTCAAGATACGCTTTGGAGGCTCCCTATTAGTTTGCATAACATTTCCAGATGGAATGGGAATTATACAATTAAGATTAATTATACTCTAAATTTTATAAAAATAGATACTTTTGGAATACAAGCCTGTGTTAGAGATCCTTATGTCTTTTGGGTAGGAAATCTCACTATTAATATTATTACTAAGGAAATCAATTGTATGGAGAATAGAAGTTGTTCACTTTATACTTGCTTGAATAACACCATAGACTCTAAAAATATTACTATTGTAATTCTTAGACTGACTGCAAAGGCTTGTGGCTCCCTGTTTCACAGCACAGACCTTGGGAATCGTCACCTGATATGCATATGTTACTACAATTTTAGAAAAGGTATATAAAAGAACAAAGAGATTTCTTGAATGGTTAATAGTGTTTCTAGATTGGCATAATAGCTATTGCAACCACAGCTGCTGTTGCAGGAACAGCACTACATCAATCTATTCAAACTACAGCATTTGTTCAAAAGATGGCTTAGAAATGCGAGTAAAGCATGGGGGGAACAGTTACAAATTGACAAAGAAGTTAATGCTCGTCTCGTGGATCTAGAGAATGCTGTTCTCCCTTGTAGGGGAGGAAAGTTGAGAACTTAAGATACCAGTTTAAGTAACAGTGTGATTGGAATACATCAACATTTTGTGTCACTCCCCATAAATATAATGACACCCATTTTACATGGGATAGAGTCAAGAGACATTTAATCAGACATCATGGTAATCTTACCATAGAATATTTTAAAATTGCAGAAACAGTAGATAATATCCAAAATGATAATCTTAATGTTCTATCAGAATCAGAGACAATGCAAGGTATTGCCGATGGCTTTGAAAAATTAAATCCTATACTATGGGTTAAATCTCTTGGTGGTGGGTTCCTAGGTAGTATTCTCCTAATTTTGTTAATCATCTTATGTCTTTGTTTAGTCCTCAGGCGCACAAGAAAAACCCTCTCAGATCTAAAGCAGAAAGAAGCTGCTTGGTCCATCCTGTCTGCATTGAAGAAACAAAAAGGGGGACATGTGGGGAACCAAGCTTTTCATGTCACTTAGATCCATGTCCGGGTAGGTGACCTGGAACTGCTGGGATCACAAGCCTAGCATGGAACGCCATTGTAGGCACGCCCTGTGAAGATGTGTGTCTTGTGACTATGACAGCAGCGTTAACCATTGACCCCAGATTGTTCCTTCTTATCCACAGCAGGATGTAAAGATTAATATCTGAGAGACCCTGAATGCTTTTGATCATGTAGCGTAGTTTAGCTTTGTGTAACAAATGAATAAATAACTGGAGCACAGGTGCATCAGCACCCACTTGGCACACGATGCTGTGGGTCCCCTGCTCCCTTAAATCATAACTTTGTGTCTGTGTCTCATTTCAGCATCGCCCTGTCAGCAACAGCTGCCAGGCTGCATTTCCAATGGCTTTCTCCAAAATGTCTTTGGGCTTCTGTCTTCACTCCTCTCTTCTCAGCTCCTGTGTGTCCTTGCTTCTTTCCCCCAAGACATTTCTCTTTAAGCTTCTGGGGGTCCTCTCTTAGCTTCTCTTGGGCAAACTCTGGGCTTCATCTCTTAGCTTAGCATTTCCAAAACGTCCTTCTGTCTGTATCTCCAAGTGTCTCCAAGCATCAGCAAGCATCTGGGTCTGTCAGCTCTTAGTCTTCTCTCTTAAATAGTCCAGTGAACTAATCAAGACCCACCCTGAATGAGCAGGTCCACACCTCCATGGAAATAATCTAATCAACATAATTCCACCCTAATCAACAGACTAATAGGTCTGTCCCCACAAGATTGCATCAAAGAATGTGGCTATTCTGGGGTTCACAATATATCCAAACCGGCACACCAACCATCTCTTAGGCCCCTAAAAATTGCGCAGTGTCACTTCCTTCATCTCCTATTGCTGGAAGCAATTACAGAGTTCACCCAGATTCAAAGAGAAGGGACTTAGACCTCCCCTTCTGTTCCAAGTTTGCTATTGCTTGCCATTTTGCAAAAACACCAGAAATGGACCAGCTTTTATAAAGGGGGTCTATTTGCTTAGAAAATTACAGTCTTAAGGCCATAGTGTCCAAGGTAACGCATCAACAATCGGGTACTTTCACTGGAGAAATACCATTGGCATCCGGAAAACCTCTGTTAGCTGGGAAGGCACGTGGCTGGTATCTGCTTGCTCCCAGGTTGCATTTTCAAAGTGGTGTTCTCCAAAATGTCAGCATTAGCTTTCAACGGCCATCTTCAAAATGTCTTTCAGCTGCAGCTGTCCTGAAGTCCTTCTGTTTGTGAGCTTTTATAGGGCTCCAGTAAACCAATCAAGACCCATGCAGAATGGGTGGGGCCACACCGCCATGAAAATAATCTAATCAAAGGAGGGTGGGCCACATCTCCATGGAAATAGCCCAATCCAAAGATTCCAACCTAATCAACACTAATACTTCAGCCCCCAACAAGATTGCATTAAAGAACATGGCATTTTGGGGGACATAATGCATCCAAACTGACACACCTTCTTAATTCAAGAACTATCAGAGAAAATGGTGGCCATCTTTAATCTGTTACAAATGGCATGTTAGAAACCATAAAGAAAGAAAAAAAGCATTCTGAAAAGTGGTAAGAGCCATGGCAAGATAACAGTGAGAAAGGACAGCAATATGAAACAAAAGTCAACCGAGTTAGGAAGGATTAAAGATAAATTTATTTATGAAATACAGATATAGGTAATCCAAAATAGGCAAAATTGTTGACCATGAAGATGGAAATGGAAATAATGTAAGAGAAAAAATCATATATATTTCAAAAGAACTTCCATATCTGGCAATATTTCTAACTAGAAATCCCAATAATATTTCTATTACCAAAAAAAAAAAAAACCTAAAAATAATTGATAAAATATAACAAATATTTCTTTAGAAATGTTTGTATTTCTATTCCAATCATTACCCTTTTATAATAACTTTTTATAAAACTTTGATTTCCTATTTTTAGTTTCTATTTGTCCTTTATTAAAAGCAATGTAGAAATTAACCAGAAATCTTCCTTTTCCTTCCCTCTCCTGAAATTTAAAGTAATATCCACCAATAAGACAACAAGTGAGATTATTCTATTTTCCATATGCTCTCTCTATTCTCACCTCATTTTTAATAATTGTATCTATGTTGTCTGAGCACAATATTATTATATATTCTGTTACTCTTATCTCTATTATTTGGACTTAGTTTTACAGGCTAATATATTAAATGTTGCCATGAGCTTTATGTTAACATTTTTGCAAACTTTTCCTGGTTATCTGAAGCTCATCCCCTAGTAGATCGCTCATTACATATCCCCTAATTTCTTGTATATTCAAAACAGTTTATATATTGCCTTTTTACTTAAAAGTCAGTTGGCTGCTTTCCTGTCTCAGAAGATGGTGGGTGAAAAGGCTGAAAAGCCGGCAACTATGGAGAAGAAATCTGAGGCCAAGAAGGCTGATGCCAGAGGCAAGGTTAAGAAGAGTAGCCTCAAGACCAAAAAGCCCAAAAAAGGGAAGCCTCACTGCTGTCGAAACCCAGTTCTTGTCAGAGGAATTGGCAGATATTCCCAATCTGCAATGTATTCCAGAAGGGCCATGTACAAGAGGAAGTGTTCAGCAGCTAAATCCAGGATTGAAAAGAAAAAGAAAGAGAAGGTTCTTGCTACTGTCACAAAATCCATTGGTGGTGTCAAAAATGGAGGTACCAGAGTGGTTAAACTCTGCAAAATGCTTAGATATTATCCTACTGAAGATGTGCCTCGGAATCTGTTGAGCATGTGACAAAGCTGTGATCCAGCATCACTCTCAGGACCATTTTGATCATCCTCACTGGTCGCCACAGGGGCAAGAGAGTGGTTTTCCTGAAGCAGCTGGGCAGTGGCTTGCTACTTGAGACTGGACCCCTGGTCCTCAATCGAGTTCTGCTGCGTAGGGCACACCAGAAATTTGTCATTGCCACCTCCACCAAAATTGACATAAGTTATGTGAAAATCCCAAAACATCTCACTGATGCTTACTTCAAGAAGAAGAAGCTGCATAAGCCCAGACACCAGGAAGGTGAGATCTTCGACACAGAGAAAGAGAAATATGAGCTTACAGAGCAGCACAAGGTTGATCAGAAAACTGTGGACTTACGACTTATGACCAAAATCAAAGCTGTTCCTCAGCTCCAAGGCTATCTGCATTCTGTGTTCTCTCTCATAAATGGAGTTTATCCTCACAAATTGGTGTTCTAAACTTTTTGCAAAGAACCTAATTAAATAAATGATACCTTTAAAAAAAAAAAGTCAGTTGGCCAAGTATAAAATTTTCTTTCACATTTTTTTCCCTCAAAGCATATTAAATATGCTACTCCATTGTCTCTAGGCATAAAGTGTGGTGTAAAAAAACTCCAATGATAATCTAATTTTTCTTTCCTAAATAAATGACTTGTTTTTTGTTTGATTGATTATTTGTTTGCTTGTTTGTTTTGGGGGGTGTTGTTTGTTTTTTTTTCTCTGTGGTGCCCAAAAGCTTTTTTCTTCTTCTTCTCTAAAATCTAGTATAGTGATTTTATTAGAATATATCTCAGTGTTAGATTTTCTGGGTCAATTTTCCCAGATACATGGGGTGCCTTTTCAACATGTAAGTTTGTCTTTTTTTTTATTTCAGTAAAGTTTTATTGAATTATTGTTTTTGGTATACTTTGTGTTCCATTGTTTTGTTTTTCCTCTTTGGGGATTCCTATTATACATACAGTGGGTCCTCTTTGCCTGTCTTCCATATTTAACAGCTTTTTAAAAAATCTTTTAATCTCTTGCTTTTGTGTCTTATTTCCTCCTTTGTTCCTTAGAGTTTAGTCTTCATATCTGAATATTGTTTCTTTTCTTTATAATTTTTTCCTGAGCTCTGTCAACTCTCTCTCATATCCTCCTGTGGCCTTTGTATTTCATTTCTGACTTTTCAATTTTGATTTATGCTGCTATTTCATGGCTTCTACCATTTTTATAATATTTTAGTTCATTTTAAAATATTAGAGTACAGCTTTCTTCTCCATTATGGCTATATACCTCTGGTGCATCTGTTGTTAAGTTTTTCAAATTATTACATTAATTTTTTCTTTTAACACCATTCCAGTTTGCTAATGCTGCCTTTTTGCAAAACACCAGAAATGGATCAGCTTTTATAAAGAGGGTTTATTTGGTTACAAAGTTACAGTCTTTAGGCCATAAATGGTGTCCAAGGTAATGCATCAACAATTGGGTACCTTCACTGGAGGATGGCCAATGGCATCAGGAAAACCTCTGTTAGCTGGGAAGGCATGTGGCTGGTGTCTGCTCCAGAGTTCTGGTTTCAAAATGGCTTTCTCCCAGGACATTCCTCTCTAGGCTGCAGCTCTTCAAAAATGTCCTTCTTAGTTGCACTTGGGGCATTTGTCCTCTCTTAGCTTCTCTGGAGCGGAAATCTGCTTTCAAAGGCCATCTCCAAAATGTCTCCATAAGCTGCAGCTCCTCTCTCAGCTCCTGTGCATTCTTCAAAGTGTCCCTCTTGGCTGTAGCAAGAGTCTGGGCCTGTGTGGCTCTTTTTAAAGTACTCCAGTGATCCAGTTAACACCCACCCTGAATGGGTGGGGTAACACCTCCATGGAAATTATCCAATCAAATGTTTCACTCACAGTTGATTGAGTCACATCTCCATGGAAACACTCAATGAGAAGATTCCAATCTAATCAACACTAAATACATCTGCCCACACAAGATTATATCAAAGAGCATGGCATTTTGGGGGACATAATACATTTAATCTGGCACAAACACCACAATACGTGGTTTTCCACAAGCCTCTTCTGTTGCTCGTGTTTGAGGGAAATGTACATTTAGGAGGAGACTCCTCAGTAGAGAACGCGGTGGGCCGGGAGCTTTCTTAGCCTTACAGTTCGTAAAGTTCACACTCTGCTGTTTCTGTACAACCTCCCAGCTCGGCCACATCTCCACCACTTCCAGAGCTCAACCACCTCTCTTCCCTCCCAACTAGTGCCTGAGTCTTCTGTCTCCTTCACCCCAGATTTCCTGCCAAGCTAATCTTGGGTTTTTCTTCCACTAGTTTTCACAAGTGTGGGGCTTCGTCCTTCTCAAAGACAGAACCTGCTGGGCATTTCTGAGACCCCAGACCCACCTTCCATGTCCCCTGCACCCACTCCCCGGAGCCTGTGAAGCCTCCTTCCAGAATCAAGTCCTCCACCGGGAAGGCATCTTTCCCTTAGGGGTGAGGACTTATGGGAAATTTCTGATTTTCCCAGCCCTTTTGCTACCTTCCTTTTCTTCCCATACAACTTCTTTTTTCTTCACTGCCAGTGGTTTGGCCACAACCACTTATATTCCAGGGTTCATGAGAATGCTTTGTCAGCTGGTTTTGTGGAAGATGTTGTTTGTGAGATTTTGCTTCGTCTGTCCTTGTTGCTCTCTATATGTTTTTTTGTTGTTGTTGTTATTTGTTTGTTTGTTTGTTTTGGGGGAGGCAGGGATTAGGGAAAATTGAAAATCTGTGCTGTCTAACCTGAATCTAATCAAAAAGAAACATCAAACAAATTCAGTTTGAGGGACTCTCTACAAAACAACTCAACTCTTCAAAAATGTCATGGTCAAAAAGGACAAAGAAGGTAGAGGAACTGTTTAGATTAAAGGAGACCAGAGACAAGGACAAGGTAATGCAGCACATGCTCTGGGGTGACACCTTGGACATTAGTGGGACATGATGAAATCTGAATGAATCCTGTCCCTTAGATAACAGTAATGGCCCATATTAAGTCTCCTGATTTTGCTAACTGTACTGTGGCTATTAAAGAGCATGTCCTTGTCCTTAGGAAACACACACTGGAAGCATTTAGGGCCAAAGTGACATAGTATCTACAATGTTTTCTCAAATGTTTTTGGAAAATGCAAATATATAATAATCTTATATAGAGAGAATGATAAAGCAGAGGCTGGGATAGCAGGAATTGGGGATTTAGTAAAGGGTATACAGAGCTCTTCGTACAATTCTTGCAACTTTTCCATAAGTTGTAAAATTTTATCAAAACTTAACAACCCCCTGGGTTTCTCAACCTCCTGGGTGTGGGCAGCACCCACTCACCCCGCCCCCAGGAAGGAGGGTGTTGGTGTGCGTGTGTGTGTGTGTGTGTGTGTGTGTGTGTGTGTATGTATGTGTACATGTTGGGGACGATTAAGGTAGCATGTATGAAATCCACCCTCAGCGATGCCGGAGATATGCAACATGGCCGCTGGGGCTGACGCAATAACGGCTTAAGTTGCCCTCAGCCTTCTTTACGGAAGTGATAGCCGTTCGCGCCTAAGATTCGCGCCTAGAGTGCTAGCTTTACTACCTGCCTTCTACCCCAGCAACAGTAGCCACCAATCCTGTGCTAGCCTTACATCTGCCATCCGCCCTAGCAACAGCAGCAGCCAATCCTAGACCGCCACCCGCCTTTGCAGCCACCAATCCTAGGCCGCCACCCGTTCGTACTAGCCACTCCCTCTACCTTAGAGTATATATACCCTGCCTCTTCAATAAAGTTTTGCAGCTTGATCAGAAACCTGTCTTGCTGTCATTCCTCGTGTCTCTTGTCCCATACCATTCCTCCCTCGCAGGATTTGGAGCCTCCGTTGATCGTCCCGCGGGCCGGGACATGTACACACTGATGATCTCCCTCTCCATGGGCCAGCTCCCTAATTGCCATAGGGTAGGGGGTGCCAGGGAGCCCACCTGCTGCCTCCCAACCTGACCTTTGACCTTACCCCAGGCACTGTTTTCATTGTCCTCTGCCCAGTGGACCCATTGCTACCCTCCGGCTCTTCTAGGAGGATTCTCCCCAGGGTCCTTGAATTAAAACATCCTCTTCTTTGCTGGCACTCAGGCTTCGTCCCATTTCAAAGTTTAAATGCAATGCCTGATCTTTATTTCTCCTTCTTCTCAGCTTATTTTAAGCCATAAAGCCATAGGCGGCATGCTGTCCTATTTAAGAGGCAAATATCACTGAATAAAAATGCTGACAGAAGTGGGAAGATTGTTCCACCACAAGTGCACACTGAAGTAGAGTATGATTATGAATATGAAGCAAAGGACAGAAAGGTTGTGATAAAACAAGCACAGTGGAACATCTTGGTGAAGAAGACAAATGATGACTGGTGGCAAGTCAAACCAGATGAGAATGCCAAAGCATTTTATGTGCCAGCCCAGTGTGTCGAGGAAGTCACCCGCAAAGCTCGAATGCCTCCTGTCAAACAGGCAGTTGGACTGCCAAATAATTCCATGAAAATCATACAAAGTCTACATCTTCAGAGAGCCACAGAAAATGTGAACGAATTGCCTGAGGTTTCTAGTTTTGGAAAGCGATCATCTTCCGTTCAAAGAACAGGCCTTATTCGTGATGCCAATCAGAATTTTGGACCCAGTTACAGCCCAGGCCAGACTCTCAGCCTCAGACCCATAATAATGGAAAGTTTATCAGTGACTCACATTCTCCTAAAGTTCCCAGCCAGAATAGGACGCACTTATTTGGTCACTTTCCAGGTCTGGACTTGGACACGGAGAAAAATAGCTTCTCCCAGGAACAGTCCTGTGGTTCCGCAGGAGAAGGCTCAGGAAGAATCCATCAAGATTCTGAATCTGGTGATGAACTTAGCAGCAGCTCTACTGTACAGATAAGGCCAACTGCACCTCCAAATCAAGGGAGTTCAAGTTCTCCCGTCTATGCCAATCTCCAAGAACTGAAAATATCCCAGTCTGCTCTGCCCCTCCTTCCTGGGAGCCCAGCAATTCAGATTAATGGAGACTGGGAAAGTCATAAAGATAGTTCAGGGCGTTGTTACTATTGTAACAGAAAAATACAGGAGAGAACTTGGAAACCCCCTTGTTGGACTTGGGATGCAACCGTAAGCAAAGGAGATTGCTCAAGTCCAGGAGATCAAGAGCTTTGTTCATAAGAAGAAAACCACCGCGGCATTTGTTACAACCTCCTCCAACAGGTGGGTCAGAAGAGCTGGATGAACGTGGGCGTACCTTATATACCAGTGATTATACTAACGAAAAGTGGCTCAAGCATGTTGATGATCAAGGTAGACAATATTACTACAGTGCAGATGGCTCTTGGTTGGGGTGGGAACTGCCAAAGTGTAATGCTTTGTCCCAGAAGCAGAAAGAAATAATTAAAAGTAGGAGCCTGGACAGACGGCTGCAGGAACTATTGGTTAACGAAATGGAAACATAACACAATTGTATTTAGACACCAATGACAAGGGTCAAGAGAAATATGGATTATCAATTGTAACAAAAATTACTGAAAATGGGAAAAATGTTCCAAATAAATTTTTGCTATGAGTTCATAATCCAAAATCATAAAATATATGAAGAAACCATTTACCACAGCACAGACCCACAGAATCACTGAATAGCAAAACTAAACAGTCCTGCCTTACCCCAAATTACCTTAGGGGGTAGAATTGTCAGGGAAAAACTACTCTGGCAAGATCTTTAATGTTTGAGGAGCTTTTGTGCATGGATGGGAATATTTACAACTACTTGTTTTTGGTTAATGATCAATTTTTAAACAAATAAATTTCCCCTGGACATTCATCCTCTCCTTCCATATCTAAAAATATCAAGCATTTCACAATATTCAGATTTCCCCAAACATCTGAACATCACATGCAGATTTGATCAATGAACTTTTCACAAGCCTGGCATCTCAGATTGCCTTAAAACAAAATTAGAAACGCAAAATCACAATGAGGTACCACTTTACACCCACTAGAATGGCTATGAGTTTAAAAAAGGAAAATAACAAGTGTTGGCAAGGACGTGGAGAAATAGGAACCCTTGTGCATTGTTGGCGAGGATGTAAAATGGGATAACATACAATGTAAAGTGGAATAAACATACAATGGAGTATTATTTAGTTGTTAAAAGGAATCAAGTCCCCATATATGCTATGACATGGATGCAACTTGAAGACATCATGTTGAGAGAATTAAGCCAGACACAAAAGGACAAATGTTATATGATCTCACTTGTATGAAATATCTAGAATATGCAAATTCATAGAGACAGAAAGAAGATTACGAGATATTTAATTTTTTAAAATTAGAAATCATTAAAGGCTTTAAATCACAGAAAAAAAACAGTAATATAATCTCGAGCATTTTTTTCACAAGTCTGATTATACCAGATACTGAGAAATGCTTTAAATAGCTTTGAGGACAGGCAACCATAAGTCAAATGATTATCAAGTTGATCCATTTCTCTATATTAAACTAGTTAGAAAAATGGTGGTGTAGATTTAAATATATTTCAATATCTCTATTCTAATCAAGATCTCATGTCAATGATTCTCATACTTCTTTTTAAAAAATTTGATTGTGGTAACATATATAGAACATAACATTTCTCATTTTAACCACTTTAAGTATACAATTCAGTGGTATTATTTATATTCACAATGTTGTGCTAACATCAGCACCCTCCGTCACCAAATCTTTTCTAGCATTGCCAAAAGAAACTCTGTACCTATTAAGCACTAACTCCCCACTGATAACCACTCCTTATCTATGATTTTCCTACATCTCGGAGGGTTGTGTCTCCATCTTCCCACCAGGCAAGCTTGGGTTAACGGTTTGATAGCTGAAGATTTGGCCCTGGGTTCCCTTCCAAGTCCATTCTCCCCAAGCTGGACTTCCAGGACAACACCCACTCTATATTTAGACTTTGTCATGACGGCCAGAATTGTGAAATGATTCTGATGATCCTGATTTATTTCCCATGACTGCTTACTCAGAGCACCGTATCATCATAATACAGCCTGAAAAACTTAGGTTCTAAGGGTCGTATCATTTTAACCTGCTGGGAGTTGAGATCATTTAGCAGCTGTTTGCTGTGGGACCTTCTCCTTTTTTTTGGAGCATGTACCCTTTATTGTACACCCAGGGTCAACCCGTTTTTTCCCTCTGCTTCTTCTGACGAGGCCATACAGACAATGGCTCCATCTTTTGGCCCTTCCAGCACCAGCCAGCCTTGGCAGGGAGATTTCTGGCCTCCTGAGCAGTACCGGCCCCATAAGGCCAGGCCCTCTGGAAGGTCAATGCCCAGCCACATGGAGCCCCCTCCCCAGAGGCCTGAGCCCCCTCCCAGGAGAGGCTCCTCCCCTGAGTTCCTGCAGCCCCAAGGACCTGAGCAACTTCTTGCAATTGCAACCACCTCCACTGCCTGCACCATTGCAGGGTTTGCTTTTTGCTCTTTCGGCCTCCCAGCACATGTGCAACCAATTCCCTTGAATACATTCCCACTATTTGAAATACCTGTAGTGCTTTCTGGTGTCCTCCATGGATCCAGAAACCTGGTCTGTTTCAGCTAAATCGGAAGTCTTTGGCCAGTTCTGAAATTACAACTTATCTGTCTAATAAAGCTTAAGACCTACAGTGTTGAGTAAGCCAGGACCACATATATGTGATTCCATTTATATGAATGTCCAGAGTAGGTAAATCTATAGAGGAAGGAAGTAGATTAGTGGTTACCAGGGGCTGGAGGGAGGGAGGGAATGGAGGGTGTGCTTCCATTGGGGGTGATATAAATGTTCTAAAATTGATTATGGTGATGGCTGCACAACTTTGTGAATACACTAAAAACCACTGAATTGTACACTTTAAATGGATGAACTGTATGGTCTGTGAATTGTATCTCAATGAAATTGTTAAAAGAAAAATAGATCTAAAAGATTGACATCTGTAAAATGAACACTTTCAAAATGTCTAAAGGCATAAACAAGGGATTTAAAAAGAGAAGAAGCAAAGACACTATTAAAAGGGCCAGGTAGTTTTGGAAAAGAACAAAATAGAACTTTCAGAAATGAAACATCCATGAAATGAAGTAGTCATTGAAATGGAAAACTCATCAGAAGAGTCAAACAGCAGATAAGAGACAGTAAAAGAGAGAACTGAGGAACTGGAAGATGGATCTCAGTTTATTACCCAGGAAGCATCACAGAAACAAGTAGATGGAGAATTGAAGTTGAAACATGGAAGATATACTGAAAAAGTGCAATAAATTTTCAGAATAAGGAATTGTAGAGATGAGGCGAAAGGCAAGTTTCAAGGAGACATTGGCTGAGCACTTCCAGAATGAATGAGAGACACAGATGTAGGAAGCACAGTATGAAACCAAATGCACACTGTAGTGAATTTGTTGAATATCAAAGAAAAAGGAAGGCCTTAAAAATAGCTTGAGCGGGAGGTGGAACTCACCTACAAGGAAAGACAAACTGATGGTTGATTTGTCAATAGCAACAATGTTAACTAGAAGTCAGTGGTAAAGTATCTCCAAAGTGCTCAGAGTAAATAATTTTCAACCCAATACAAGCTGTGCTACCTTTTAAAGTAAGGCAAAGTAAGACTCTTCACCAGAGAACCTCTTTGTTGCTCAGATGTGGCCTCCTCTCTCTCTAAGCCCACTGGCCGGTGAACTCACTACCCTCCCCCGCTACGTGGGACATGACTCCCAGGGGTGTGAATCTCCCTGGCAATGTGGGAAATGACTGCTGGAGATGATCCTGGACCCAGCACTGTGGGATTGAGAGGATCTTCTTGACCAAAAGGGAGAAGAGAGATGAAACAAAATAAAGTTCCAGTGGCTAAGAGTTTCAAATGGAGTCGAGAGGTCACTCTGGAGGGTATTCTTACGTAGTATATAGATATCACTTTTTAGTTTTTAGTGTGTTGGAATGGCTAGAGGGAAATGCCTGAACCTGTCAAATTGCAACCCAGTGACCTTGATTCTTGAAGACGATTATGTAACTATGTAGCTTGCCCAGTGTGACTGTGTAATTGCGAAAACTTTGTGGCTCAGTATTAGCGCATATAGCAACTGTTAAAAAAGCTTTAAAAGAGTCCAGACTTCAATTAGGGATATAAATGAAGCAGATTTGGTTATGACTAGGGCAAATAGGGCCAAAGGGTAAAGGACGATACTGACTGTGTTTTAAAACTTCAAATTCCATGTGAGACCAAGGGAAGAGATGTTTAGTTGGTGCAGGATCTATATTTCCTAAACAATTTAGTCTGTACAGTTTGTTCAAATACCATAATTACATGGAACTTGGAATAAGAAGTGAGACCTGGTAGGTTTGTATAAGTTACTGTGAAATAGTGACACATTCCAAAGTAATCTGGGCAGAGAATAAAAATATATATGCAGAGCCCCCCGAGGAGCTGGGGGGAAATGCTGAGGTGTTGGGCTTCCTCACCTGGATTGTTGCTGATGTTCTCACAAACACTGAGGACTGACAGTCTGGTATGCTGAGCCTCTATCTGGGGGACTTGCCCTTAAGAAACTCACTACTGCAAAGGAAAGGCTAAACCTGCTTATAATTGTGCCTTAGAGTCTCCCCCCGAGTACCTCTTTGTTGCTCAGATGTGGCCCTTTCTCTCTAGCTAAGCCAACTTGGCAGGTGAACTTGCTGCCCTCCCCACTACATGGGACCTAGGGGTGTAAATCTCCCTGGCAATGCAGAATATGACTCCTGAGGATGAATCTGAACCCGACATCATAGGATTGAGAACATCTTCTTGACCAAAAGGAGGATGACAGATTTCAGTGGCTGACAGATTCCAAATGGAGTTGAGAGGTCACTCGAGGGTATTCTTTTTTTTTTTTTTTTTGGTGATTTTTTTTTTAATCATCATTTTATTGAGATATATTCACATACCACGCAGTCATACAGAACAAATTGTACTTTCAATTGTTTACAGTACCATTACATAGTGGTACATTCATCACCCAAATCAATCCCTGACACCTTCATTAGCACACACACAAAAATAACAAGAATAATAATTAGAGTGAAAAAGAGCAATTGAAGTAAAAAAGAACACTGGGTACCTTTGTCTGTTCGTTTCCTTCCCCTATTTTTCTACTCATCCATCCATAAACTAGACAAAGTGGAGTGTGGTCCTTATGGCTTTCCCAATCCCATTGTCACCTCTCATAAGCTACATTTTTATACAATTGTCAAGATTCATGGGTTCTGGGTTGTAGTTTGATAGTTTCAGGTATCCACCACCAGCTACCCCAATTCATTAGAACCTAAAAAGGGTTGTCTATATTGTGCGTAAGAGTGCCCACCAGAGTGACCTCTCGGCTCCTTTTGGAATCTCTCTGCCACTGAAGCTTATTTCATTTCCTTTCACATCCCCCTTTTGGTCAAGAAGATGTTCTCCGTCCCACGATGCCGGGTCTACATTCCTCCCCGGGAGTCATATTCCACGTTGCCAGGGAGATTCACTCCCCTGGGTGTCTGATCCCACGTAGGGGGGAGGGCAGTGATTTCACCTTTCAAGTTGGCTTAGCCAGAGAGAGAGGGCCACATCTGAGCAACAAAGAGGCATTCGGGAGGAGACTCTTAGGCACAAATATAGGGAGGCCTAGCCTCTCCTTTGCAGCAACCGTCTTCTCAAGGGTAAAACCTGTGGTAGAGGGCTCAACCCATCAAACCACCAGTCCCCTATGTCTGTGGTCATGTTAGCAACCATGGAGGTGGGGTAGGCGAATACCCCTGCATTCTCCACAGGCTCCTCAAGGGGGCACTACATCTTTTTTTTTTCCTTGTTTTTCTTTCTTTTTTTTTTTTTTTTAACTTTCCCTTCTTTTTTAAATCAACTGTATGAAAAAAAAAAGTTAAAAAGAAAACAAACATACAATAAAAGAACATTTCAAAGAGACCATAACAAGGGAGTAAGAAAAAGACAACTAACCTAAGATAACTGCTTAACTTCCAACATGTTCCTACTTTATCGAGGGTATTCTTATACACTATATAGATATCACTTTTTAGTCTTTAGTGTGTTGGAATGGCCAGAGGGAAATGCCTGAACCTGTCAAACTGCAATCCAATAGCCTTGATTCTTGAATGTGACTGCATAACTGTGTAGCTTATATGGTGTAACTTTCTGATTGTGAAACCCTTGTGGCTCACACTCCCTTTATCCAGTGTATGGACAGATGAGTAGAAAACTGGGGACAAAACTAAATGAAAAATAGGGTGTGACGAGGAGGATGGAATGTCTTAGGTATTCTTCCTTTTTTTTTTTTTTTGGAGTAAGGAAAATGTTCAAAAATTGATTTTGGTGATGAATCACAACTATATGATGGTACAGAGAATAAACTGATTGTACACTGTGGATGCTTGGGGGGTATGTGAATATATCTCAATAAAACTGTATTTAAAAAAAGAAAAAAATGGGGCAAAGCAAAAAAACATCTTCTTGTCAATAAAAACTGAAAAATGTTTACCTCGAGCACTACCTTCCTGAAAGAAGAGATGAGAAGCCACAAGGAATAAGAAGCAAAGACACTGGTAAACAAGTGGGTAAATCTAAACAAATACTAGCCATATAAGACAAAAACAAGATGATAACTCATTTAGGGGTATAAAGTATGCAGAAGTACAACACCGATTATTAGTGAGACTGTGGAACGACTGGAACGCTCATATATCATTGGTGGGAATATAAAATGGTACAACCACTTTGGAAAACAGTTTGGCAGTTTCTTATAAAGTCAAACTCTCACCTACTCTGCAATTCTACTCCTAGGTATTTTGCAAAGATAAATGAAAATATGCACCCACAAAAAGACATGTTCAAGAATGTTTACAGCGGCTTGATTCGTTGTGCCAGTTTGAATGTATTATGTCCCCCAGAAAAAGCCATATTCTTTGATGCAGTCTTGCGGGGCAGACATTTTGGTGCTGACAGGCAGAGGGAACTCAGTGCAGCTGTGAGTGACATTTTGAAGAGGAGCTACAGCCAAGAGGGACACTTTGAAGAACGCACTGGAACTGAGAGAGGAGCTTCAGCTTACAGAGACAGTTTGAAGATGGCTGTTGAAAGCAGACTCTTGCTCTGGAGAAGCTAAGAGAGGACAAACACCCCAAGAGCAACTAAGAGTGACATTTTTGAGGAACTGCAGCCTAGAGAGGAACATCCTGGGAGAAAGCCATTTTGAAACCAGCACTTTGGAGCAGATGCCAGCCACGTGCCTTCCCAGCTAACAGGTTTTCCGGACACCATTGGCCATCCTCCAGTGAAGGTACCTGATTGCTGGTGTGTTACCTTGGACACTTTATGGCCCTAAGACTGTAACTATGTCACCAAATAAACCCCCTTTTATAACAGCCAATCCATTTCTGGTGTTTCGCATTCCAGCAGCATTAGCAAACTAGAACATTCGTAATAGTCAAGAATTGAAATTACTACCAATATCCATACATAAGAGAATGGGTAAACAATCAGTGCTATATTCACACAATGGAAAACAGCTCAGCAATATAAAGGAACAAATTGCTCATACATACGGCAGTGCAGACAAATCTCAAAAGCACTGTGCTGAATGAAAAAGCCTTACATAAAAGAAGACATACTTATGATTCCATTTATAAAAAGTTCTGAAAAGAGGAACAATGAATCTAAGGTGAAAAAAAATCAGAACAGTAACTGCCTAGGGGCAGGGGATTGACTGGGGAGGGAATAAGAGAAATTTCTGGGGAAACAGAAATGCTTTATATCATGATAGGGGTGTGGGTTACATGAGTTTATCTCTTCTTCAAAATTTTACAGCCAGCTTTGTGTACTTCTAGGTATATAAATTTTACCTTTAAAAAAACTGTAAACAATAATGCAAATAATGAGTCGAGAGAGGGTGAAGGTATAGCTGCAAACAAGAGTGGCAGACTGTTGATAATCTTTGAAGCAGGTGAAAGTTCCATGGGGGTTCATCGTATTATTCTGTTTACTTTGTGTGTGTTAAAAATTTTTCATAAGAAGTTTTTGAAAGTAATGGTCAATAAAATGTAGGTCAAAAATCACATGTACCCCAACTTAGACAGGACCCCCCAGGTGAGTTAGTCTCCCTGGCAACGTGGGACACAGATTCCAAAAATGAGCCTGACCCTGGCATCAAGGGGTTGAGAATGCCTTTTTGACCAGAAGGGGAAAAAGAAAGGCAACAAAATAAGGTTTCAGTGGCTAAGAGAACCCTAACAGAGTCAAAAGGCTGTCCTGGAGGTTACTCCTATGCAAGCTTCAGCTAGATATGCCACAGGGCCACAATATGTTAAGCCCAAGTCAACAAACAGTAGTCCCGAAAAGCCTAAAGAATATCTGGGTCCCTATCTGAGACTCTAAAGTTTCACTCACTAAGTTTATTCTTCAGAAACTTAAATCCGCCATTGTGTTCCTATGCCAGCTAAGTCCCAAAATCCAAAGGCAACAGTGTCTTCAAGAACATCAACCAGTTGCAACCCCTTTTCCCATAATGTCAACACCCATTTCAATATGAACAGGTTAGGGTGGTCACTGCCTAATATCCCTGAAGATCAGGAAAGTGATTAAACTGGAGGAAGGGGTAGCAACAGACAAGATGGAATTTAACAAAGGATTACGAGTACTGAGTCTCTATATAATTTTCTTTTTCTTAGTTGCTAGGATATTAAGATAGCTAGAAGGAAAGAACTGAAATGGTGGAACTGTAACCCATAACCTTCTTTGAAATTTGTCCTATAGCTACTTGTTAAATTGTACTTTGAACGTTATCAACTTTTTGCATATGTTGTATTTCACAATAAGGAAATAACTGAAACTGTGGAACTGTAACCCATAATATTCTTTGAAATTTGCTCTCTAATTACTTGTTAAATTGCACTTGGAAAGTTGTCACTTCCATGTAAATATGTTATATGCCACAATAAAAAAAAATCACATGTAAAAAGGAGATGGAAGATCAGAGCTAAAATGTTCTGAAGGGCTTATATTGTTCAGGAGTGTGATAGAGGTATGCATTATATTTAGCCTTTGTTACCTTAATGAAATGATGCATGTTAAAATTTAAAGGGTGAAAGTACATAAATAAAAAGTAAAAAATAAAAATAAAAAAATTTTAAGGGTCACCTCTAAGATAATTGAAACTGAAGATATAATTTCCAAACCAGTAAAGGAAAAGAAATAAAGAATAACCAATTCAATAGAAATAAAGAAAGGAAAAAATAAACATAAATAAAACAAGACAAATAGAAATTATAAAATAAAATGGTGAAAGTGAATACATGTATTATATATCAGTAATAATAATTATAGTTATTTGAATGGAGAATAATATTAGATATTATTTATTATTTCTAATTATTAGAATTATAATTCTATACTTATATAATTATAGAATTAGAATTTTTAATCAATACTTATTAGAATAGAAAAATATTTATTAGATATTTACAGGGACAATACCAAGCTCTTCTAAAGTACTATCTCATTAAGTGTTCACAAAATCCCTAAGCACCATTATATTCCTATTTTACAGATTAGGAGACGGAGGTTCATATAGCTCATAACTAGCTACTATAATCCAAAGATATAATTCAATGAAAATTTTTTGGAAATGAAAGAAGACTTGAATCTCCAGATCAAAAGCATACATTATGGGGTTCAGGTGGGGATTGATACAGAACAATTGACACCAAGCTTTATTCTATTCAAAAAAAAAAACCAGAAACAAAAACAAAGTATCCTCTTCATATTCAGGCAAAACCAGTGTGGCCTCAGATTTTTACACAGCCTGACTTTTGGAGGGCAGTAGAGCAATGATTGTCATGGGCACAGGGAAATATAGTGTGATCCTAAAATTTTATACCGAGCCAAATAACATGATGGCAAGAGACAATGATTTTGAGCATATAAAAGCTCAGAGAATAGAGCTCCCGAGAGCCTAATACCAAAAGGTATTAATAGAGATGAATGGAGAGATTACAGGAAAAGAATAAAGGAGTTAAGACCCACAAAAAGAAACAGGGAAGGCTGCTGATTTAAAAAATGGTGGGGAAAAAATCCCAGCCATATTTGTTCCCCTCCTCTCACAAAATGCCCCCAAACATCAAAAGGAACATCTTTTGCCCTTTATTTATTTGTACCTAATGATATATCTTGTATCCCTTTGCATATGACTACCTAGAGAGCACTTTGTTCTTTTATTCAGCTGCATAACATTGCACTGGTTGGATGTACATTAAAAGTTAACAAATTTGTCCCCTTTTGAGAGGTTTTTGGGTCGTTTCCAATCTCTTGCTGTTACAAGGAATCTACAATGAATAACCTTGTAAAGACTTCATTTGGTAAGTGTGTAGATCTGTTAAAACAGGATGTCTGAAGTGAATAAACTAGAGGAAGGGATAGCAACAGACAGGATGGAATTTAACAAAGGATTACGAATACTGAATTTTTATATAATTTTCTTTTTCTTAGTTGCCAGGGCATTAGAATAGCTAAAAGGAAAGAACTGAAATGTTGGAACAGTAACCCATAACCTTCTTTGAAATTTGTTCTATAGCTACTTGTTAAATTGTAATTTGAAAGCAATCACCTTTTTGTATATATATTTCACAATAAGGAAATAACAAACTATGGTACTAACTCATAACAAATTTGGAAATTTCCTGTATATCTATTTGGTAAATCACACTTTGAAAGATATTACCTTTTTAAATAAATGTTATATTTTATAATAGAGAAATAACTGAAACGGTGGATCCGTAATTTATATTATTTGAAATTTGCTCTCTAACTACTTGTTAAATTGCACTTGGAAAGTTATCACTTCTATGTATATATGTTATATTCTACAATAAAGAATTTTTAAAAAAATAGCATGCCTGATGTGGTAGGTTCAGTTATGCACCCCAACAAACATGTTTCTTAATCAGCATTCTTGTGGGTGGGAACCCACTGTAAATGGACCTCTTGAAGATGTTATTTTTAGTTAAGATGTGGCCCAGCTGAATGGGGGTGGTTCTTTTTCTGGATTACTGGAGTCCGTATAACGAGAAAGTCACCGGAAGGAGCAAGAAGACAGAAGTTGGCAGAAACCAGAAGAGCCGGAGAAAGGAGAGGATGTCATCAGAGCAAGGGAAAAGCCAAGGAACCCCAAGGATTGCCAACAAGCTAGTACCAGAACCCTACGGTTTTAGGCGAGAAAGCAAACCTTGCTGATATATAGGTGTTGGACTTCTCCAGCCTCAAAACCATGAGCCAATAAATTTCTGCTGCTTAAGCCAATCCATGGTGTGGTATCAGTGATCACAGCTCAGAGAACTAAGACAGCTTAGCCAAAGGATAAATATTGCCAGATTGCTCTGTATAGAAGTAATATTGCTTTGTGTACTCAACTGCAATCCATGAACTACTTTTCCTCCACAGCCTTATCAAAGAATGTATTATCAAATGTTGGGATGTTTGCCAATCTAATACATGGGAAAAAGTAACGCAGTGTAGTCTTACTTTCCATTTCTCTCTCTATAAATGATATTGCCATCTTTTTATAGATTTACACACCATTAGAATTTCCTTCTCAGAGAATGCTACGTATTTATCCTTTGCCTATGTTTATATCAGTTTGTTGGTCTTTCTTGTAATAATTTCTACAGTTCTTTATATATCAGAAATTAGTCCTTTGCCTGAAATATGAGTTACAAATATCCCAACCACCCCCCATTTGCCATTTATCCTTTGAGTTTCCTTGCCTTCTTGTATAGCAAAATGTTCCAGGCTCTTCTTGGTTTTTGCCTTGTCCAGCTCAGTTAGCCATTTTTCCAAGGAATCCTGGGTTTTTTCCGTGGAGAATGGGAAACCAAGAACTGAGCTCAAAGAGTGCTCACTGCCATTGGTTTTGGGGTTTGGGGGCTCATCCTGGATAGATTATGTGTGTGTGTGTGTGTGGTGGATTGAAATGTGCACCCCAGTTTGGACATTTTCTTGTTCTTGGTTTGTGTTCCAATAAATAAGATCTCTTCAAGGTGTTACTGTGGTTAAAGTGTGGCCCCATTGAATCAAGCCGGGTTTTAATTCAGATTACTGGAGTCCTTTATAAGCAGAGTGGGAGTCAGACGAAGGGAGAAGCCACAGGGAGTGGTCAGAAACTGGAAGTCAAGAGAACCCAGAAGAGAAAGGAGAAGACATTGCCATGTGTGTTGCCATCTGACAGCAAAGCCAAGGAGCCCCAAAGATTGCTGATCAGAAGATACTGATCCCAGGAGGAAGCAAGCCCTCTAGTCTCTGAAACCATGAGCCAATAAATTCCTGCTGTTAAGTTAACCCATTGTATGGTATTTGTTTTAGCAGCCAGAAAACTAAAACAATAATGTATTTATATATTATGTATATAACACATACACACACATACACAGTGTATGGCAAGAAAGAGAGTATAGTATATAGAAAGAATTTAAATAGAGAGTATATAGAGTATACATACTATATGTATATTTTATATATTGTTTGTATATTATGTATATATGTGGGTATAGGTATAGATATACACATCTATATATTATATATTAAATATATACATATACAAATATATATAATGGTGTATATATATACACACATGTATTTCCATATCTATTTATGTACATTAAAAACCGTGAATTCACAATGATACATCCAATTTCAAGTCTAATGTCTCTAGTTTTCTCCCTTTCTGAATTTATACCTCCCTTCTCTGACAGTGAGAAATCTGACTCCCATTGTCCTTAATTTATTTATTTCATAACCCCCCTGCATGTCACCCAAATCCCACCTCCACCGCCATGCCCCCCTCCCCGGTCTCCTTGCCCTCCCCACCACAGCGCTGATACCCCACTGCAAGGCCACGCTGGTCCCCCCAGATGGCCTGGCCCGCCCCACCCAATGGCCTCCCTGGATTGTTCAGGAAGGAAAGGGAAGAGAAGAGGAAGAATACAAATACTGTTTCCTGTTTCAGAAATTTCAATGTATCGAATTTTCTCTTACGGCTTGTGGATTTTGAGTCATAGTGCGAAGTCTTTCTCCACAGCCAAGTTACAAAGGAATGTTCCGATGTTTACTTCTCTTGCTTTTACGGGTTCATATTTTACACTGAAATCTTTGATCCATTTGGAGTTTATTTTGCTTATTTTTTTTCCATTCCTTCCTTCTATCAGGTCAACGAGGTTTTCTTTATTCCCTGTATTTCATATTTATTTTTTATCAAAATTATACATGCACACAGTAAACATCCTGTTGCATTGGCCATCGATGCTGGTACTGGTCAAAACATTGTTAACCATCGTGACAGATGAACTCTGGGATATCAGTGGTTGAAAAGACTAAATTATTTTTTAACTTTCTATTTTAGTGGCACATACACAAACTCAGAATTTCCCATTTTAACCACATTCAAGTGGGCAATTTGATTAATGCCATTCACAATATTGTTCTACCTTCTCCAACACCCATTTGAAACAACTGAATTTTATTTCTTGTTCCCATGAAGGGCAGTCAGCAGAGGTGCAAAGGGGCAGGAGAACTAGACTGAAGGAAACCTTGTCATCTTACCGCATGGCTCCCAATGGTCCCCACCTGTTATCCACGCCGTTGTACTGTCCTCTGTCACACTGTACCGGGTTTGGTTTGAGTCACCATTAGCAGATAGGATATCACTTCTGAGATTAGATTATAAAGACAGTGACCGCCATCTCCAGTGCTTCTTCTCTCATCCCTTGCTCTGTGGGAAGCTGCCACATCATGAGGAGATTCAAGCAACCCTGTGGAGAGACCAACAGCCAGTGGGGAAACTACCCAGTGGAGCCCTGAGCTGCCCACAGCCCTGGGTAACAGCCTGCCTGGAACCTTTTGAGGATCCCTGGGCCAGTACCCCCCCAGCTGAGCCTGGATTCCTCACCTTCAGAAAAGATGTGAGATAATAAATGCGTGTTATTTTAAGCTGGGAAGTTTTAGGGAAATTTGTTACACAGCAGTAGATAACTAATACACTGGTGTCCACATCCAGTCAGCAGGTGGAGATGAGGGAGATGGAGCTCTCCTGCCTGTGCTCCATTGGCCAGAGCCAGTCACATGACCTCACCTGCCCACAAGGGAGGCTGGGAAATGTAGTCCTTGCATGGCACTGTAGAAGGGGAATGCAAATCTTGGAGGACAATTGACCTTCTCTGCCACTCTTCCTGGGTACTTCTCATCTCTCTGTCGTGGATCAGCACAAATGTCACATCTTTGGGGAGACCCTTCCCAACACAACAGCCCATTCCATGCTTCATTGCCAACTCCATCTAGAGTAGATTCTCAGTGAAATATGTAGGGTAGGGTTAGGACTGAGTTTGTAGCTAAACACATCTGATTCACCCATTCACCCACCAATGCCCATAACCCTGGTTCCTGGGTGATTAAAAGTGCGACTCTGGGATTTTTCCTGCAAGCTACTGATCTCCAGTCTGCCAGCTTGAGGCTAGTACTTTTAAAGTCCACGTATGTGCAGGCAATTAAAACTGCAGCAAGTCTAAGACCCCATTGGTTTTAAGAAGCATCCCAATTTCAGTGATATTAAAATGTTCAGGGTATCTTCAGCTATTCTGCCTGTTTGTGGTTCATTTTGCCCTTTCATAGCTTCCAAGCTAGCAGGAAACTGCTCTAACCACACACCAGAGGGCTGCAAATTAGAGCTTCGTTATTTTGAAATACTCAACATGAAAAAGCTCAACTGGGGATGAAATCCACTGGCCCAATCCCAAGAATTTTCAACATTCCTTTTGTCAAGACAAGAGAAGCCAGCACCGTTAGATTCATTTTAAACGTTTTTATTTTGAAATAACATGGTTACATAACACTTAAACACACAAATAAACCATAAATGTTTCCTGAGGCTGTTGTCAGATGACCACAAACTGGGCAGCTGAAAACACACAGACGTATTCTCTCACAGTTCTGGAGGCCAGAATTTCAAAGTCAGTGTCACTGGTTGGAAATCAGGTGTTGGCAGTTCTGGGCTCCCTCTGGAGACTCTAGGGGAAAGCCCGTTCTTTGCCTCTTTCAGCTTCCAGTAGCTGCCTGCATTCGTTGGCTTGTGCTGCATCACTCCAATCTCTGGGATCAGAATCTTCAAATCTCCCTCTGCTCCCTCTTCGTATCATCTTCTCTTCTGTGTGCGTAAAATCTTCCTCTGCCTTCCTTTTATCAAGATGCACGTCATTGCATTTTGGGTCCACATTTATAATCTCCCCATCGCAAGTTCCTTAATTTGATCACATCTGCAGAAACCTATTTTTTGCCATATATGTTAACATTCACACACTGTATTAGTGTGTGGATTTAATTTTTATTTATTTATTTATTTTTTGGCGGGAGGGGAGGGCACTTCTCAGCCGACCACAAGCCAGTTAGCAAAAAATTATGAAGCAATCTCCTGAGCAACCACCATCCAGTTTAAACAGCAGAACATCAAGCACACACCCCTTCCCAATCACTACTTCTCCACACACGCAAAAGGGAAACGCTCCTTTATGATAATCCTTTCTTATCTTTGCTGTGTTGTTTTTATCACGTCTGTAGGCTTCCCCAACTCAATAGTTGCATCAGCTATTAAATTCGGTAAATATAATTTCCAGTGTCATAAAACTTAATATGGCTATTTAAACTGTATTTATCATGTACTTGTGCAAACAACATTTATCTTCAATTATGACTACAAAGAATTTGAGGAAATCATCAGAAACATTATCAAGAATTGTCTGTAGCCATTCCAGGCAGAAAACCTGGTGCATTTTTAAAAGTCGTGATCACAGAAGTAAGCACAGGTTTCTCCATTAAAATTTGAAAAAGATGTAAGTTTTATGCATATTCAATATCTAACTCTTCCCTAATACCTTGTGCTTTGTTTTTTTTTTTTTTTTTTTAGCATAATTGAAGAGGACATCAGGAAGTGTTTTCTGACTCCTCCATAGATGTCCCCAAATTCCCTTCAATTACCCCATGGGCAAAGCCCACCCTCAGTTCTTTCATCCGTGTCCTTTCAGTGAGATAAACCATAACTGCGAGGGTAACAGCTTGCTGGGCTCCACACATCCTTCACACAGAGTATCCCATCCATGGCAGCTCACGTGAGGCTTGGGGTCTAAGGTTTTTATGGGGGTCCATCACACGGGCATGGAGCACCCCCATGCTGACCTTAATTACTCTCTCCAGCCTCTCTCAGAGGTCAAACCCACTCTGAGTGGCCTGAGCCCCCCCACGCTACATCACGCTGTTAGCATGAGCTACCAGGCATGGCCCGAGGTCCCGGGCAAACAAGGACAAAGGATACTCCATGGACTTAGAGGTGACCTCCCGGGAGCTGGGCCAGGACCAGAACTTTCTTTGGAATGTGCAAGCTTTGGACAAGGCAGGCCTGCTGAGTTAACCCTTTATTGCACAAATATCTTCCCTGATATTTTTGTGTTTTGTAAGAGTAGTTAAAAAGGATGTAAGGAACCTATTTTTACCAAGCCCTCCATAGATGTCCCCAAATCCCCTCTGCTTACCAGTGGGCAGTACAAATATTGTCACTGGCTTTGTGTGCCTCCTCTTGGAGACATGGAAAGGATTGGGGGGTGCTTCCTTCTCTGAGACCCTAACCATGGCCTTCACCCCTTAGCTCCTGCTTTCCAGAGAGGGGCAGGGATGTAGGAACGGAAATGGAGGGTTGGTCCTTGTTTGGCCTGAAAAAGCTGACCCCTCCCCTCTTCTTGCCACCAGTTCCTCCTCCCCACACACATGCACACACACACTCACACTCACACTTACACACACACACGCGCTCAAAAGACTTTTGCCCCATGACAGTGTGATTGTGAAGACCTTGTGGATCACACCCCTTTATCTAGTGTATGGATGAGTGGAGGAATGGGGATAAAAACTAAAGGACAAATGGGGTGGGATGGGGGGATGATTTGGGTGTTCTTTTTTCACTTTTATTTTTTATTCTTGTTCTGGTTCTTTCCGACGTAAGGAAAATGTTCAGAGATAGATTGTGGTGATGAAAGCATAACTATGTTATCATACTGTGGACAGTGGATTGTATCTCATGGATGATTGTATGGTGTGTGAATGTATTTCAATAAAACTGAATTTAATAAAAAAAAAAAAAAAAAAAAGAAAGAAAGAAAGAAAGAAAAAGACTTTTGCCCCAAACTGTGTTTCAGGCACCCACAGACCCATGACTGGGCAAAGTTTCTCTCACACATCTGTCCCTCGAGTTTGGCTCGAGCATCCAACCACAAGGAAACATCAGACAAGTAACAAATTAAGGAACATTCTTCCAAACAACTGGTCTGGACTCTTCAAAAATATCAATAGCATGAAAGACACACAGAGCTGTGGAACTATCCAGATTAAAGGAGAGTACAGAGACAGGATAACAAAATGCAATGTGAGATCCTCGAGTTGATCTCAGATTATTTTTAATCAGCTTTAATGGACATTATTGAGACCCTGGGAGGAAGTGTGAGTCGATCATTCCACTGAGGTTGGGCAGAAGGGTGGAGATTCAGCCGAAGGATTGAGGGTGAGGTGGTGTGATGTCCGAAACTAACTTTCAAACGGTTCGGGGAACTGCTGTCTGCTTGACCTTCCCAATGCATCCAGAATCCCAGCACTTCTTGCCACACCCACGGTCACCAGCAGGTCCAGCCACAGTTATTGCTAGTTCGGTCATCTCCCCACTGGGTTCCCCGCTTTCAGCCCTCACCTCCCTCTACTTCCCATCTCTGTAGCCCCAGGGATACTGTTCACACCCAAGTCAGCTCATGGCCCTCTGCTACTCAGAACTTTCCCTGAGAAAAACCAAAATGTCCACCACAGTCCACAAAGCCCTACAGGTGCTGGGCCTCTTCCCTCTCTGGCTTCATCTCTCCCCCAGGCCCCCTCACTCACTCATTCTCTGCCTGATGCTCTCTTGGAAGTTCCTGGAGGGCACCAGGCACCCTCTGGCCTCAGGGCCTTTGCACTGGCTGTTCCCTGCTGCCTGGAATGCCCCCCCCCCCCACCTACCCACCGGTACCCCCACCCCCAACCTGCAGCTCAAATGCCATTTTCTACTGGGCATTAGATATTAGGAAATCATAGTTAATTTTGTTTGCTGCGGCAAAAAGGATTTCCAACAAAGGAGAATGCCCCCCCTCCTTTTTTGAAGACAGAAACCAAAGCATTTGAGGGTGAAGATGTCTGAACGAGACTCGAAAATGGTTTGGCAAATACAGAAATATTAGAGAAAAGAAGCAAATGTAGCCAAACGTGAGCCATCACTGAATGCTAGTGGTGAGTATCGGGTGCAAACTCTGCTATAATTACTACTTTTCTGCTAATTTGATGCTTTTCATAATAAAAGGTTTAAAAATGCCTTCCTGACCATGCTTTTTAATATTCTAACCCCTCCCAACACCCCATCCTCCTTCCCTTCTTCATTTTCTCCATAGTACTTGTCTCTATTTGACATACACAAATATAAATAATAAACCATACTTTATAATATATGTGTATAAATATACTTTATACTATACAATATATCATCCTTTATAAAATATCATATGCTTTGATATATATATACTTTATAACACGAGTATAAAACTATAAATGCAATATATAACTATGTTTATATAAATACAACATATATTATACAATAGAAAAATATATAAGTTATACTCTGTATCCTGTACCCCGCCCCCTCCCCCCCACCCCCCGGAATGTGAGCGCCACCAGGGTAGAGCTGTGCGATTTGTTCCCTGCTGGATCCCCAGTCCCAGCCCAGCCCCTGGTACACAGTAGGCGCTTAAGAAACGTTAGCGGCGTGAATCAGTTCCCTTTCCAGTCTCTGGGATCAACCCAGCCCCCCAGCTCCCTGGAGGCGGGGAGCAGCTCGGCGGGGGCTCTGCCAGGGCCCCGGGACCCCGGAGCCGGGAAGGGCTCTCGGGGTGCGCCCCGCCCCCTACCCCGCCAGCGCCCGGTGCCTGGGGAGACGGCGCCCCCTGGTGCTCCCGAGCCTCGCGGGGAGGCTTGTTTAACCCTTGTTTACCCTTGTTTAACCCTTGCAACAAGCCCCGCTGTATAGATGGGGAAATTGAGGCACAGAGACGCGGTCATTTCGCCCAAAGTCATACAGCCAGAAAACGGGGGAGTCAGGACAGATCGTTGAGCCCACGTTCTCAGCCACTAAACACTCCGACCTGGGGCAGGGCAGGGGCAGGGAGAGCGCGGGTTAAGTTTAAAATGCGACACCCTCGCCCACCTTTGCTAAATTAAGTTTCTTGGAGAAGATATTGCCCGGCCAGTGGGATTTTGGGGGGGGTGGAGGACGGGTCCCGGTAGCGCCCCCTGGCCGCAGCCGTCCCACTTCCCAGTAGCGAAGGTCCGGAGCATGGGCCACCCGCCCTGGGTCGCCTCCAGCCCCGGGACCACCTGCACCTGCAGGCCCCCGTGGCCGGTGGCTTCACCTTCTTTGACCAAGCACCTTGGCGGCGATTCGGGGCCTTCGCCTAGCGTCCAGTGACGTCATGATCTGCTAGCCAGCCGATTGGCTACTTGAGAAAAAGAGGCGGGCTGGGAGACCCCGAGCCTCCATGTCCTCATCTGGGAAATGGGCGGGATGGGCTGGAGTAGGGATTTTCAACCAGGGGTTAAGGGATCAGAGCTGGACTCCTAAACCTTTTGAAAATGCAAAATGTGGGACTATTAAATAAGCAGTGGTTTAGGATGTGGGCCTTACTGAACTGACTGGGGGCAGGGACCTCGCCCCTCTAAATCTGTAGATAGGAACGAAATATATGCTGTAGGGACAGTGTCCACCTGGGGAATTGATAGCTATTATTTGATTATTATGTGCTTTTTGGTGGAGCAGCCCTTAGTATTTTGCACACTTTATAAGCCAATATTTCTTTTATTATTATCAAGGTAAAATATATATAACTAAAAGTTTGCCATTTAAAGTATATGATTTGGTGGCATTACGTACATTCACAGTGATGTGGCACTGTCACCACCATCTAGTTCCAGAATATTTTCATCACCCCAAAAGGAAACCCCAGACCCAATAGCAGTCACTCTTCATTTTCATCACCCCAAAAAGAAACCCCAGACCCAATAACAGTCACTCCTCATTCTCCCCTAATTTGCTTTCTCTCTCCATGGATTTGCCTATTCTGGACGTTTCCTATAAACGGAATCATATAATATGGGGTTTTTTGTTACTGGCTTCTTTCACTCAGCATAATGTTTTCAAGGTTCATCCATGTTGTAGCAAGTATCAGAACTTCATTCCTTTTTATCAGAGCTGGACTCCTAAACCTTTTGAAAATGCAAAATGTGGGACTATAAAATAAGCAGTGGTTTAGGATGTGGGCCTTACTGGACTGACTGGTATGCATGGATGTACCACGTTTTGTTTATTCATTCATCTGTCGATGGATATTTGGGTTGTTTCCACCTTTTAGGATATTGTGGACAATGCTGCTATGAACATTAGCATATAAGGTTTTGTTTGAACCCATGTTTTCAATTCTTTGGGGTATATACCTAGAGTGGAATTGCAAGGTCATACGGCAATCTTATGTTTAACTAATTGAGGAACCAGCAAACTGTTTCCCAAGTGGCTGCACCATTTTACACCAGCAATGTACAAGGGTTCCCATTTTCTGCATCCTCTCCGGAACTTCTTACTTCCCATGTTTTTGGAGAAAGCCATCCTAGCAGGTGTAAAGTGGCATCTCTTCGTGGTTTGGAGTTGCATTTCCCTAATGATTAATGCTATTGAGCATCTTTTCGTTTGTACATCTTCTTTGGAGAAAGGTCTACTAAAGTTCTTGACCCAGGTTTAAATTGGGTTGTTTGTCTTTCTGTTGTGGAGTTGTAAGAATTCCTTATGATTCTGGATAGTAGACCCTTATCAGATATAGGATTTGCAAATATTTTCTCCCATTCTCTGGTTTGTCTTTTCACTCTCTTAATAGTGTCCTTTGAGGCACAAAAGGTGTTCATTTTGGTGAAGTGCAATGTATCTGTTTTTCTTCTGCCACTTGTGCTTTTAGTGTCACAATTAGGAAACCATTGCTGAATCCAATCTATGAAGATTTACCCCTGCTTTCTTCTAAGAGTTTTATAGATTTGCTCTTACATTTGAGTCTTTGATCCATTCTGAGTTCATTTTTGTATATGGTATGAAGTAGCAGTTCAATTTCATTCTTTTGCCTATGGATTTTCAGTTGTCCCACCACCATTTGTTGAAGAAACGATTCTTTCCCCCATTGAATGGTCGTGGCACCCATTCAAAAATCGATTCTCCATGGATGTATGGGGTTTATTTCTGGACTCTTCGCCCTATTCTTTTGGTCTATATATCTATCCTTATGCCATTACCACACTGCCATGATTGCTGTAGCTTTGTAGTTTTGAAATCAGAAAGTGTGAGTCCTCCAACTTTTTTTTTCAACATTGTTTTAGCTATTTGGGATTCCTTGAAATTCCCTATGAATTTTAGGATCAGTTTTTCCATTCCGAAAAAAAAAAAAAAAAAAGCCACTGGGATTTTGTTAGGGATTGCAGTGGCTCTCTACATTGCTTTGGGGAATATTGCCATCTTAAAGGATGTTAAACCTTCCAATCCATAGACTTGGGATGTATTTCCATTTATTCATGTCTTCTTTAATTTTTTTCAGCACTGTTTTGCAGTTTTCAGTGTACAAGTCTTGGCCCTCCTTGGTTATGTTTATTTCTAAGTATTAAACTATCTTAGATATTATTGAAAATGGAACTGTTTTCTTAATTTCCTTTTCAGATTGTTCATTGCTATTGCAAAGAAAAGAAATGATTTTTTGTATTGATCTTGCATCCTGAAACTTTTCAGAATTTGTTTATTAGTGCTGATAGTTTGTATGTGTGGATTATTTATTATATTCTACAAATAAGATCATCTTATCAGTGAATAGATAGTTTTGCCTCTTCTTTTTTAATTTGGATGCCTTTTATTTCTTTTTCTTGCCTAATTAGTCTGTCTAGAACTTAAAAAGAAAGGCAAAAGTGGGCACCCCTGTTTTGTTCTGATCTTAGGGAGAAAGCTTTCAGTTTTTCACCACAGACTATGATGTAAGCTGAGTTTTTATAAATGTCCAAGCCAGTGTTTCTTAGACATCACCCAAAGAAAGTCTTCCCAAACAGCTGTCCCTCGAGATGTTTGTAAATCGTTATAATGGCATACAATGTTTTTAACCATTCCCATACTGAAAATCCTGAAACAGACGCTCTGTTAAACCGTACCTTTTCTTTCGTCCTTTAACGCGTTATTCTGCACACTGGCCGCCAGGTGGCGCTGTAAGTACAGCGCCGTTAGCAGCCCCGGAGAACTGACATTGCTGTGGCCGAGTTCCCATAACCATCGGGCATTTTTAATAATTACTTTCTTTTCCACTCAGTTTAGTATTATTCTCCCTATTAAAAAAATTTTATTGTTGCAGCATACATACAACATAACATTTCCCATTTTAACCACTTCTGAGTATTCAATTTTTTTAAGTATACAATGCTAATTTTCTTCTAACATATTATTATTATTATTACTACTACTACTACTAGCATTACTACTACTACTGCTACTGCTACTGCTACTGCTACTACTACTACTACTATTCCTTGGTGTTAGGTGTTCCTACACAGGACAGAACTGATTTTATTAATTTCTTGATTGGCTCATTAACTTAGAATTGGCATTTAGTGTGCACAATTAGCTTAAATCTGATTTTTGTTGGACCCTCATTGTAAAAGCCACTGCCTAACTTGGGGGCCCGTGAGACTTGGTGCTCGGCAGCCTGTGTGACCCTAGGTCAGTTAATGTTTAATTCACCATCTCTGTGTCCTGGAAAGGATGTGCAGCCGGACTGTGTACATACAGAAACCAGACCTCATATGTCAAGAGTTAATCCACAGCTCCTTCCTGAGCCCCCTTAGCTGTTGTCAATCTTGTTGTAATCTACAAAAGGCAAACTATAATTCTCTACCCCCTTCCTGCACAACATAGTCACTCCTACGTCACGAGACACCACCACCCCCCCACCCCCACCCCCCGTTCCCAAGCCCATGCTCAGACCCTTAGGAATGTCTTTGTCTAAAACGCCCTTAAAACTAGTGTGGCAACCCGTGGCCTGAGCAAAACAGACCTGCAGATTTTTGGTGCACAGCAGTCTGCGTGACCTGGGCAGCTAAATGTTTAACCTATTGTCTTTGTAAGCCAGTAAGGAGAAAAAGGGTAACTTGACCTTCAAATGTAACTTTATGTATCGGAAGCAGGCAGGAAGTGAGAGACTCTTAGTCTCACAAAAAGAACAAAATATAATTGTTCAAGTGTTATTCTAGTCCTTCCCGCACCACCCCTCAGGTCAGAGTGACCTGTTCCTGCATCTATGCTCCCCCCACCCTTAGGAACGTGTTTGTCTAAAACCCTTATAAAAGGGCTTGCTGTTCTCTGAAGCGCGTGGCCGATTTTCCCTGCAAAAGTGGTACCTGCCCGGCAAGAGAAAAGCTGTTTGAATTCTGCCTCCCTGTGAGTAAGCCCCAAATAAAGTTCATGCCTTTTTGGTTGTTTATTTTATGGGCATCTCTGACCTCGCCTTACCCGCTGTTGAGGTGCTACTGTGGCTGGAACGGCCTTGAACAGCTTTGAACAGCCTTCATTCTTTAGTTTATGGGGCACCTGTTTTTTTGTGAGATAAGCTGTGGGGCCCCTGAGTTAGAAACTCCTTCTACATGTTAGTTTCTTCTTTGGGGATCTAACAACCAGGACTAGTGAAATTGAGGGATTAAAGGGATCAAATCTGCAAAAGAGTTTTATCATATGTGAATCCATGGATACTTTTGTGAATTTTCCAAAATTTTGAATTACTGGATTAAGTGAAAATTCACATTTTGGTTTTTTCCATTAAGTGTATGTTTATCATTTTCAAATGAAACATCTCAAGTACGAAGATGACTTAAAAACATGTTAAGTATTTTTATAATTAAATACATTTAATTTTCCCACAGAATTGGACAACTTTCTCAATAAACCTGAAAAATCATCAGAATCAGAAGGCAAACTCGGTTGTCCAAAATAAGAGCAAAGACTTTTATCGCACTTTCCAAAGGCCCCATTCTAAGTTTTTCACATATAATAACTCGTTTAACCCTCACCGCAGCCCTAATGAATGATACCTAATATTATCTCCAGTTTTTAAAATGAGGAAATTCACTTTTCAAGGGTCACACAGCTAGTAGGTAAAAAAAGTTGATCTCTAGGCAATATAAGAGGGTTATCTGGAATTTGCACAGCCGTACTTCAGTCATCTTTCTCTTCCTCACCCCAAGTATCTTATCTGCGTTAAAAGTGATTAAAGGAAGCATATGGCCAAGTCTGCGGGTCCCTTCCTAGAGAATGTCCATCTCACACCAAAGCTCAGACCCTTTATAAATGTTGGCAAATGCAAAGCCAGAAATGAAGGTCTTTTGTGAGATGAGTTAAAACCGTATCAGATCTGTTACTTATTTTATTATTTTAACCAACATCACACTCTGCTTGTTTTGTGCCAGCATTGTTTTTGGACAGCAATTTTCAAGGTTTTTTGGTCCCAAGAGCCCTTTACATTCCCAAAAATCATCAAGGACCCCAAGAAGCTTTAGTTTATGAATATTTACTGAATTAGAAATTAAAACAGAAGTCTAAAGATATTCATTTATTAGTCCATTGTCAAATGAAAGTATTTAACGTCTTACTTGTTAACATGTTCCTCTGCTAGTTTCTGCTGCCTCAAAAAGCCAGTTTCCCTCTCAAGCCTCAGTTTTCTCAGGATGGCTTCTGGCCCTCTTAATTCCTAGCAATGGCTCTTTACCCTTCCCTCATCATTCTCTCAGGGCCTCCAAATGCAAAATCTGTTCTACATTTTCTATATCATTTCAGATCATACTTTGAAAGATATTACCTTTGTGCATATATGTTATATTTCACAATAAGGAAAAAAACTGAAACTGTGGAACTGTAACCCATAAAATTCTCTGAAATTTGCTATTTGTTAATTGTACTTGGAAAGTTATCACTTCTATGTATATATATTATATTCCACAATTTTAAAAATATGGTTTTTAAAAAATTGGTTCTAGGTCTTCATTTGGGGCCAGGTCACTGTCCAGAGATTGCTTTGGCTACTCTTGTGCCAGGGGATTCTCCCTGGATGCAATCAGCTCTGGCCACAAAGAAGCAAAGAAGCTTTGGCCTGCAAGTCCCCAACAACCAATTAACCTACAATTAACAAATAACACAACAAAAGTGGCTTAAATCAGTTTTTGTTTAGACTTTTTTTTTTTTTTTTAACACAAACAGTAATTAGAGGGTTCAGGGTTGAAAGACCCAGGTTGAAGACCTCATCTTTGCGCTGTGCCACAATCAGTGTGGGGACAAACATGAGCACAAAATGACTGCAGCAGCTCCGAACATCACACTGCCACAGAAGAACAGCCCAAGCAGGGAGGGAAGAAATGAAGAGGTAATCCTCCTGGATTTTTTTATCAGGGGAATAAAGCTTCCCAGAAGTCTATCAGCAAATTTCCCCTTGTGTCTCCCAAGTCGCATGAACTTGCCTTGAGAATGAGAGAGTGTGGCAACAGATCTGCTGCTGCCTCAACAAATCAGAATTTTAGTTTCAAGACAAAAGCCAGGGCGTTGCAGGATAGGCCACACACAGCCTCTGCCCAGGATCCCACAGGGTCTCCTTCCACCGGGGCTGCTACCTGCCACAGCAAATTGGATCACGGAGATAAAGTGACATGCCCAAGATCACATTCCAAGCAGATTAGAGGAAGGTTTGGAATCCAGATCTGCAAGCAAATGTTCCTGGTCCTAATGCCTGGGTCTTTTCCTTCATAGAGCAATTATTAGAATATGTGGGAAAGGGCCAAGATCAGGACATGGGCTCACAAACAGAGGTCCACGGGGACTACATTTTATTGATGTCTCTCGATGTTCCCTCTCTCCAAAAGTCCATTATCTTACCTCACTCTCCAGCCACCACAGCCCATCATCTGCAGTACCTGGCTGAGGGCACTGGGGAGCCATGGGAGAGCTGGGAGCAGGGGAGAAGCAGGAGCAGATCTGGGTAGCTCTAGAAAGACCACTTAGAAGCCATGTCAGGGACAGACTGGAGGCCAGGGATGAGGGGACAGAGGGAACAGATAGAACAGAGAGTCAGGGCCAGGAGAAACGGCTTGGGGACTGAAGGGCTTTGACGGGAGGGAGACAGTGTTAAGAGGTCTGGCTTAGGGACTGCGTGGATGGTGGAACGGTCCCCAAGATGGCGAAATGCAAGGAGGAGCAGGTTGGTGGTGAGAGATGCTAAGCTCAGTTTGGGAAGAAGCGGAAAGGCCTCTCTCAGGGAGGAGAGATCACCAGGGCACCGGGGGATCGGACTGCTGAGTGACTGCAGATGGCAGCTAACGCTTGTTCTTTGGCATTTTATTTTAGAATTGCAACGAGAAGAAAAATAAAATCAACGGCAGCACCGGGCGTTCCAGCCTGAGGGCGGAGAGATGTGGAGTCGGAGTTGGGGCCAAGGTGCTTCCTTGACCCCGCAACACAGACCAGCGAGGGGACCAAATCCCCGGAGGCCCGAGAGGCGGAGCAACGGGCCAGGACGTCGGGCTCCGGCCCTTATGGCTTTGGGAGTGTAGCGACCACGTGGCGGCGCCGGAGACCCAGCGCCCCGGCGTCCCGGCCTTTTATTTCATATTGCACTTCAGGTGAGTCATCGGTGGGGAGGAGGCGAGCGCCGGCGAGAACTACAGGTCGGCGGATCCGAGGGGTGGTCGGGCACAGCCCTCAGCGTCACACCGGCAGCATCCACTCGTGGGCGCCTGATCCGTACTGCGGGACCACCAAGGCGGCGCGTGAGGGGGGAGCCGCACTACAACTCCCAGCCGTCCCCGGGGCACCCCCGGCCTGAGTGCTTACGGAGCGGCGCCGCGGCGCCTCGTGGGAAATGTAGTCCAATGCTCGGAGACCCTCCTCCCCCCCAACAATTATCGGCGGGGGAATCATGGCAAAGATGGCGCAGAGGCTTAAGGGAGGAGGAGTTATTGTTAGGCTCCAAGGCTCTTGGGAAAAGCTGTTAGCCGAGACAGCCCGGAAAAGAAGTGTAGTTCTAGATCTTGATGCACAGGAGTTTATACAGGAAGGGCAGTTCTAGGTCTGGAGTGTCGGGAATGGACCCCAGAGGTTCTCGGGAAAGTTAAATCAACTCAGAAGAATAGAAATCCCACAGAGGCAGCCAAGGTCCAGAGGCCAAAGGGATACCCCAGGGCGCCAGGGGCCCATGGAAGGCAGACTTCGAAGCCAAAGGGTTGACTAAGGTCCCAGAGGCTCATGGGAAGGGTTTTTTTTCCACCAGAAGGATACCCAGGGCCCGCAGAGCCTTGTGGGAAGGGGATTTCTCACCCGAAGGATACCCGGGGCCCCCAGAGGCTCATGGGAATTGGATTTTTCACCCAAAGATACCCTGGGCCCCCAGGAGGGTCATGGGAAGGGGATTTTCCAGCAGAAGGGTACCCAAGGCCTGCAGAGGCTTGTGGGAAGGGGATATCTCAAATCAAAGAGCTAGCCCAGGGCTCCAGAGGCTCACAGGCAAGAATTATTTAGCCCCAAGCGGTGTTCCAGGTCACAGAGGCTCTTGAAGACACACTGAGCCCGGAGCCTATAGGAGGGGCCGTCATCTGCTCCTCACACTCCGGGCATGGGAGGAGGGGCGGCCGGGAATCAGCGCTCAGTCCAGAGGCTCATGGGACGTGAACTTATCTGGGGAACAAGCATCTAGCCCATTGCCCCGCTGCGGGGGGCACCTCACCTGGATGGCCTTCAGCTCCTTCTGGAAGCGGAGAATAAGCTCAGGCCCATTTTCCATGGTAGGGATGTGGAATTGCTGGGGGGAGACAAGGGGGCCATGAGGACCGGGCCCCCCTCAGCCTCTTCCCGACCACCCACCCCCAGTGGCAGCCCCGCCTCACCTGGCCTTGGTACAGGATGCGGTGCACCGGGCTCACCTGGCACGCCGTGCCTGAGCCAAACACCTCGCGCACCCGTCCCTGCTCCAGCGCCCGCAGCAGCTCCTTCATGGTGATCTTCTGCTCGACCACCCGGAACTCACCCTGCGGGGGGCAAGGGGCCGGGAGACAGTGAGCTGGGTGGGCTATTCTGCCGTAGCCCCCTGCGTCTCCCTCCCTGAGGACCGTGAGGACAGGGACAGAAACCCAGAACGAAGGAGCAAGGACCCAGAGGCAAAGCCGTGTACCCCAGCCCCCCTGAAACACCAGCTCCTGTTGCAGAACCCCGATGGCCTGGCTCCCCACACCCCGGCGCCCGGTGCTCCCACACCCTCACCCAGGACTGAGCCAGGTCCAGGAGACTCTGTCTGATGACTCCAGGCAGGATGACACCGTCCAGCGGGGGGGGTCACCAGCTCCAGCACTTGGTCAGGTGGAAGGGGTGGGGGTGGGGGCTGTAACACCCTCGTGTCCAACCCTGCCCCCCTCCGCCACCCTCCCAGGAAACACAACCCCCCAGGATCCCTGGGGCGGGCAGTCTTTGAGGTAGGTGGGACAAACCGCTTGCATGGTGGTATCTGGGAGGGGGCCTGGGCCTAGGCTGGCTCACCCCCGTCCTCGTGGGTCCAGAAGATGAAGATGTTCATGGTGCCCACCTCGGTGAGCTGGTGGTCAGGACCGTACAGCCAGAGGACCTGCTCGCAGCCCTTCTTCTGTGCCTCCTGCTGCACGAGCACCGTGGGCCCGTAATTCCTGGTGGAGGGCAGCCTGGTGAGTCCCGGCCAGGGAGCCCCAGCCTTCCCCCCACTGCCACCTCACGGCCCCAGAGGGGTCTTCCCACTCCCAGGACTGACTCTGCCCCTCCCCTGCTCTCTGCCCTCTGTGGCTCCCCAGCACCCCAAGACAAAGATCCCAGCCCCCCAGGCCACGTTCAAGGTCTGGCCTGACCTGTGACCCCTCGGTGAGCCTTTGGCAAAAACCAAAGTGACCTTGCTTCCCTGGATACTATCCGAGTCCCTGCCTGCCCCCCAAGCCCGTGCCTGCTGGTGGGGTTAGAAATTGCTTTCCATCTTCTCTACCCGGGAAATGGCTCCTTCCTACCCACTGGACTCAATCGAGGGGTCGCCTCTTCTGTGAGCCCTCCCCATCCTTGAGGCCTGTTGGGACATTTCTGGGCTGTCACCAGGCCTGGGTCACAGGGCCACTCTGCATGGTGGGGCCCTGGAGGGCAGGGCTCAGATCTGACTCATCTGTGTCCCCAGCTTCACCCAGCACACAACCTGCCCCTGTGGAGACCTCCTGGGTATGTGCTGAAGGGCCTGAGTGTCCTCTGGCTGCTGCCACACTCCCTGTCCCAACAGACCTGTGTCCTACCCTCTCTTCCTGGATCCTAGCAGGGGCCAGGCAGCCAGAGTCTCCCCCCTGCCCTGCCCTGCCCTGGGGGGACAGACTGGCACAGAGAGTCTGCACCCGGTGTGGCCGGCGTCAGGTGACTGATGGGACCAGGCCTGGGGGTGCCTGGTCCAGCCTGGGGGTTCAGGGAAGGCTTCCCCAGGGAGAGACAAATGAGCTAAGTTTAAACTTCACTTCTGGAAGCTTCCCCACGGCCAATTCTGGTTTCCCCACTGACCTCCAGCCCATCCCTTCCCGTCTCTGCGCCTATTTGTCCGGCCAGGGAGTAAGCCCCTTCTCCTCCTATGGTTTGTTTTCAGGGTCCAGGGAGGACTCGGGAATACAGCACTGAGTGCTGAGCCCCACTGATGGACCCCCACTTTCCAGAGTAGGAAACTGAGACTCCGAGCAGGGACATGACACCCAATGTCCCAAACACATGACACAGGACCCAGAGGACAAGGGGACATGCCAGAGACACACGGAGCACCCGGGTACGAGAATCTGTGTCTCCCATGGTGTGGGGGCGACTTACCCCCCGAGCTTGTAGTCGCCGACTCCCCCCACCCAGGCCCGGATGAAGGTGGGGTCTGCCATGAGGGACACAGGCATCACGGAGCCACCAGGGAAGTAGGCACCCACTGGACAGAGAATGACGAACAGGAGCGCTTGAGAGGCCCGGCCGACACCCAGAGAGGGCTGTGATGAGCACAGGGGGGCGTCAGGGATCCGAGCGTCCTGGCAGGCGGCCCCTCCACCCTCAGACCTGGGAGTCCAGGCCCCCTGCTGTTTCCCACCCCCAGAACCCCAGAAGTCCCTGCCAGTGGCTCCTCCCCTCCCCTCCTCTCCTCTCCCCATCCTGGGAGCCTGGCCCCACCCCGGGCCCCATCCATCCCGGGCACACGCACCTCATTCCCGAGCAGCACGGGCCGCACGTAGAGGCTGGTGCCCGCACCCTGTGGCACCCAGTCCTGGTCCACTTGGATGAGGCGGCGGATACACTCGAGCAGCTCAACCTTGTCAAAGGACTGGGCAGCCGATACATCCCAGAGTAATTTGGGCAGAGAATAAAAATGTATTTGCAAAGCCCCCTTGAGGGACTGGGGGAAAATGTGGAAATATTAAAGTTCCCCACCTGGGGAATTCCTGATATTCTCGCAAGTACTGGGACTACCAACTTAGTAGGCCGAGCCCTCCATCTTGGGGCTTGCCCATAGGAAGCTGGTTACTGCAAAGGAGAGGCTAAGCCTACTTATAATTGTGCCTAAGAGTCTTCTCTAGAGAGCCTCTTTTGTTGCTCAGATGTGGCCTCTCTCTCTCTAAGCCAACTCGGCAGGTAAACTCACTGCCCTCCCCTCTACATGGGACGTGATTCCCAGGAGTGTAAATCTCCCTGGCAACATGGGACGTGACTCCTGGGGATGAGCCTGGACCTGGCATCATGGGACCGAGAAAGCCTTCTGGACCAAAAGGGGGAAGAGAAAGGAAACAGAGTTTCAGTGGCTGAGAGATTTCAAATGGAGTTGAGAAGACATTCTAGAGGTTATTCTTATGCTTTATATAGATATCCCTTTTTAGTTTTTAGTGTATTGGAACAGCTAGAAGGAAATACCTGCAACTGTTGAACTGCAACCCAGCAACCTTGATTCTTGAAGACGACTGTGTAACTGTGAGGCTTACACGGTGTGACCATGTGATTGTGAAAACCTTGTGGCTCACACTCCCTTTACCCAGTGTATGGACAGAGGAGTAGAAAAATGAGGACAAAAATTAAATGAATAATAGGGGGAATGGGGGATGGGATGTTTTGGGTGTTCTTTTTTGCTTTTATTTTTATTTTTATTTTTGGAGGAATAGGAAAGTGTTCAAAAATGGGCTGTGGTGATGAATGCGCAACTCTACGATGGTACTGAGAACAACTGACTGTACACTGTGGCCGACTGTAGGGTATGTGAATATATCTCAATAAAACTAAATGAAAAAGTGATTGCAAAAAATAATAATAAAGGAGAAGAGTGTGGGAAAAAAAGAGAAAGCAGGGCTGGGTGGGGGCAGGCGGGCCAGGGGCTCCCGGGGGCTCACCGGCAGGCACAGGCGCAGGGCCGAGCGCAGCATCCGGTCCATGTGGAGCCGCGGGCGGAAGAGGCGCACGCGCTGGTCGCGGCCCCTGTACGCCTTCAGGCCCTCGAAGAGCTGCGGGGACAGGCGGGCGGCTCAGGGCTTGGGGCCCCCCACAGCATCCTGGGGAGACGGTGGGAGACGGGACGAGAGAGGAGGCACAGGGACCCGAGGGGGAGACTGAGGCAGGGCCCATGAGAGCTCGGCCAGCTGACGCCCAGGGACACGCACGAGAAAGCAGGGGGCAGAGAGTGGGGCGAGGGGGAGACCCGTGAGAGATGTGCAGAGGGAACACCCCATCTAACCCTTTCCATGCTACTGTTAATATTTTCCAGGAATGATGACGTTTTCTTTGCATTTTAGAGACACGCCAAAATATGTATGGATGAAATACTATAAACCCTGGGATCGGCTTCAGAATAACCCAGGAAGGGGCGAGAGGCACAGAAGAAATGAAACTGTGGCCGGCAGGTGCTAGCGATGAAGCTGGGTGGATGTAGCTGTGTGCTTATATTATTCCCTCTACTTTTAAGGTGAAATTTCCCATAGTAGGGATAAAAGAAAAGTTTAATTAAAAGAAAAGTCTCTCCCTCACCCCTCCTCTGACACCTGCTACGTTCTCAGGATAAAGCCTAAATGAAAATGAAACTCAACTTGGCCTTCAGGTACTGTGTGATCTGGCTGCTCCCACCTCCTGCTGCCAACACGCACGCTCTGCCTGCTCGTCCCCTGTGGCTGCCACCGTGGCCTCTCCCTGCTCCCAGATGCTCCTCACCCTAAACCCCGGAGTTCTCTGCTAGGAAATGCTCCTCCTCACTTCACCTCCTTTCTCCCAACCCATCGCTTAGGGCTCAGCTTAAACATTTTGTCATTCCTGGTGCCGTCCTCACCCCAGGCAGGTCAGAGCAGCCCCGTGTTTGCTCTTTCATTTGCCACACTGCAGGATGGGGGTGATCAGGGCAGGGACCAGAGCCAACACGTTCACCAGAGTACACACACACACACACACACACACACACACACACACACACAGGCCTCTGGGCCCAGGGCAGTCTTGGCAAGCAGTAGGTGTTTGTTGAATGAATGAATGAGGAAGGACAACATGCAAAAACGCCAGGGCATTGGGCGGGGGTGGGGGAGAATAATAAGGTAAGAGGTGGGGTGGGGAGTAATCTTACTGGACATTAAAACAGATTATAAACCTACAATATTTAAGACAGAGTGACACTGGCCTATGGGTAGACTATTGAGCAATGGAACAGATTAGAAAGTGGATTATAAATCGATGGGAAAACACGGTTAATTCAATAAAGGGCATTGGGACAACCAAGTATCCATCTAGGAAAAAATTAAACCAGATCCCTACCTCATCCTTCACACCAGGAAAAATCCCAGGTGGAATAAAGATTTAAATCTAAAAACAACAGTAACAGAAGAGCTATAGAAGAAAACACAAGATAACCATTTTATATCTTGGATCGGGAATAGTCTTTCTAAGGATGATAAATTACAGGAGCCAAAAAAGGAAAGAATGATACACTTGGCAACATCAAAAGAAAACATCTCCCACAGGACAACCAGAGTCAGCAAGACAAAAGACAAACACACACGCTGGAGGAAATGTTTCAAGTCATGCAATAAGTGATTGCTTTCTGTAATATATAAAGTGTTCCTACAAATCAGCTTTTTAAAAAGCCCGACCCGATAGAAAAATGAGCCTAGAAAGTGGACAGTTCAAAGAAAAGGAAACACAAATGGTTCTTAGGCTTGTGAAAAGATGCACAACTTCATTCATAACTAGGGGGGGAAATGCAAATTTAAGTTACCTTTAAAACCACTTAAGAGATTGGCAAACATCTAACTTGACGAGGGTTGACCAGGGTATGGGGAATCAGGCTGCCCTGGGAGGTGTGGAGATTGAGACAACTTCTCTAGAGGTCAATGTGGCCATATCTATCCAAACAACAAAGCCATATGTCCTTTGATGCAACCATCTAGAAATTCTAGAAACTGAGCTGATAGATACACCTACACTTACGGAAGTGATGTGCATCCTAGGCTGCTTGTTGCAACGGTGGTTATTACAATAGCACAAAACTGGAACAATCTAAGTGTCCAAAAATGGGAATGAATGAAATGAAGTTCATTGTTAAGAGTAGAATAATACGTAGCCATAAAAAAGGAAAAAGTGCTTTAAAGCAAGATACCAGTGAGTGTGTGCTACCTATGGGAGGCTGGATTACGGGCCCCCCAAAACACGTTCTTAACCTTAATCGGCGTCCCTGTGGGTGTGAACCCATCGTAAATACGACCTCTTGAAGATATTATTTTCTGTGAAGCTCTAACTAAAGGTTAAGGGTGGGTCTTAATTCATATCACTGGAGGCTGTATTGAGAGAACCCAGGAGTCACCGAAGCTAAAAAGAAGACATCATCATCACATGATGGGAGGCAGAGATAGAAGCCAAGGAACCCAAAGATTTCCGGCAGGCAGCACCAAATTCTGACCCCGGGAGGAAGAGAGCCTTCTAGCCACAAAAGCATGAGCCAATCTAATTCCCTTTGTTTAAGCCAACCCCTTGTGTGGGATTTGTCACAGCGGCTCAAGCAAACTGAAACACTACCTCTTATGTGGAAAGAGTGGAGCGAAAGAATTGTGTGCATCAACGTTGTATACAGAAGGAGTTCCAGAAAGACACGGTCCTGCTAACGGGGCTGCCTCTTGGGAGGGAAAGTGGGTGTCTGGGGGCTGGGGGTGTACATCCCCTTTGTGTATTTTAAATTTTGAACTATGTGAATGGATGACCCTTTCCAAAAAAGGCGTTGATTAAAAAACACTCCAAATAAGATAAAGTAAAAAATACTACAGGTGTCCGAGGACAGAAAGCAGACTGGCGGTTGCCAGACAACAGGGGGGCAGAAGGAATGGGGAGAGAATGCTGATGGGTATGGGGTTTCCTTTTGGGGTGAGGAAAAAGTTCTGGAACTAGATAGAAGCGATGGTGGTACGGTATTATGGATGTATTTAACGCCACTGAACTGTATGCTTTAAAATGGCAAAAATGGTCAGTTTTATGTGTATTTTCCCATGATAAATAATGATGATGGTAATGATGAAGCAGGTGGCCCACCTGTTATCCCATGCATGCACAGGAGGGAGTGACGTGGCAGCATGAATCTCCTGTGCCCTCAACTGGCCTCAGTTTCCCTGTATGAGCCACCAGGGATTGGAGAAATATATGTGTGTATGCCAGAGCCTCTAAACCCAATGCCTCATCTATGCTCACTCAGCTGAGGAAAAAGTGCTGGGTCCCTGTGCCAGTTTGAATGTATTATGTCCCCCAAACGACATTATCTTTGATGTCATCTTGTGTGGGCAGATGTTATCAGTGTTGATTAGACTGTAATTCTTTGAGTGTTTCTGTGGGAATGTGCCCCACCCAACAGTAGGTGATAACTGATGAGATGTTCCCATGGAGGCGTGGCCCCGCCCATTCAGGGTGGGCCCTGATCACTGGAGCCATATAAATGAGCTGACAAACAGAAGGAACTCAGTGCAGCTGAGAGTGACATTTTGAAGAGTTGCTACAGCCAAGAGGGACACTTTGAAGAAAGCACAGGAGCTGCAGATGAGGGACAGTGTGAAAACGGCTGTTGAAAGCAGACCCTGGCTCTGGAGAAGCTGAGAGAGGACAAATATCCCACGTGCAACTAAGAGTGACATTTTGAGGAACTGCAGCCTAGAGAGGAATGTCCTGGGAGAAAGCCATTTTGAAACCAGAACTTTGGAGCAGACGCCAGCCACGTGCCTTCCCAGCTAACAGAGGTTTTCCGGACACCATTGGCCATCCTCCAGTGAAGGTACCCGATTACTGATGTGTTACCTTGGACACTTTATGGCCTTAAGACTGTAACTGTGTAGCCAAATAAACCCCCTTTATAAAAGCCATTCCATTTCTGGTGTTTTGCATTCCGGCAGCAATAGCAAACTAGAACAGTCCCCAAAAGGCTGGAGGCCAAAATGGCCATGCTGGGCTGAAGGGAGTGGTGGGTGATGGTCTCCAATCAACCAACTTCCGGGGCATTGGCACCTGCCTTAGTATCTAAGTGCTACTGAAGGTGGGTCTCCTCTGTACAGAATCAACTGGAACAAGTTAAACATCCAGAAATAGATGGGAAAAAAAAAAATCCTCAAAATTTTGAAAAAAAAGAGACCAATATTCCTAATGTCACAAAACTGCTACCCAGAGTGCAAAGCCACTACCTGGAGCTGGAAAACACTCCCATCCAAGTCTTGTCTCAGCTAAATTCTTCTGGTGCAGATGTTGCTTTCAGCTATAGCTTTAAGTCATAAAACCAAATCCTCCTGGACAGCTCTTCTAGAAACACCCCATCTGGCAATAGGCCCCGCCCCACCCCTGCTCACAGTCCTTGGCCAAGCCCTCAGCTGCCTGGCAGCCCCAGTGACATCTCCAACCTCCCATGCCATGCTCCAATACCACAGCCCCCCAAATACATGAGACTCTTCTCCCCTCTGAGACCGCACTGCTGTTCACGCTGCCTCTAACCCCCTCAAGCTCTTTGCAAGGAGAGACTCCACTTTCTTGCAAGTCAGAGTTTGGATCTGGTGTCTCTCCTGGCCCCCCACAATTAGAGCACAGGTCAATCCAAAATGTGGGGTTTTCAAGCAAAGGTACTGTATCTCCTCATCTTGGGGAACTCAGCAAATGGCCCAGGACATGGGAGGCTCAGAAAACGGACTATGAATGCACTGAAGGAAGAAATGAGCGAAAAACAAACCCAGCAAGGTGGACCTGGCAACATACAGAGCCAGGGGGAAGAAAGAGACACAGAGAGGGACAAGGGACAGAGGGTGGCCGCCACACCACCTGCAGGGAGTAGTGGAGGCTGGAGGAGGCTGGGTGCAGCGTGAGGTTCTGGAAGGGTTTGATTCGGGGCAAGCCCCAGCCCTTCTCCCCGGTCCACTCCACCATCAGCATATGATCAGTGAACGTCTTCCCAAATATCAGGGTCTCGCCAGGCTCGGGCTTCTTGTGAGGCTCCTGCGTGATTTCCAGCTGCAGGTCTGCAGCCTGAGAAAAGACAGGGGCGGGGACCAGGGTCCCGGAACCTGGCTTCAACCTCCAGGTGGAGAAACTACAGTTCCCATGAATGCCTGAGGTGGGGCCCCAGAGGTTTCTGGACCCTGTAGTTTTCATCTCTTCTCCACTGCCTGAGAACAGGCTATTAGGCCACTTACCCCATAGTCACCCACCTGCACTCTGGGCCCTGGACTTTTGGGGACACCCAAATCCAGCTGCTGGCCCCGAGACCCAGAAGTCCAAGCCCCTAGCCCCCTCTTCCCTCAGACCCAGGGGTCCCTGCCCCCCCTTTCACCTTGAAGCTGGAGGAGGCACATCTTCCATAACCACACAGAAACCTGGGAACAGGGAGAAGTTTTCGCGCCCAGATCTGATGGTGGGAAGAGAAGAAAGGCGGAGTGAGACAGACCAGGGGCCCAGGCACCCATATGCCACTTCCCGCCCTGGGGTGGCCCCTCTGGCCTGCTCAGTCCCAGGCTCAGGACATCCAGGAAAGGGCATGTGACCCTGGACAAGCCCCTTCCCCTGTCTTGTGGGGGGAGGAGAGGATTCCTGCAGGAGGCCAAGTCTCCCCACCCCCGAGGGCCGGCCCCAGGAAAGAGCTGAGTCATCTCCCCTCCTCCACGCCGGGGCAAAGTCAAAAGCAGGCGCCTCCCACCCCAGGGAACTTTGGCCCCAGCCTCTGACCAGCTCAGACCAGACGAGGAGGGAAGGTGCACAGGTAAGTGAAGGCTCCGGAGGGGATCCAAATGCTGACAAGGGTTAGAAAGTGAGGGACCTACAGGGCATGCTCCCCTGGACCCAGGAGTCCTGGCCCCCCGCCCCCTCCTCCGTCAGACCCAGGAGTCCCAGTCCCAGCCCCAGCCCCCTCCTCCCTCAGACTGCAGCCCCCTCCTCCCTCAGACCCGGGAGACTGAGTCCTCATTCTTTCGGGAAAGTAGGGATCCACTGGGCTCTCAGATCACCCAAGGCCCAACCCCACACCCTGTTCCCTTTTCAATGACTCCAATTCCCATCTGGTCCCAGAGCTGAGGACAGCCACATGGACGTGGGGCCACTCAAGGGCTGGGGCCCACTCTGGTCATTCCTGGACAAAACTTAGATGCATTGTCCCCTCCCGGCCTTGCCTGAAGCCAGCAGCGGAGGGCAGGCTGGCCGTGTCCAGCAGGGTGGCCCTACTGCAGTGCCCTTGGACCTTGCAGCACCCCTTTCCCAGCCCTGTAGGTGGCGGCAGTGAGTTGTGGGGCGGGGGACAGAGTGGCCCAGTCTGCTCCTGGCCTAGGAGCTGGCGGAGCCGGTGCCAACCGGTGAGACGGGGTGTGAATGGCAGTGGTACGTGGGTCACAGGGGAGACGGGGGCTGCTGGGAGCCTCCGTGTCCTGAAGTCTGGACTGTGACGCCTGAGTGGGGTCCTGGATGGTGTGGGGCCAAAGGCCTGTGGAGTGGTCAGCGCGGGAGCCCCCGGCACGGCCTCCAGGTGGTGACTTGGAGCCTCTGCCACCTGGGCCAGGGAGGGACAGGACACACAGCAGGTGGAGAGAGGATGGACACACGGCACGATGACAGCAAGCCTCTGGGCGGGAGAGCCGACCCGCCTCGGAGGGAATAGAGACCACCAGAGGAACCACAAAGAGGGTAAGAAGTGAGAGTAAGAGAGTAAGAAAGAGAGTAAGTGTAATCGTGAGAAGACAAGAGACTCAGAAACGGGAAACAACCTGCAATGAACAGAAATCGAGGCCAAGAGATGCTGCAACAGATATGGTCACACAGAGACGCAAAGAAGAAGAGCCAAGAGAAACCAAGAAAAAAGATTGAGGGCCTGATAAAAAGAAGCTATAAGAGAGAGAAGGAGGGAAAAGGGAAGAAATAGACCAAGACTGGATTCAGGTGACAAAGCACAGAGGGGAAGGGAGACCCAGAGAAATAAGAAAAGACAGGGAGAGAGCAACGCTGATGTCTGAAGGGAAGATGTCAGAGCTGTTTAGAGACAGACAGGGAGAGAGATAGGTGACAATCCAAACAACAGATGCCCTGGAGGCAGACAGGACGTGGGCTGGGCACGGTGTCCGGGGTGATTATAACCCCCACTGGGCGCAGAGGCTCCATCACACTGGGAGAAGCCGCCCTCCTCCTTCCAGGGCATTCCTCCAGGGCAGGGGGCTCAGCTCAGGGAACATGTCCCACTATCTTGTCCCCACCAACTGAGGATTGGGCCCAAAGGAGACCCCTGGATGGGAGATGAGCTTTTAGGACGAAAGACGTAAAAGGATTGGGACTGAATTAAAAAATGAGAAAGGAGTGAGGGGAGAGGGGTGAACGGGGAAGGGCCCTATGACAGGATGGAGCCCCCGTTGTGTCCTATGACAGCCCAGGACACTCCACATCACAACCCCAGGCTGTCCCCACCACAGCCAAATACTGTCCCAACACAGCTCAGGACCCCCCCCCCCCCCGGCCCAGGACTGTCCCTGTCAAAGCCCAGGACTTTTCCCTTTGGACCCCGGTACCATCCCCACATCACAGCCCAGTACTGTCCCTGTCACAGACCAGCCCAGCACCCCCCACACACACACACACACACAGCCTAAGACTGCCCTGCCCTGGTTTTGGCTTAGGAATGCCTCCATTAAAAGTCAGGACTGTCCCTGTCACAGCCCACGACATCATTGCCCAGGGCTGTCCTCATCATGGCCAAGCACTGTCCCCTTCACACCCCAGGATGTCCCCCCAACCTGTTCCAAGGCCATACCCCTCAGAGCTCAAGACTCCAGATCCCAACCCCAAACTATTCCCATGAGAGCCCAAGACTATCCCACCACAGCCTCTGTCTCTCCTCCCACCAAATCCCAAGGCTGCCTCTGCTACAGCTCCGGAATGTCATCATCAAAATCCTGACTGTCCTTGTCAGAGCCCAGGATTATCCCTGCCAGTCACTAAGACTCTGAGAAAGTAAACATTAGGTTCGTCTACGAAGGGAAAAATCTGCCCTGCTATTTATCCATCGGGCTGGGCTGATCGACCCAGAGGAAGTCATGAGCCAAGAACAGGAAACACATCTCCCAAGATTATGTCCTGGCCATGGGGGGTTGAAATCACCCCCTTCCTGACTTGTTACTGTTTCCTTCCTCGCCCAGAAATCTTCTCTAAGACCTTCGCTGCCCCCCAACTGTGCTGTTTGCCCTCCCGTCAGTAACACTGGGATGTTCCCCTCTTGCCTGGAGGATCCATGTCACTTTGACACAGCAAAGTGTCCTCGGTTGCCAACCCAGGTGCAGAACTTCAGATCAGGACACAGCATCCTTGGGGACACAACCTCGCACATTTACCTTTAGTTCCAAGGAAACAGGACCCTGGGGCACTTCCCAGTCCAGACCTGAGGTTGAACTCTGTGCCCTCATCCTACTCCCATCCCTAGAGGTCCTGGCAGCCCATCCCTGCGCCCCTAGAAGCTGTTTCCTCCCTCCCCCCTGCCAGGGCTATGTCCCCCATGTCATCCCCCACCCCAGGCGCGTGCCTCTCCCACCACAGCCTCCTCCTCCAAGCTTCCCACCTTACCTCCCCGGCTTCCAGATACCCTCCCCACTAAAACCTGCCCGACCCCATCCGCGTCTCCCTAACCCTATTAGAGCCCAAGGCAATCCCCCGCCTCCTCCGCGCCCCGCAGCGGAACGCGAGCGCGGGGGGGAGCGGCGCCAAGTCGGGTGGGCTGGCGCAGGGGTCCTCCCGGAAGTGCGCCTCCCCACCAGGCTGCCAAGCGTGGCAGCCGGGCTCCGCACCCACCTGCCCCAGAGCGGCTGCGGCCATGGTCGGTGCGGCGGGTAACTGTGCCCGCCCCGGCGCCGTCCGGGAGACAGACGTTGCGGCCCCGCCCCACACCCCAGGCGGTCCGGCGCTTCAGTAACCGAGCGCCCGCGGGGCCCTGGGCCGGCCGCAGTGCGCATGCGCGGGAGGCCGCGGGGCGAAGGGGCGTGGCTCGAAGTGCCCCGCCACCCCCCACCCCCCACCCCCAGGCTCTTCCCAGCCCCCCGCCCGCGGTGCGAGAGCTTGCAGGCCGCGGGTTTCAAATATGCAGTTTTATAGGGACTGTCGCGGAGCGCCAACGAGGGTCAGCGGCCTTTGCGAGCGGGGAAAGGCGAGCCCTTTCGGAAAGGGAAAAGCACACGCTAAATTTCGGTGGCTGCACGTAGTCATATAGCAAGTAAATGCCCGAGAAAGAAGAAAGGATTTGGGAAAAAGACCTCGGAAGAAGGCGGCAGGTGGGGAGGAAGGAGAGTTTAATTCTGCATTCTGGATACCTCCTTTTGGAATGTGGTCTTTCCTGCCAACGAGAAGATCTTTGTGTATTCCTTGGAGCGTTTGTAAGAGAGAAAAACCACCCGCGGGTTCACTGTGACTGTCATCAGTGAGGCCTGAATTTCCGACCCAGCAGTGAACCTCCAAGAACAAACCTTAGGGCAGAGCTTCCCGGTTGCATCCCTTCATGAGTGGGACTCTCAAGCAGTTCGCCAATTACAGTCCCTCGGGAGCCCTCCAAGCCCTAGGAATCTGCATCAGGGCTCCCTCTGTCGTGGCCCTCAATCACTGTACCCCCAAAGTCTGCCATGGTCAGGGTCCCCCAAACTTCTGCTCCTGGGTTCCTGTGACACCTAAAGTCCTGTCCCTGCTGAATCCTCAAAATCTGGGCCCTAACTGTATAACACAGTGAACCCTGTTGTGGAGGATGGACTGTGGTTAATAGTACAAACATAAGAATGTTCTTTCATGGATTATAACTAATGTACAACACGATTACAAGGTGTTAATAATCGGGTGGTATAAGAAACACCTAATGCTAACTGAGGAACAAGGCACTACACTAAGGCAAAGTGTCAACAATGGGGGTATATGGGAACGTTGCAGATGACACACGACAGCTGTAAACCTACACCCTCTAATTTTAAAAAAGAAAACAAAAACATTGTGCTAAGTGAAAGAAATCAGACACAAAGTACTACATATTGTATGATTCCATTTATAGAAAACGTAAATATAAACAAATCTACAGACACTGAATTGGTTTAGTGGTTATGATGGGCTCGGGAAAGATACAGGGATAGAGAGGAGACTGCTGGGGGCATGGGGTTTTTCTTTTTGGAATAAAGAAAATGTTCTAAAATTGATTGTGCTGACGAATGCACAACTCGGTGATTATACTAAAAGTCACTGCCTGTGCACTATGTATGGATTGTATGGTATGCGAATAACTCTCAATAAAACGGCTTTAAAAAGTCAGAAAACAAGGAAAAAAAAAAAAAAATCTGGGCCCCAGGCCGTTGTGCCCTGGGGCACTGTGCCCAAAAATTTCACCCCCAAATCCCGCCCGGGTTCACTGCCCTCCACCACTAACCGCCACAGCTCCCAGCAGCCAAATCGCGAATCCTCCCCCGCAGGGCGTTGCCGATTTTTCTTGCCCACCCCGCCACCCCCAGCCCCGCGCTTCGGGGGCGGAGCCCACGCAGCGCCCCCGCCCCCGCCGCGGCCAATCGGCGGCTGCCGCACACACACACCCCGCGGCGGCCAATCCGCAGCGGCTATGCAGCCCCGCCCCCTCACCTGGGAGCCCGAACCCGCCGCCAGACCCGCTCCCCATCTGGGGGAATCCGGGATCCGCGCTCCCAGGACCCAGCAGTCCAGCCCTCACCCCCCTCCTCCCTCTGACCCTGGAGTCTCAACCCCCAGCCTCCGCTTCCCTCGAGACCCTTTAGTGCCAGCTCCTTCTCCCCAGGTAGGGAGGTCACAGCTCCCCTACGGGCCAAGAATAAAGGCTCTTTGGCTTCTCCTCCTCCATTATCTCTCCTAATTGGCATTTAATTGACTCCCCTGCGGGCCTTTTAATTCGCCCATGGGCGAGGCTCTACCTCTTCCAGGAGCCCAAGGCCAACTGGCGCTGGCACCAGCAGGCACCACCCAGGAGGCCTGCCGAGAGCTGTCTCAGGGACCCAGCTAAAGCTTGCGGTGGGGTGGGGTGGGGCTGATGTGGCCAGACTGGTCTAAACATAAATGTAAGGACAGTCTCCTTCTGGCTGCAAACTTCTTTTATGGGGACCTGGGAGGTGGTCCGGCACCTTTGTCAGTGAGGTTTAAAGTCTAAGGGTTTGGGGGCTGCCCCTGGTGGAGGCTGGAGTCTGGGGGACTGGGTGTGGGGTGGGAGGGTCTTAGGCAGAGGAGAGGTCCAAGTGGGCATGTGGGAAATCAGGAAGGGGTGGTTCCAGGGGAGGCCTCCCGACTGGCCTTGCCCCCATATCCCAGCTCCGCACCCCCGGTCACAAACAGCTCAATGCCCGTGCAGAAGGAGGCCTCCGAGGCCAGGAAGACAGCTGCAGCCCCCACCTCGGCTGGCTGGCCCATGCGGCCCAGGGGCTGGGGAAAGAAGGAAGGAGGGTGGTGGTGATAGGGAGCCCCCACCTCTCCTCCACCCCCATACCACCCAGATCTGGCTCCCCACTCCCACCTGGGCCAACATGCCCTCTCGGACTGTGGTGGCAGGGTCAGGTGTCGAGGCTGCCAGCTCCTTCCACAGTGGGGTCCAAATGTTTCCTGGGGAGATACTGGGGAGAGGGAGACACAATCTGTCTCTTGAGCTTGCTCTTGAATCTCCCAGCTGGCTCACTCCCATCTTCCCAAGGCCCTGGGGGGGCTCTGCGCCTCCCCAGAGCTGCTCACCAATTGACGCGGACACCATATTGACTCTCATCCAAGGCCAAGGCCTTGGTCATGGCAGTTACTGCCCCCTGCAGGAAATGGGACCAGGGAGAGAGTTCAGCCCCCAGCCAATGGGGCACGCCCATCCTCTCCTCCCAACCAGGGGACATCCAGCAGGGGCATTGGAATGGGCAAGTCATGCCTTCCATGCTGGCTTTGTTGAGATGCACTTGGCTAGTGTTTGGGAGACACCTGGCACTTACAAACTTGTCCCCAGTGCTCAGGGCTGAATCTGGAGTCAGAAGGGGGCTCCCCCGGGGCTTGGGGCCTTGCTAGGCCTTGCTCCTCAAGACTCTGGCCACAGGGCTGAGGCCCATAGGAGACCAGGCAGAGAAGGGGGGTAGGGGTGAGGCTGGTGTACCTTGGTGGCCACATAGGGCACTGCCTGGGTTTGGCCGATGGCCCCAACCAGGCTGGAGATGTTGATGATGTTTCCCTGACTCTTCCGCAGGTGGGGGAGGGCGAGCTGGGGAGGGAGGAAGGAATATTGAGTCACCCCAACCCTGGGATCTCCCCCAGCCCACCAAGCTGCAGGCCACAGGCATCCTGATGTCACGGATGACGACACCGTCCCCCCAGCAGGTGCCTGGTTCACCTCAGGGCCTGGAGGGACAAGCACCCAGAGCCAGAGAGCAATCCCATCCTGCTTTGCCCTGGGGTCCCTGGGTCTCGGCACAAACAGGAGCCTCCCCTCTTCTAAAAGGGGTTTCTCTCTCTCACACTGGGTCCTTGTCACCCTCTCTCTGGGTTTCTGTCCCCCTCTCTGGTCTTTGTATGTTTCCTAAACCCCTATCCCTATCAAAACTGGAAAATGCGAAGAGACCCCAAAGATTTCATGTCTTGCAAAAATAGGAGGAAGCTCTTACCCATGGAGGATAAGAGAGTTTCTGAGTTTTACAGAGCCCTGTGTTCAGAATGCCAGATGGGAGGCCTTCTGAAATGCACCCCATTTTCTGCCAACTTCTCCCTTGCATCTCCTTGGCTACATGGTGTTCCCTAAACTCTGTTCCTTTCACTACACTTGACCTTGAATAGACTCACAGTTTATCTCCTTCCCCTGGCTTGCCCTGGGCGGCTGAACTGGCCAGGCCAGGCCTCTTCCTGCTACTAAAGATATATGAGCAGAAGCCGGCACCCTGGGGGGCTTCTCAGAGCAGGACTGGGAGCGAACTCCCCTTCACTTTCTCTTCCAAACCTTCTCCACTCCCTCAGAAATGGCCCCCATGCTTTTCTTGGTGCTGTATCTTCAGTTACACCCTGCAGATTCCACCTCAGGAACTTCACCTGCTGCGACTCACCCCTCAGGTGACCCACCATTCCAGACTGCCCAGGACTAAGGAGTTTCCTGGGACACAGGACTTTAGGTGCTGAAACCCGGCCAGTTCCAGATAAACCTGGCCCAGGTGGCTACCCGCAGCCTCAGCTCTTTCAAATCCTGCTCAGATGTCAGCTTCTCACTGACGCCTTCCCTGAGCGTCCTAAGACTGTCACCTGCCCACCCCTGAATCCAGGATCCCTCTTCCTGATTTATTTTTCTCTCTGGCAACAGCCTCTGTCTGATATGCCATACACCCTTCACACCCTTCACTTATTTATTGCATTCTCTGTCTCCACCACCAGAATGCTAAAAACCAGGAGGGACAGTTGAAAAGGCTGTCTTATTTGCTTCATCCCCAGCACACAGTAGGTGCTCAATCAGTGTCGTTGGAATGAATGAATGGGTTCATGGATTGAGGATGCAGTAAGTGCAAGATGGGATCTCAGCTCTTTAAATCCTGGTAACAACCCTCCAAGGTCCAACAACAGCCCCATTTCACAGCCGGGAGACTGAGGAAGGGAGGGCAGGTGGGGAGGGAGTGGCTAAGGCTCAGGTGACACCTGATAGTGGCCGTATCTACGGCTCAGGCAGGCCAAGGTCAGATCCATAAACATAAGAATTTCTGACACCCCCAAGGCCTGCAGCCCCAGGCCGGGTGCAGATGAGGGAGGTGAGCACGTGGGCCAGGGGGGTGGGGCTTCCCTCCGCCCTCACCCCTGCTTTACTTCTCTCCCTTCTCCTCCTGGCACCTGCTCTGAGACATTTTAACTCGCTCCTCACCAAGGTCCAGCAAGAGGGAGGACCAGGAGGGCCGAGAGCAGGCCCGGGTCAGTAAATATTTGTCCCACCCTCCCCCGACCCTCCCATGCATTCCTTGGCGGCCGTCCCCTGCCCCAAGGTCACCCAGCGCTTCTGTGCAGGGACATCAGGGACCCACTGGACGCTTATCTGCTCCCCACCCCCTCCCCCCTGACACCCCGCGGATCCCCAGAGCCCCGCCTCACTCTGGCCAGACCCCGTTTCCCCTAAAGGTTGGGGTTCCCGGGCCTGATGCTGATGCTCCCAGCTCTGCATGGAGGGGAAGCCCCCACTTTGCTGGTTTCCCACCAGCGTCCCTTAAAGCCTCCCCACTCCAGAAGCCCCTTCTGGAGCTCCTGCCTCGGCCGGCCAGGGCTGTCCACCTCCATCTCGATGTCTCATCCACAAAACTCCCCCACTGGCTCCCCCTGAAACCTGCAACCACCTTCCCCCAGGCCTGGTTCTCAGGCCACAGGGCTGGAGGCTTCCCCAGGGGCCCCCTGGGTGCCTTACCCATCCATCACCCAGCCCCGGCAACTGTACCATCTAAGGATCACTTGAACCTATACAGATCTCTCCACCGCCTTCATTTATTGCACAGATGTTCATTGAGCACCTACTGTGCGCCAGGTGCTGTGGGATATGCCGGGGATACCGCTGAACCCTGCCCTTGAGGAGGCAGCAAGAGACAAATAAATGGGTGTGTTCGAGTGTCTGTGGAATGCAATTAGGGGAATGGAAGAAATAACCAGGAGAGTGGGGTGAGGGTGGGGGCAGTGCTGGGGGGGTGGTTTTAAGCAGGATGTTCCGGGAAGGTTTGGAGCCGGTGACATCGGAGCAAAGAGGTGGAGTGTGAGCGTGGGCCCTGGGGAGGTCTAGGGGAGGAGCAATGAAGCCAGGGCGGTGGGAAGCGAGGTCAGTGGAGAAGGGGCCAGACCAGGTGGGACTTGAAGGCACACTTCTCACTTGGGCAAAGGCGCCCGCCTCCTTATCCTGAGTTTCCTGCCCCCACGCTTGCTCTGCCCTCCGACTTGTTCCCCAAACAAGAGCCAGAGTGACATTTTAATAAGATGAACAGAGGTCACATCTCTTCCTCCCTCAAACACCTTGCATGGCTCCCTATTGCTCTGAAGATAAAGGCCAGATCTGGCCGTCCGCCCCCCACCCCACAGCCCCTCCCTGCACCACCCACTTTTCTCACTCCAGCAGCCCCTGGATGGCACCAAACCCTCTCTCACCATCAGGGCCTTTGCTCAGGCTGGTTCTCTGCCAGGAAAACCCGTCTTCCCTCAGCTAGTTCACATAGCTCAAATGTCACTTTTTCAGGAAAGCCTCTGCAACCCCCACAGTGAGCCAGGCTCCCGGTCACATTCTCCCAGAACCACACTATTCTCCCTCCCAGCCCAGAATACACTCGCCCGTGTATACTCATCACTGGGTATGTCAACACTGGCTGCCCCCCGACTATAAACCCCACGAGGGTAGGGAGCACGTGCGTCTCATTCGGTGCTGTACCCCGACCAACTGCTCAGTCAGCATTTAAGGGTCTCTCAGAACCAATGCAGCATTGAGACTCACAACTGACAGGCCTGTGCTCAAACACATTCCACTGATTCCTACTGCCCCCAGATCTCATTCATTTCCTTGACTACAAAGACATCCCTTAATCACGCCCTCTATTACCCAACAGAAGAGGTGGGTTCTCTGCCTGATGCACATAACAGCCGATCCATGACTCCAGGGTTTCAAAGAGAGAAAGGGTGTAATGCTACCCAGGAAGCAGGAAAGCACGTGGCCTATCAGCCCAACAATCGGTCTCCCCAAGTCTAAGGAGTTCAGGGGTGTGGAGTTGTTACATTACAATAGCTTTAAGTATACACAGGGCTGAGACCAGGCTAGAATCATCATCACAACAGAAAGTATAAACAAGTTGAGACTAGTTGGGTTTCAGTAATTTCAGGTATTAACTTCCACCTATTTGAAATATAGAAAGAAAAACATCTATATAATGATTCAGTAATCATCATCATTTGTTAATTCTTAATTTCTCTGTTACACCCCCACCCCCATTGTTTCCAAGCCTAGGGAATCACAAATTTCGCTTGCATCAGAGTCACCCAAGGAGATGGTTTAAAATGCATATTTGGAGGGCCAAGACCCAGAGATTTTGATGCAGTGATTTGGGCTGGGGCCCCAGAATTGACAAAGAACCCCCAAGGGATTCTGGTGGTGATGAGGGTTAAAATGACAGTGATAATGATAGTGAGGATGGTGGTGATAGTGTTGATGATGATGGTGATGATGACAGTGGTGGTAATGGTGGTAGTGATGATGGTGGTTGTGGTGGTGATGATGGCAGTGACTGGCATGTGGAGAGATTTATTTGCAACCAGTACTGTTTCAGGTGTCTGGTTAAAGGCGTGTATGAGCTGACAAACATCTCAACTCTCAGGAAAACCAAATGCAATGCGTGGACCTTGTCTGGATCCTGGAATGAATAAACCAACTGTGATAAGACATTCGGGGACAAACGGATGAATTTTGTTAATTTTATTTGGCCATCTAATGTTATTTTGGTTACGTAAGAAAACGCCCTAACTTTTAGGTGATGCTTACTAAAGTATTAGGAGATGAACTGTTATCCTGGCGTAATGCACTTTATAATACTTTGGCCAAAAGAGCAATATGTGTATGTGTGTGTGTGCGTGCTTGTAGTATGACAAAATTTGAATAGTTGTTTAAATACAGGTGATGGGTAGACAAGCATTATTCATTGGCTTTTTCTATTTTTCTGCTTTTTAAACATTTTTTACATAAAGTTAAATTTATGTTTTAATTAAAACAATATTTTTGCTCTCCCTTGCGCTTGGGTGGGGGAGTGACAGTGAAGTGTGTGCTCCCCCAGGGATTGTACCTCTGGCTGCCACAGTGGTAACTTGCTTGGTGACATTGACGCCCTCTACTAGCGACCTTCCTGTCCACAGCTGCTCCTTTCCCCCAGGGGTGTTTCCTGGGATCACTTCTCAGTGCTCATCCTGCATGCCAGTCCCCAGTTTGCAGCTGCTTCTGGGGGAATCCAAACTAAACTCAAGTGTGATGATGATACCGTTGTAACCGAGAAGTTAGGATTTAACGAATGATTACGATTATTGAAGATTTTTTTTTTTTAACATTCTAGTATATTGGAGTAGACGGTAAATTTCGGTAAATTCCTGAAATCTCTGAACTATAATCCAGCTGCCTTGCTTTCTGATGACTGTATAACAATATAGCCTTTATCTGTGATTGTAAAAACCTTGTGACCAACCCCAACTTGTACCCCCTTTTCCTGTTTTTCAACTTTAGAGTCTTCTGATCACTAAAGACAGCCCCTAATGCTTATTAATCAAAATGGGCATGCCTGACATGCACAGTAGCTTAAACTTTAACCTATAAGTGTCCTATACCTCATTATCCTAAAACCTGCCCATCTGTTGATATTATAAAACTATCAGAGTTACTTCATTTGGAGAGTCAGATTTTGAGGCCAATAGGATATCTGAGTTCCTGCTTCAAGCTTAGCAATAAACTTTCTCTCATCGAAACCTGGTGTCTCAGGAATTGGTCATTTGAGCACACTGGGCAGAGAACCCACTGCTTTTGATCGGTATCAGTGTGATTATGTTCAAAAACTGTAATAACCTGAATCAGATCTGTAGATCAGATAAAGCCATGTTACTGTTCATTCCTGATTTTGAAAATCCTAGTACTGAGTGATAAATGACCATCATGCCTGCAAATTACTGTCAAACAGTTGAGGAGGGATGACTGATGATGATGATGATAGACTGACGGAGGAATAAAGCAAAGGTGGTAAAATGCTAACAATGGGGAGTCCGGGCAAACAGGAATTGTCTGTATAAGTTGTGCAACTTTTCTGTGTCTCTTAAACTTTGTCAAAATTATAAGTTAAAAGAAAGAAACACATTCTAATCCATTGGTGGGACATACAAAGTTCTTAGCGATAAATTATACGGTGTCTGGGTGCGGGATGGCAGGAGGTGAAAATGGAACAAGTTTAACTTGACACTAATTGTGGAGGCTGGAAATGGAGACTGGGGATTCTTGTGTTTTTAAAATACACTCAGGTGGCTCCTGTCCCAGGACCTTTGCACGCCCTTCTCTTGCTGAGTGAAACACCCTGTGCCCTACTTCTCCACTTCCCTCCCATCCACTCAGAGCTCAGCTTAAATCTCACTTTGTCCCTTTGGTTTCCTGCAGGCACCAGAAGCCCAATACATATTGCAAGGATCTCACGGGGCCTGAAATGGGCTAGCCACAAGGAACTCTGAGGAGCAAGGTTCATGATAAATAACAGCTGGCAGACAGGGCCAGGAGACACAGTCTAAGGGTTTCTTGGCCATTCCTTGTTTACTCCTCAGGACAACTCTGTGAACTAGGGACTCTTACTACCCCCACTTTACAGATAAGAAAATGAGCTCAGAGAGGTTGAGTTACTTGCCTCCATGCAGAAGTTAGGAAGTAGCAGAACCGAGATGTCAACTCAGGCAGGTCGGTTGCAGAATCTAGACTCTTAACTCCAGTGAGAAGCTGCTGTTTGGGCCACTCATGGGTAACAGGGGCAGGGAGCAAAATAGGGAGAAGTGGAGACTGGGGTATAAGGGCAAGCTGGGCCACATTTAGCAGACCATCACCTCCAGGGAAACCGGAAATTCAAATATGTAGGTACAATAGCTCTCTTCTTAAATCCTGGCAACTAATAATACACACAAGCACATACAAACTTTTCCTGGTTTGTGTGACTTATTGTAGGGAGTGTTTTTAAGTGTCCGGCCAATCCCAGAAGGCCAGCAGAGGCTGGGGGACAGTAGCCAAGGCTTACTGGTCAAGCAGAATGCCCAGAGACATTTCACCCGGATCGCAGGCAGGACCTCAAAGTCAGCATGTGGTCCACGTGAGCCCCTGAGCTCCCCCCTCGCCCCCACATCTGCCCTATAAGGAAACTCTGACCACTCTACCTTGAAAAACAGATCCAGGAGCTACCCACTTCTCACAGCATCCAAGGCCGTCTCTCCGGGTCTGCTCTGATACTCCGTCACTTCCCACCGGGACCCCCGCAGCCCCCTCTTCGCTGGGCTCCGGACCTCCGCGCTCGGCCCCCACGGCGTGTTCCACCCCCCACGGCCGCCAGGGGGCGCCGGTTCCCGGTGGCGGCGCTCTCGCCTCCGCGCTGCTCCCAGCCTCGCGCAGTGAAAGGAAAACCTCGCGGTGACCCACGAGGCCGGGCACGATCGGACCCCGTGGGTCCCCACCCAGCCCCCTCTGCCCTCCTCTCCCGCCCTCTGCCCCGCGCTCACCCGGCTCCAGCCGCACCTGCCTCCTCACGGCTCCTCCTGTGCGCCAAGGGCACTTGCACCCCAGGGCCTTTGCACCTTCCACCCCGGACGCCTCTCGAGAAGCTTTCCCTGACCTCCTTTTGGAAAGAGCACTCATATACCCGTGTATTTTTAAGTCTTCATCTGATAAAGATGCATGCCCAATTAGTTATGGGTGAAATAATATGATGTGTGGAGTTTGCTTAAAAATACTCCAGAAAAACAAAACAAAACAAAAGGGGGGGGGGGCGGGTGAAAATGGCAGAATGTTGATCACTGTTCGTGCCGGGTGAAGACACACGGGGTTCAAAGATGGGATTCTGTCTGCTTTTTTGTCTGCTTGGAAAATGCCATGAGAAGAAAGTTTTATAAGTCAGCATATTTACATACGCATCACTTTTTATCCCCTTACTTCTCTTCCTTGTTTTTGTTCACAGCACTTAGCACTCCCTGGCGTTATATGATACATTTGCTTGTTTACTGTCTTTCTCCTCCCAAGAATATCAGCTCCCCAAGACAGGGGCTTTTCTCTGTTGCATTTGCCACTGCATGCTCACTGTGGCTAAATAAACATTTGTTGAATGAATGAATGAAAAAGTGCAATGAAGAAAATAAAGAAGCCGTTTTTGTAGAAAACGAGTGTATGTGTGTGGGTGTAGGTGTCACCTTGGCCAGGACGGTTAGGAAAAGCTTTTCTGAGGAGGTGACATTGGCAGGAGATTAATCGGGACCCAGATTCCGGGAAGATTTGAAGGAAGCACACCCCAAATGGAGGCAGTGGCAAGGGAGAGGCCCTTCCTCCTTGGAGAAAGTCCCTCCTCCCAGCCCCTGGACTCTCCAGATGCCAGACCTCATCTGAAGGGTCCAGAAATGCCTGATCCCTGAGGTGGGGGGTGGGGTGAGGGGTGGGGTAGCAGACACTGGATGAGGGTTCCTGGGGCCCCTGGGACCTGCTTAGAATCGCAGGGTCTGGACCCTGAGCTGACACTGACACAGCCCCTTAGCGGCTTACCCCGGGTGGCAGCTGAGCCGCCAGCTTGCTCTCTGCTTCTCGGCCCCTGCCCTGGGCCTCCCACACTGCAGTCCCCCTCATGACCCACCAGTGTGGGGAGGGCATGGGAGAGGCGTCTTCTTTGTTCTTGACAATTATTCATTGGGTGGTGAAGCTGTAACTGCCTGTTATTGACTCCCTGCTGCACCCCCACCCATCCCCCACTGCCACCACCACACCACTTTGGAAGGTCCTGGAAGGTTCTGGAAGGTTCCCAAGAAGACTGGGGCATAGTTACATGGGTTGCTTTTCCTGGCTGTGGGGATTGGCACCCATTCATTTGCAACAAAGAACAGAATTCCTTCAGGGTAAGGGAGAAAGGAGCTCAAACCAAGAGACAGAAAACATTTTGCTCTCAGGCCAAATGGGCCCGACAGTCCCACTGGAGAAGGTGGCTGAAGCTCTCACCTTGGTCAGGTTGTATGTCCCCAGCAGGTTGAGCTCCAGCAGCTGTCGGAAGCCCTGGGCAGAGGTCTCCTCAGGCCACTGTGGGGGAGGGTCTAAGGGGGGGTGCAGAGAGAAGAGGGGAGCATGAGTGGAGCACTGAGGACAGGAGGGAGGGGGGCCAAGGACGTGGGGTGGGCCAGGTAGAGTGGTTAAGAGAGGGCGAGACCAGTCCCTGGGGCCAGAAGCCTGGGTTCAAATCCCAGCCCTGGCAGTTTCTGGCTGCGGGACTTGGGTAAGTCACTTTCCCGCTCTGTGCTTCAATTGCCTCTCCTGCTCCATGAGGATAACAGCTCGGTCTTGGGCTTCTAAATTTCCTGAGTCAATATTTCTACCCAACACTTTGTATCATGAATGTGTTTGTTAAATAAGTAGGAGGAATCTGGGAGCTACAGGCAGAAAGACAGAAAACCCAAGAGCCAGAAGACAAGCAGCTGGAGATAGAGGGAGTGACAACAATGGGGAAAGATAGGGAGTGGGAAAGAAGGAAACTGAGCAGTCAGGGGTGGGAAGTTGGGGAAATCTTGGATTATCCCTCTCCAGATGCCCCAGGTAAGTTGCCTCAGTTTCTTCAGGGATCTGTTCAAATGTCTTCGGAGATGCCTTCCTACACCTCTTGAGAGCTGGAAATACGCTCCCCCTAGCTGAGCTGAGGAGTCTACTCTTTGTACTTAGTTCCCAGAGGACAGTAACCAGATCTTCTCAGTTCTGTTTACAGGAATAAGATAACAGAGGACCATCAAGAGCCACCTGTGGCCTAGTGAACCATTGACTTCCTCCTCAAAAGACAGAAGTTTGACATCGTGAGGATCAGCTAAGAAAGGAGTCATGAAGACTTTGCAAGAAGAGCTTGCACATCAATATCGAAATCTAATCACTGAAGCTAGAACAACAAGATGTGCTGGAGACAATGCAGGATGGAGAACTTTGCCCGTGCCCTCGTCACAAAGATCCCCCGTCATCGCTGACCTGACAAGAATGCACCATGCAGCCATGACTTGGTTTTTGACCCCTACCCCCTTTCCTTTACCTATAAAGACCCTAACTCACTCCCCTCACTTTGATCTGGTTTGGGGACAATTCCTCCAGGTCCTTGCCTTGCAATGAATCACCTTCCCATTGAGAGACATGTTTCCCCTTTGTAGTGCCAGGTCACCTGGGCCCTGCTATGGGGAGGAGCTGTGCTTGCAGTGTCACTCTGTCCCAAACGGTCCCTGTCATTCTCCAGGCCTCGACCCGCTTTATTGACTCTCACAGCATTAGTTGCCACTAGGCACTCTGTGTGTCTCTGTCTTCTATTGTTGAGTCCCCCACCCGAGAACGTGACTCCCAAGAGGGCAGGAATGTTCTGTTTTGTTCACAGCTCAGTTCCTGGTCCTGAGGACAGAACTTGGAATGTGGTAGTTCCTCAATACGTTATTTGTTGAAGGGATAAGGGATGCAGAAAGGATGAACTAGTATCTGCCGTCTCTTCAAACACTTACCACTATGTGAGGAAAAAAATGCAGCCCAGAGAGGGTAAGTCACTTGCTCAAAGTCACCCAGCTGACAAGAGTGGCTTCTCAGCCTCACTGTGGGGGTGCCAGGCCAACCAATCCACCTCTGAGCCCCAATTTACCAAACTGAAGCACTGTTGGAAAGGCCAGTCATCAAGCCAGTGGTGATTTCCCTTTGAAGCCACCACCCCAAGTCCTACAAATCATGTACCACAAGGACAGCCTGGCTGTCATCAGCAAAGAGAGGGGTCCTTGGACCCATTTCACAGATGGGCAGACTGAGGCTAGAGGGAGCAGTGAAGACACTGGCCTGGGAGCACACAGCAGGGATGAACAGAGCCAGGACTTGCACCCAGGTCTGGGGATCTCACAGCTGCATTGTCCTGCAGTGTGAACGGAGAGAGGGATGGGGCAGGGAGAGGGGAAACTGAGGTACAGGAGGGCGCAGAAGGGCAGCAGTTGGGCTGGCATCGGGGACAGCCCCAGCCTCACAACTCACGGTGGCCGGCATTGTTGACCACGCAATCCAGGTGGCCGAAACGACAGATGGTCTCGGAAAGCAGGGTCTGGGGAGGAAGGCATCCTGTGAGGGAGCAGCGTGGGGCCTGGGGCTCCCCAAAACCAGGGGTGTCAGAGCCCAGAGGACTATTAAATCCAGACTGCAACTGTCAGTTCAGGGACAAAGAGGAGGGGCTGGAGACCCAGGAAGAGGGGTACAGAAACCTAGGGAGAGGGGGACAGAGACCCAGGGAGAGAGGGACAGAGACCCAGAGAGGGGGGACAGAGACCCCGGGAGAGAGTTGGGGGAGGAAACAGTTCCAGAAGAGGGGTTTCCATTGTGAGGGATTTAGTCATATTCCAATAGGGTGATAACTGTGATAAGAACCCAGAGGAAGAGGGAGATAAAAGAGAACTTTTCCCCTGGTGACATGTAACCTGGCCAGCAGAATCTCGGAGCCTGGAGGGGGAAATGACCTTGGGCCGAAACCTTTGGGAATTTAACAAGGAGAGGAGGGGAAGGAAGAGGGGACAGCATTGCCAAAGCCTAGCGGAGAAAGAGAAAATGAGAGACGCCAACCACTGGCAATGGGGAGCAGGGACAGGAATCGCCCTCACCGCCACCTCTTCCTCCTGAGTCACGTCACAGCGGATGAACACGGCTCCAGGCAGCTCCTGCGCCAGGGCCCGGCCACAGGGCTCTGCAGGGGGAGGAGGGGCTGGGGCCGGGCCTCCCGAGGGAGGAGGGGGCTGGGGGCCTGGACCCCCGGGTCTGAGGGAGGAGGGGGCTGGGGGCCTGGACCCCTGGGTCCGAGGGAGGAGGGGGCTCGGGCAAGGACCGGGGCCCTCACCATCCTTGTCACAGATGACCACCTGGGCTCCGCTCTCCACTGAGAATAGGAAAGTCAACAGGTTACCCCAGCACACACCTTGGCAAAGGCCTCTGCTCCTCCCTTGAGGTCATCTGGAGTGGAGCACACACACACCCCCTTTTCCTCGTGACCCCAAAGTCTCATGGTGATTCCCTAGGACAAAGGGCAGAGGCCCTGGCATCTCCTCCTGGGCTCCTCCAGGTTCCTTCCTGGGCTTCTTTCCCCCACGCCTGAGTTCCAAAGTAAATCCCAAACCTGGGTGAGACATATCCCCCAACCACCCCTTTCTTTTGTAGCTACAATGAGACCCAGAGAAGGGGCAACCGCCTAGGACACCCGGCCAAAATCTCTGGGCCCAGCAATGCGGACTGGATAAAAATCCTGACTCCGGTGTTGGACTCCCTTCTTCCCACGCCCATTTGCCCCCCGGGCCCCAAAAGTAGGAACACCCAGACGCGCACTCACCGAAGGCACGCACGATCCCCGCGCCGATGCCGCGCGCGCCCCCGGTCACCACCACCACCTTCCCGGCGTAGCGCGTCCCTGTGGCCATTCCGCGTCGGGCTGTCCCTAGCTCCGTCCCTCGCTCCGGGACCCTTTCCACCTCCAAAGTCCGGCGAGGGGCGGGGGGCGTCGGGCGTTGGGTCAAGTGCTAAATAGGGACTGGATCTGGGGGGCGGTGCCAAGGAAGCTGGAGACCTGGAAGTGGGACCCCAGCCCTCGCCTCCCTCAGACCCAGGAATCCGAGCCCCCAGCCCCCTCCTCCGTCAGATTCAGGTGTCCTGGCCTCCGGCCCCTCCTTCTGACCCAGAAGTCCAGGCCCCCCGGCTGCTTCCACCCTCAGACCTAGGAGTCGGGTCCCTCAGGCCCACAGATCCGGGCCCCCGGCCCCCTCCTCCCTCAGACCCACAAACCCCGGCCCCCAGCCCCTTCCTCCCTCGGACCCAGGGGTCCAGGCCCCCAGCTTTGCTTTTCAGACACTCCAGCGCCACAACCCCAAACCGACAGAAAGAAAACTGTGGACTAAGAGTTCAAAGTTTTAATAGGAATTGGGACAGGGCTGGGAAAACCAAGTTTTGGCTGCAGAAACCGCCCCCCCCCCTTCCAGGCCGCGGGGAGTGGGGGCGGGGAACTCCAGACCACACCCCCCCTCCGATTGGCGGCTCAGAAGCTGGACTGCAGCAGCGTGACCCGCAGAGGCCACGCCCCCTCGCCCGGGGCCAGGGCGGGGGGCGCGGCCTCGGCTGCCCACGTGGTCTCCCAGGGGGCGGGGCCTCCGCCCTGCCCCCCGCCCCGCCGCGCGGACCCCGAGGGGCCGGACTTGGCCACCAGAGGAGACCCCGGGGGAGAGGTCAGCCGCGGCGCGAGGTCCGACGGCGGCGGCGGCGGCGCCGGGGGAAGAGGTTCTCCCGGGGCTTCCAGATTTCCACCTGCAGAGAACGGGTGGGAATGAGAATGGCAAACTTCAGGACCCAGGAGTCCCAGCCTCCCGGCGTTTCCTCCCTCGGACCCCGGAGTCCACGCCCCCAGCCCCCTCCTCCCTGAGACTCAGGAATGCATATTCCCAGGCCCTCCTCCCTCAAACCCTGGAGTCCGGACCCCAGCCCCCTCCTCACCAGGATCTAGGACTCCAAGCCTAGAGGACTGTAGGAACTCCCTCCTCACTAAAACCCAGGGTCCAAGGCACCCAGCCCGTCACCTGTCATCATTCTGTGCCACTGCGACGCCTCAGTGGCCAGGGCTTGGGAGAGGCTGAGGACCCGCTCCCGGTGACCTTCGGATGTGGGCAAGTAAGGCGTGGTGTTCCTCGGACTAGAAAAAAGGGAAGATTTTGGGTGCGTGTCCAATTAGCCACCATGGTGAGGGCGGCAGTTCCACGCGGGTGCTTCCCTAGCACGTGTCTCTGCAGGACTTTGAATGGGCGCGTCCCACATAACTCGCGTGGGTTAGGGGATCTGTAATCCTGTCGTCTAGAAATTGAACCCAGTTCCCTCTAAGGAGGGGCAAGGTCGGAAATCCACCAACGGGAGTTAGGACAAAGTGCAGTTCTCGCTGCGGGGCCAGGGCTTTCTGATTTTTCTTTCAGGTGCCCCAGCAACTTAAGTGTCTTTAATAGATTCTGCCATCTAAACTTCAGTACTCAGGAGAATTTCATAATACCACGCCACTAAATTGTATAATTGTAAGTGGTTAAAATGGGAAATGTTACCTTGTATATACGTTTCCACAATAAAAATTAAAAAAAAAAAAATCCTAGTCCCCTCCCCTTTGGTAAATTATTTCCCTGCTCCCTTGCCCCCACCCCCCGTTCCTCACCTACTCCAGGACCCGGAGCTTCTGAGCCATTTCGAGGCTCCGGAGTGTCCCAGGGAGTCTAGGACAGGCTGGGAAGGAATTGGGTCATTAGACTTCTTCACCTGGGAAGTCTGGACCCGCAATTTTTTGTTTAGTTTGTTGTTGTTGTTGTTTTAAATTGTTTTTTTTTTGGGGGGGCCTGCATTTTGAGGGTGAAGGTCAAGGAGGCTCAGAGAGGGGATCGAATTGCCCAAAAACACTGAGGACGTTGAACTTCACCTGAGCCCTGTGCTCCCGGAAAAAAGCCCGGTTAAGTCGTACCCCACCCCCACCCCACAACGACTCCTGTTCCTGGAAACAGCTGTCTGCAGAGGAGCCCCTTTCCCCATTTGACTTATAGATAAGATTCCCGCCCCTCGCCCCCCCCCCCCCGTTTTACCAGACACTGACCCTCCAAATTCCTATTCTTTATCTCAAAAATGATCACCTGAACTGTTTGTGCCCTCCAAGCTAGCTAGATGCAGAGATAATCATGTCCTGTTCAGCTGACTGATTGCAGCTACCTCTGTCGACAAAAACACTCCCAGTTGTGGAATCTCTTCCACTTACAACTTGTCTACACATCCCTATAAAAGTCCAAAGTGAAACCACCCTGTTGAACAAGACCCTCTGATTTTTGGATCTGGGGTGATCTCATTATTGCAATAGCACAAATAAAACCAATTTTCTAACTGGGACGATTTTTTTTTTCTCCCTTTAACAACACATAGCAGCTGAGAAGAAAAACTGGGGTTGGAATCCAGACCAGTGACCTCCAGCTTGAAGGAAGAATGTGGTTTAGGTGGAGATGACATTTCTGTCCCTACCCCCTCACTCTTCTGAGAGGAGCCAGGAAGCAGATTTTAACACAGGTACAAGTCGGGGTGAATCTGGAAACCCAGTTCCGGGGTAGGAGGTAGGGAGCATCCCCATTTTACAGAGAGGGAAACTGAGGCTCAGACCAGGAGCAGACGACCCACAATCACCCACTCCCTACTGCCCCACCCCGTTCCCCTCACCCTTTGTTCCACGTCAGGCTGGCGTCTGGCTGGGGACAGTGTCCTCCCCAGGGTGAAGGGCCGGGGTGAGGTGGGGCGAGGGAGGGGCCGTCCACACTCCTGGTGTCTGCGCATGCGCTCCAACTGCTCCTGGGCACTCATCCGGGGCCGGGTGAGGGGGGCCTGGGGAGGCAAGAAGCGCCCAGAGCTGACCCTCCTCCACTCACAGCCCACCCATGGCTCCCTAGCACCCCCAGAACAAAGGCATCGGAGGCCCTGGGCTACCTGGTCCCCACCCACCCCTAGTCCATCTGCCCCCTACTTCAACCTGAGCCCCAGGCAGAATGAAACACGGGCACTCCTGGTCCTACGAAGCTTCTTCACACTCTAGTAGGCAGGGCTCTGGGTCGCTTGTGCCCAGAAAAACAAATCTGAACGAGCTTCAACCACAGCCAAAAGGAGGGGGAGGGATTTATTGGTTAAATAAATTGTCAGGAGGGTAGATTTGGGGCGAGCCTTGAGATGACTGGATGAGCTCTCTCTTGCCCTCAGTGTCTGCCTTGACCTCAAAACAAGAGGGTAGAGAAATCTCCAGTGTCGTCTGCAAGGAGAGCACCCCAGGGAGAGAGCCCGGATCCCTGCTTATTTTCAGACCAATCACCGCAGCCCCGACGGCGTTTGGCTCTCACTGGGCCGATCCTGCCTCACACCGGCGTTGGGACGTGGGCAGCCCCCAGACCCATGTGCTTAGAGTGAAGAGAGGGGCAGTTCCCCAGATAAGTGCGCAGAGCAGCCCCGACAATCCATGTGCATTAGGCACACCACTGAGAAGAAAAGAATTTCTATACGCCTAGGAAAGGACTGAACGCTCTGTACCCACGAAGACAAGTCACCGCCGGAAATGACTTTCAACGCGTTTCATCCAGAAATCACAACTGGTTCCCCAGCCCCGCCTCTGAAAACCAGCCAATCAGGGGGACACACATGCTCCTAAAGCCAGCCAACCAGGGATAACCCCGCTTCTGTAAAACAGCCAATCAGGCACATCCATGCTTCTGAAAGCCAGTCAATTAGGGGGACATTCATGCTGCTGAAAGCCAGCCAATCAGGGTCACTCATCCTGCTGAAAGTCAGCCAATCAAGGTCAGACACAGCTTCCGCATCTGAAGGTCAACCAGTTCTTAAACATTCCTGCCTCCGAAAGTCCATCAATTTCCGCACCCCACGTGACAGGGGATCAACTCTCAGCTCAAGAAAATGGTGTCTTATAAAAATCTCTCTACTTTGATTCAGCGAGTAATAAATTGAGCTTTTTGTTTCCGATACAGAGAGATGGCCTCCTCCGGCATCACCTCCGCACCTCTGTCTGGAACACCCGTCATGCGCGTGGCCAAACCTTTTCCCTCACCCAGCTCAACTCTCCTTTAAAAGGCTTCCTCAGCGCCCGAGTCCCTCTACTACACTCCTTACCCCTGACTGATATGTAGGAGGAGGTACTTCTGCCTGTGTCCCCCATGAGACTCAAGCCCCAGGGAACAGAAGTTGAGCAAATAAAGGGATAACGGATTCCTTGCTCCTGGTTATGGGTTGAATTGAGTCCGCCCCAAAAAGGCATCTCCATGTCCTAACCCCAGGTCCTGTGAATGTGAATTAATTTGAAATAGGATCTCTGAAGGTGTGATTAGCTAAGATGAGGCCAGACTGGGTTAGGGTGGGCCCCAAGGAGAGAGGAACCATGTGATGGGGGCCCGTATTGAGTTTTGCCACCAATTGCCAGGAAGCCACCGCCCAAACCCTCCAATTTCAGAGGAGGGTGGCCTTGCCAATATGTTGATTATAGACGTCTGGCCTCCAGAACCGTGAGATGATAAATTCCTGTTGTTTAATCCAGCTCGTCTGTGTTATGTCATTGCAGCGGCCCTGGAAAACTAAGACAGTGCTCCAAGCCAGTAAGACACCGTATTTGGAATAAACATCCACTGGTGTTCTGGTGCGCCACATCCATAAGCCAAAGTTTTCTTGCAAGGGGGGAAGCCAAAGAAAAACAGGGCTTGTGAAGCAGAGGTTTGCAACATAGCAAATTCAGCTAAAAACTGTAGCCCCCTCAAAGTTAGAGACCTCGCTGTTTCATTGGAGAGGACTCAGCCTTGTGGGGCCTGGCATTCGAGGAGGGTCAGGGGATGTCTGTTGACCTGAACTGAGCAACCCTTCAGTCGAGTGATGAGGTTCTGGAGGCCAGAGCTTGGTGTGTGTGGTTGTGTAGGTTGCACACTGCTCAAGGATTTGACTGAACTCTCCACGGACCCAACTGTGCACTGCACACCCACAGGTGGCACCTGTCTCTAAATCACACGAAAGCATCCTTTGGGCTAGGGGAAGCTGTGGTTAATGGCTCTCCAACCCCCCACCTCTGCACAAGCTTTCTCCCTGGACACTGTCCCAACATGCCCAGGCTGTACTGAGCGTCTCCTCTGGAGGTCCCCATTGCCTTATGCTTTCACTATCAGAGCACGTGCCACCCTTTGTTCTGATCATGTTTATATCTGAAACTTCCTAGTGAGCTTGGGAACCACAGTGCCCAGCAAAGCCCAGTGCACGGAATCCCAGGGACCATAACACGTCCATCGAAAAGAATAGTGAGAACAGTGGCCAACAGGAAGTGCAGAAGTGATTACCGTGTCCCAAGTCCAACTCCTAACCTGCCCTCCAGCCCCCAAACCTGCTCCTTCTCACACATGGGAGCTCAGGGCCAAAACCAATGCTCATCCTAAAGCCTCTCTTTCTTTCACACCCCCACATCTTATCTGTCAGCAAACCCTGTTGGCTCCACTTTCCAAATCAGTTTCCAACCTGTCTTACATGCACTTACAAAGTAAACAAAGGAACAAACCAAACCAACCCTGAAAACTGATGTTTGTTTTCCTAACTCCGGTGCCAAGCAGCCTTGCCCGGAGTGATGCATGGGGTTCCCTGCATCTCAGTCACCTGTCCCTCGGCCTCTGCTATCCACTGATATTTCCTTGCTTTTCTGTTATTTGTGACTTTGGGTTTAATTTTTCTCGGAAGATGGCAAAACCAGCCACAGATACAGTGATAAAAAAGAAACAGAAACTTCTGTCCCTCTTGGGAGCTCAGAAACGAGATGGTGGGGCATTTCCTGGGGTGTCCCCATGAAATCAGCATGGGCGCTGCCACCACTGTGATGTGTCATACAAGAAAGATGAGTTGTGGAAGTCTTACAGTGACAGTGATGGCCAGGAAATAATGACAGGAAGAGAAACTCTGTGTAGGGTGAAACCCAAAGACCTGCTGACCCCACTACAATGCAGGGGAACCTTGGAAGCTTGATGATGAGTCAAAAGGTCACAGAGTGTGTAACTCCTCATGTGATATGTTCTGAATCAGCAAAATCATAGAGAAAGAAAGTAGAACCGAGGTTACCAGGGGCGGAATGGGGAGTTACAGCTTAATGGGTGCAGAGTTTCTGTTTGGGGTGATGAAAAAATTTGGTAATGGACATGGTGATGGCTGCACAATATTGTGAATATAATTAATGCCGCTGAATTGCATGCTTAAAAATGGTTAAAATGATAGAATGTAAGCTCTGCATCATTGTTGAATCTCTTGTACTTCTTAGCTGCACTTAATGGGATTGCATAAAAGAATGTTCTTGTTCATGGGAAGTGTATATGTGAATTATAGTGTTTATTCAAGGATGTGTGCAGCTAGCTCTCATATGTTCAGAATACAGAGCAATAGATGATGGATGATAGATAGGGAGGGAGGGAGGAAAAGAAATAGTGATGTGATAGCATGTTAAAGTTGGTGGATTGAGCTATTGGGGGAGGGGGTCAGGGTATGCTGGAGTCCTGTGTATGGGGTTAGTATTGTTTTTGCAACTGTTCCTGTAACTTTGAATTTATTTCAAAATAAAAATAAAATAAAATAAAATAAAAATGGTTGAAATGGTAAATGTTATGGTGTGTGTATATATGTATATTACCACAACAAAAAATAAATTAATAAACAAAAACTAAAAAGCATGAGGACCCAGAGCACGTGTCGACTGAGGGGATTTGACAATGGAAGACGTCACTGGGTGCCCCAACTGGCTCTTGCTCATAAAACAAACTAGGAACGGTCCATGAAGACCTAAACATTCAACATGGGCACTGATCAGCTGCTGACCTTGAAGAAGCATAAAGATGTAAAATGTTAGAGTATCTTGGGTGACAGAACATCTGCAATTCATTGACGAGTCTGCCAAGGTAATATTGGATGAAAGCTGAGTTCTGAAGAAATGTACACTGTGGATAAAACACTTCTCTAGCTCCTAGAAAACCATCCCCAAAGGTAACAAGAGGTCAGAACAGGCTGAAGGCTGCCTGTTCCCAGACAAGCCAGAGCCACGGGCACACACAGGCCGTGACTGGCAGTTTCCAGGAAACTCCAGCATCTGAGATGTTTGGGATGGCTCTGTGATTTTCTGGGGCATTACTATGCAAATAAGAAATCTTGGGCAACCAGAGGCATCTTGTTCAACACATTCAGGAACACCTTGTACCAGCACTGTGTACTATGCTAGATTTGGGAGGAAACTGTCAAGTTTTTGTTCCTAAACAAGGGCTCTGGAAATCCCCTTCCTGAATGTCTTGGGAAAAGTGCCATTTAGGAGGTGCATGGGTTGAACAGTGCCCCCCACCCCAAAGCTATGTCCATCCGGAAGCTCAGGATGTGGCCTTATTTGGAACAAGTGTCTTGGCAGATGTAACTGGGGGAAGGACCACAAGAGGACCTCATCCTGGATTATCCAGGGGGACCCTAAACTCAATGACAAGTGTCCTTACAAGAGACACACAGAGAAGGCACAAGAAAAAGAGAAGACCATGTGAAGACAGAGGCTGAATAAGCCAAGGGACTCCTGTAGCCCCTGGTAGCTGTTAGAGGCCAGGAAGTCTTCGTCCCTAGAGCTTTCAGAGGGCAGGTGGCTCTGCCAACACCTTGATTTCACACTTCTGGCCTCCAGAGCTGTGACAGAAGCCATTTCTGTTGTTTTAAGCCTCCCAGTTTGTGGTCATTTGTTTTGGCAGCCATGAGGAACTAATCCGGGGCACATTTGCGTTCTGCCTGCTGCATCTCTACATTCAGTAAGCATAAAACCTCACACCCCTTGAAGATCAAGGGTAACCACCATAGACTGGCCGCAGTTATGTGGAGGCCCAGAACTCAAGACGTCTCAGGGATGCCATATTTGCAGCTGCTAATTCTTGCAATGAAGGTGATAAATCATCATAAACAAATGTGGGCACAGACTTCGAAAATGGGATGGGTATGCAGTTCATTGTTAACCTTCAACACCATGAATTTATCAGGGAGCAAAAGATTCCAACCATTTACTCAATTAAAGGGAGACTTCTCAAACAACACCCTTCGTTAAGGAGCAGCTGCCATGGCAGGAAGATCTAGAAAGGCCACCTGCCTCATTGAGGGAATCCCGCCTCCGGACCTTTCTCAGATGTCCAGTTGTACCACAATGACAACGCATGATCTGAGGTTTTACTAAAACTTTTCTTTAGAAATAAAAAGTGCTTGATCCTTACAATCTATTTTTACCCCACTCTGACTCCTTCACTGACTGGTTCGTTGCTATGCAAATAAACTGGACATTTAAATTGCGATCTTACTTGTAGTCTTTATTCCATTTAGTATCAGCATTCAGACTTTTCACTGAAGGGATGGTAATTTTGATTAAGGGGGCCCAGCCAGATGTCGGTGGAGGTTTTACATGATATACCACCATAGCCCCTACATTACCTTTCCAGAATCTGCAAAATTCTGGATCCTGAATCACATCGGATCCCAAGGATTTTGGATAAAGTTTGCAGATCAGTATATCTAGGATTAGACCTCCTAGTAAATCTCCACTTCTAACCTCGAGCAAACAGCCATCGCCTCCCGGCCTGCACGCTCGCCCACAGGCTGTTCCCCACGCGGCCGCCAGAGGGCGCCGGTTCCCACCGACAGCAGCTCACGCCCCTCCAGAGGCTCAGGGGCGTCTCGCGCCTCCCCCAACTCAGCGTGAAAGTAAAGTCCTCCCCGGGGCCCAGCTGGCACCGCACCATCTGCCCCCCGTTCCCCCTCTGCCCTCACCTCCCGCCCTGTTCCCCTCGTCTCACCTCCTCGCCTGCTCCTCCAACACGCCAGGCCCACTCCTGCCTCTGAACCTTAGCAAAGGCTATTCCCTGTGCCTGGAACGCTGTTCCACCAAATATCCCCAAGGTTCGCTCCTCGCCTCCTTTAAGGGAATCTGCTCGAACATCACCTTCTCCCCGAGGCCTCCCCAGTCCACGCCCTTCCCAAGCATCCCGACCCCGCTTCCCCTGTTCTGTGTTTATTTCTTTAGCTCTCACAGCCTTATAAAATCCCGGATGGGAAACTACCTTCATTGTTTACTATCTGCCGCCTTCTCCTCCCACTAGAATGTCCGATTCATGAGGGAAGGTTTTTTATTTTTTTTCCCATCTCGTTCACTGTCGTGTCCTCCAGAGTGGTGGAAATGTTCTATCTCTGCACTGGCCACTGGCCACGTGTGACTATTAAGTACTTGAAAAGTGGCCAGTGCGACTGGGGAACAGAATTTATCTTATTTTAATTAATTTAAATAGCTATATGTGGCTACCATATTGGCCAGCACAAGCCTAGAACAGTGCCAGGTTCTCAGAGAATCTTCAACAAGTATTTGCTGAATGAATGAATTGATGAATGAATGAATGAGTGAATGAATGCAATCCTTAGTATATCCGGGCAGTATTTTCAACCCTTTGTAAGCAATCATCTAGTTTTATTCCCATATTAGCCCTAGGTGCTAGACATCTCTGTTGGCACCATTTTACAGCTGAGAGAACCGAGGCACAGAGAGGTTTAGAAACTGACCCAAGGTCACATAGCTTAGAAATGGCAGAACCAAAATTCACTCCAGATGCTCTTCACAAAGCCACACTCTGGGCGAATCAAGGTAGTCAGTCAAAGGTCCCTGAGGGGGACCTGCAGGAGCTGGATGGACCACCTACCTTGGTTCCTGGCTGCGGGGAAGGGGGACGGCGACCCTCAGGGCTGGAAGCCCGGGAGACCCTTGGAGACCCGAGACCTGGAGGGGCAGAGTGGGACTTGGTGAGGAAGGGACTGCCAAGAGAGGCCCCCCACAGCCCAGGGTGCTCACCTGAGGCAGGGCTGGCAAGGTCTCTGTCACCCCTGGGGGGCCGTCCCCAGTCAATCTTGGGGGACCAGGGAGAGCTCAGCTCCAAAGACTCAGGTAGGCTCTGGAGGGGTCGGGAAAAGAGAGTAATGATTATGAATTATCATTACCATTTTTCAAACCCTAAGCCATGGAGACATAGCACCAGGGAGGGTAATATCATCAACCAGAAGCCAGACATCCTGGCTGCAAGTCCCAGCTCTGCCTTGTATGAGCTGTGTGTCCTTGGGCCAGTTAATTTACCTCTCTAGGTCATTCTTCATCTTTTCATATAAGGATTGAGCCCATACCTGTAAGGCTCTTAGAACCTGATGTATAGCAAGGTGTTAAAAGCGCAAATCCTTATAACGATTGTGTGTTGGGTATCAAGTAAAGCATTTTACTTGCATGATCTTAGTGAATGCCATAATAAACCTGTGAGGTGGTTATTATTATTATCAACCCCCTTTTACAGCAAACTGAGGCTCAGAGAATGAAGTCAATGGCTGAGATCACACAGATCAGAGCTAGGATCTGAACCCAGGTCTCCTGGACACCAGGAACCAGCTTCATAACCTCTGCTCCATGCTGCCTGCCCAGGACCACACAGCACAGAAAGAACTCAGGCAAAGAACAAAATCAGGAGGGCCAAAGAACAGGGTGGGTACGTGGTCTGAAGGTCAGGACCAGCAGCAGCTCAAACCCGGTGGCGGCAACAGTGGTTCAACTTCCCAACAGCCCACTATGTGTCAGGGGCCCTGCGGTCCCCATCTCTACTTCTTACAGAACTCTGCAAGTGGGGGTGACGAGCAGGGCTGTGCAGGCGAATGTCTAACGAATGGCTCTCTGGAGGAAAGGAGCCCTGATTTGTAGCATCTGCCAATTCCCATGGTGTAAATACTCCTAGAAGGGTTGATTTTGAGGTACCAAGGTGACATCGCTGAATGTGGAGTTGGGAAGTGCTGCCCACAATTTGACTCTTGGGAACTGGTACAAGCTGGCTCCAGTATACCAATGGACTATAACCTCAATATAACGAATGGGGAAATGAAGGACTTCCAGAGATGAGGATACTTGTTGGAGGTCAGTTAGGTGATCAAGGAGCAGGGAGAGTGGTGGGTGGGTGATGGGTTGGCCCAGAAGTGGATGGGACAGGGAGATTGGGGTGGGGAGGGAGATGTGTGAGTCTCACCTCCCTCTCCAAGGACTCCTTGCCTTGGCGTGGGGGTGATGGGGGACCAGGCTCTGCATGAGGGGTTGGTTTCTGGGGGCCCCCCAGACCCGCCAGTGTGTCTTCCACCATCCACAGCTGCTGCTGAGCAGATGCTCTGTCCTGGGGGAAGGAGGACCAGGAAGGAGGGAAGGAATTTGTTACTCAAAGGTGGGAAAATGCAAGGAGAGTTGCACAGAAAGTGTCTGAAATCAGCGGGGCTATATTTAGGGGTCAGGATTCATTTCTTTTCCCTTAGAAATACCCCACTGTCTCTGCTCTCCAGTGCCACCTTCGTCATAAATAGAGGATCATGTACATGTAAATGTTTCTGAATTCCCTATTCCCTTCCTTTGATCCATTTATGTAACCTTGCAGCAGTACTATACTATCTTAATAACTGTCGCTTTTTAGTAAGACTTGATCCAGTTGTGCTAAACCTCCAGCTTTGTGTTCTTCTTGGAGATTGTCTTAGTTGTCCCTGGCCTTTTGCACTTCCACATACAATTTAAAATCAGTTTGTCCATCTCCACAGAAAAACTTTCTGGATTTTTATTGGGAATGCAGATCCTAATTGGGGAGATCCCTCTGGGGAGACTAAATCTTTACATTTTTGTGCCTTTCCTATCCATGAACATTGTATACCTCTCCATTTCCATTGGCCTTCCTCAGTTTCTCTCAATGATGCTTTGTGGTTTTTAGAGTAGACATCTTGCATATCTTTCATTAGATTTATTTCTTGAGTTTTTGTGATCACAAAGGCTACCATTTTTAAATTCTCATTTTCTAATTAATTGGCAGTAGTACAAAGGGGGAAAATGATATTTGCATATTAACCTTGTTTTCAGTGACCTAACTGAATTTTCTTATTATTTCTAATAGTTTATCTGTAGATTATTTGGGATTTTCAATATGCACACCATCATGTCATCCATAAGTAAAACCAGTTTTACTTCTTCCTTTCCAGTCCTCATACATTTTATTTCTTTTTCATGTATAAGGAACTGGGCTGGCCAGGACTGCTGGTACAATGTTGATGTTCCAGATAACATGGAAAGAGCTTTCCATATTTCACTGCTAAGTATAATCATTGCTGTAGGTTGTTATAGATGCCCTTTTTCAGATTAAGTAAATTCTCTTCTAATCCTATCTTGTCAAGAGCTTTTACATGAATGGGTGTTGAATTGTGTCAAATGTTCACTCCTGTGTCGATTCAGATGCTCATATGGTTTTTCTCCTTTGTTAAGTGTGGAGACGTACATGGACTGCTTTCCAAATGTTAAACTAACCTAGCATTCCTGAAATACTCAACTTGGTTGTGACTATTGTTCTTTGTATCTAGTGGGTGATGTTTCACACCAGCCGGTGGTGGTTTAGAATCAAAGGAAGGGAGTTAGAGTAAGGGGTGGAGCTCAGGATGAAGAGGGAGGGGCTTAGAGCAAAAGGGGCAGGGCTTAAATCTGTGAGGATGCATTTAATACCAAAATTAATGTTCCTAATTAAAGATTTGTAGTTTAGAACACAATTTTAGGCTTAGAATAAAGAAGCAGGTCTGCAGCTAAAAAGTAAGTTTTATACATGAGGAGTGGATCTTGGACTAAGGGGCTGGAATTAGAATCGGAAACCCTCAAGCATCAGGCTGAGAGGTGGAGTTTTGAACCTGGAGGGCAGGGCTTCAAAATAAGAGGAGAGATGTAGAATCAGAGGGTGTCTCGGAATCTGAAGGTGGGTTGTAAAATGCAGGGGAGGGTCTTTTAATTACAATAAAGGGCTTAGAACCAAAGGACAGGGAGGGGGAGGGGTTTGGGGAGAAGTGGGAGGGGCTTCTATCCAGTGGGAGGGGTTAATTCTAGAAAGTGTCTTGGGGCGGAGCTTGGGGTGGAGGGCGGGGGCAGGGACGTACCTGGGGGGACCCGAGGTGCAGCAGGTACTCGAGGGTTTCTCGCAGGGTGCCCAGCTCCTGCTCCAGGACGCCGTAAGTGTCCCAGACTCGCTCCCGCTCCTCGGGACCCAGAAAGGGGAGACAGCAGTTAGCACCCCATCCACCCGCTCTTCCCCACCCCTATTTTTCTCCTTTGAGGATGAGGAAGGAACCCGGGTCCCCAGAGCCCCAAAGGTGTTATGGACTACATTTCCCATGAGCCTTTTGGCTCCGACTACTGGGAACCCCGGAGTCTATCCGAAACCTGCAATTCGAAAGACCTGGTAATGTAGACAAATGACAGCATTCTCTGAATCGTCTGGATTACCTCTCTGCTCCCCTAGGGTGGCGGAGCCCACAGATCTCATGGATTCCTGGGACAGCCAAGACTCAGTGTCTCGGGCAGCTGAGCCCTCCTTACCAATAATTGATAACAATAATAATAATAATATCATCTAATGCTTTTTTTAGCACCTACCATAGGCTAAGCACTCATTTAATTTTTGTGTTAGGTACTATTAACATCCCCGTTTCACAAATAAATAATCATTATAGCTAATATGTAAATATGGCTTACCACATCCCAGATACCTTTCTAAGTATTAGATATTCATTCATTCATTTACATATATTAATATACCCCTCCCAATGATCCTATGAAGTAAATACTATTTTTTATCATCATCTCCAGTTTACATACCCTCAAGGCATCTAAGACCCAGAGGGGTTAAGTAACCTTTCTAAGGTCACACGTCTACTGCGGGTGGGAGATGAGATTCAAAGCCAGGAAGCCAGTATCAAAATCACCCTCTTAAATATATATATAAATATATTCACCCTCTTGAACCCCTAAATTAACTTCTGCTGCGTCTTATCTGCTTGTCCTTTACCATCTAGAACAGTCAATATTACAGAAATAAAATTTGGGGTGGAGGGAATGCTCAAGAACTACCTTCCCAGGAGCCCCTATGGACAGGTGTCCTTCAGTAACGACCCGCCCCCTCCTGGATGCTCACCTGGGTCAGGTGACAGAGGGTGGCCCTCACACTGACCAGTCGGTCCTGCAGGAGGCGCTGGCGTCCCCAGGCCCTCCCAGGAGCCGCAGCCTCTCTGGTTGCTTGGCCCAGCTGCTGCCGGGTCAGCTCCAGGGCTGCCTCGAGCTGCTCCTGCACCGAGACGCAGGGGTTAGACTTCTGAAGCCACACCCAGCCTCCCCGGAGAGACAGAAGGCGGGCTGCCCATAAAGCCGCCCTCCGGGATGCTGGCGATCAGAGCTGCCAGGAACCCCCGCCCTGCCCTGGTGCCCGGTACCTTCTCCTCCTGCCTCTGATCTATCTCCTCCTGCAGCCTCCTCAGGAGCCGGTCCTGCCCGCACAACCTGGTCAGCAGGGTCTGGAGAGGGACAGTAGGGGCTACTTATGGCCCGGATGTAGCTCTTCCCCTACCCCCTACCCCCAAACCGGAACATCCTCTCCCCAGCTCTCAGCAGGGTCAAGGAGCACTTACATCTGTCTCCAAGCCTTGGTGGAAGGTCGAATCCAGGGGGGGACCTGGCTGAGGGGAGGGGGAGAAGGCAAGGTTCAAACAGGACAGGTGGGTCCTTCGCGCAGCTCAGCACTGAGCCAAGCCCTGAGTTTTGTTCTCAGCTTTGGCATAACCTCCATGGCCCAACTGCTGGGAGTCAACCCAGCCCCACTCCATTAGCAACCAGCCTCCTGGCTTCAGGAGGACCCACTCTTGGCCTCTGTTACCACATGGCTACAGTAAATGTTATAATTAATGGGGGGACTTTAGACCTTCCCTCTACGCCTCAGATGTTCACCACCACAGTCAGTTTAACATAGAATTAGACACACTGACAAACCTATAATAAAAGAAAAGGAAAGAAAAAAGACATGCAAGGACAGGAAGCAGAGATTTAAGCATCATCATTGACAGATGATGTGCTCATTTACTTAGATGACCTATCAGGATCAACCGGTGACTAAAATGAACAAGAGAAGTGAGCAAGGACACCAGATGCAAGACCTAGCTGTGAAAACTAATAGCACTTCTCTACAGCTTCCATAACTAGAAAATATAATAATAATTTTTAAAGGCACCTTTCAAATAACTACAAAAACTATCAGGAATTTAGGAGTTAGCTTAGCTAAGAACACACGAAAAACTGCACGTAAGCTGGTTACATACATGAATATCCTTGTTTGTAGGAAATGTACATAAAAGTATTACATGTTCAAGGAGTACGATGTGTGCAATCTGCTCTCAAAGGTTGAGAAAATAGATATAGATAGCTAGATAGAAATGCAAAATGTTAAAATTGGTATAAAAATGTTAAAATCTGGGTATCTGGGGGCATGGAGGTATGTTAGAGTTCTCTGTATGGGGTTTTTATTATTTTTGCAACTTTTGTGTAAGTTTGAAACTATTACAAAATAAAGTTAAAAAAAAAAAAAAGGACACATGAGACCTCTATGGGAAAAAAACTTCAAACGTGAATGAAAGCCCTAGAAAATGATCTGAATAAAGGACATTTCATTTCCTTGTACAGAACACTTTAATAATATAAAATTGCTAGGTCTTCCAGAATTCATTCATAGATTCTCTGCAATCTCAAGAGACCAGTTGGGGATTTTGAGGCGTTCAATAAATTTAATCTAAAATACTGCAAAAGAAGAGTAAGAAGTGTGGGGTTGCCCTGCCAGGTGGTAATACATTCTACAAGGTCATAAACTGAGAGAGAGGGAGACTTGGGTTGGCACACAAGCAAATAAATAGACCAGTGGATTAGAATGGAGAGATGAGGCAATCCATCATATACATGAGAACTTAATATCTTATAAAAACGCCTCCATGAATCAATGGGAAAAGATGGCTATGGAAAAAACTGGCTTCTATCTGGAGAATAAATCTGGGCTCCTATCTCAATCTAGCTCTGTTGCTAGATAATGACCCTCCTTAGCAACTGCATCCCAGGCTTCATCCAGCCACAACAAGCTCCGTTACCAGGGAGTGACTCCGAGATCCCAGTAACCCAGAATTCAGGCTCACCCTTAGGGGATCAGTCCCCCAAACCCCTTGTCCAATCCATCCCAGACTTGAACCCTGAGTTGTATCACTGCCACATATAACCCCCAAGCACCAGAGAAGGCAAAAGCACACATGCTATAGGCCTTATTTCTTGTTAAGGGAGCTGGGCTGCCCCCAATTCAGTGACAGTACCCCCATGCCCCAACCACATCCTAGGTATGTATTGGCCTCAATTTGCAGTTTGATTGCTACAGGCCCTCCCCACTACTCACAAACTCTACCAGCCTTGCTGGAAGGGTTGATGTCATCCACACAAACCAGGGCAAAGGTTAGCTGCCTTGAATTTGCAAGAAATGCATGCATAAACTTCTGTACTGTTGCTTCAGGAGTTATTTGCTAGCAACCAGGTTCACAGAGGCAACTCAAGTCAAAATATTGAGGCAGAGGAAGGATTCAAGTATGAAACTCCATCCCCCCCCCCCATTGCTATGGAGTGGCCACTCCCCAAACTCACTGATTCCAGTCTCCAGAGACCCCACTTCTAGGGAATGAGGGTCCCTCCTACCATCCCTTCCTTAATGTAAGGAGTTGCAGGAGGGCTTGGAAGGGCACTAAAGATTCTTGAGCATCTACCCAAGGACCTTGAAATATTCAGTCTCCTCTCGGCACAGTTGTCCTCGTTGCTAAGGAATGTCATTTCTGATGCAAAGGAAGCAAGGTGGGGCACTCTGGTGGATGTGGGGTTCCCAGGATACCTACCAATAAAACCATGGAGGCCTGGGTGCCAGGGGGTCGCGGAGGGAGCTGGAGATAAGTAGAGGTGCCTGGGGGAGGCTGGGAGGCATATCAAAATAGAGAAGTTTAGAAATTGGCATATCTTAGTAATAGATACCAGAGTGGGTGTGTCCAGAATTGAAGTGCCTCGGGAGGCTTTTTCAGGTTCAGAACTGGACCCCCACAACCTCCTCAACTAACCCCTCTCCAGCCATTTGCCACTAATAATAAACGGATCAACCTCTGTCAAAACAGCCCCAGGGGGCTCTCACTCTCATGTTTGCTGTCAGTTGTGGGTGTTCTGGACCGCAGTCCTATGCTCAGGTGACCAACTTGAAAAGATAAACTGGGGACACAAGTCAGTCTCGTTCTGAAATCCCTGGCTCGGTGAGTATTCCGGACTACAACGTCCATCATGCCAAGGGGCAATGACCTGAGACCAGCCGGGAGAGTCACCCTCAAGGCCTGATGGGAGATGGAGTCCCAGCTCCCTCTCACTGCTGAGCCCAGCTGTGATTTTTTTTTTTTCTGGACTACAATCCCCATGATGCTCAGGAGGCTCTGGCCTGGACACTAGGCTGGAAGGACAGCCCTCGGGTCTCATGGAGATACAGTCCCCTTTCCCTTTACCTCTCTGCTCAGCTGTGTTCTAGGCTCCTGACTCCAGGGTTGGGAGCTCCTGGGGGACCTTCCTCCCCCAGGTTCGGAGGGGGGTCCTCGGCGCGGAGTGGGGGGCCGGGAGAGGGTCCGGCGCTGGGGGCCCCATTCCAGGAGAGGTCGGACATCCACGCGACTCAGGGGGATGTGGGGTCGAGCAAGGGATGCTGTCTCTCCTGAGGGAGGGGGTCTGCGCGCAGGAGCAGAACGGGGCCGGGGAAGACTCAGAGGAGAAGGAGGGCGAGCGAGGGGTGTGAACAGGCTGTGGAGAGGACAGAATAGGGGGAACTGAGTGAACTAGAACCCCCCTCCAACCACTACCCAAAAAGTCGCCTTAAGGACCTGTCTCCCCTTCGCCTGCCCCTCAGGCTAGAACCCTCCCTTACTGGCCAGACCCTGAATAATTGCCCCTTTGTGGCATCTCCTTCTTAGGACTTTGCCACCCACACTCTCTGCACCCACAAGAAACCCTGAAACACGCCCCCCACCCCAACACACGCAAGAGAGCTTTGAGCCACGCCCCCCGCCTCACTTTACCCCGAAAGCTCAGCTCTAGAGAACCTTCTCTTTCCAGACGCCCCTGTCCCACTCACTCCGGGCTCCTCGCCCTCCGAATCCGGGGTCCAGCCTGGAGGTCTGCGGTGGGGCTGGGAGCGGGCAGCCCGGGTCCGCCACGCCCCTCGGAGAGCCGAGCCACTTCCGGCGATTCTGAGCTGCGGCCCTCTTCCTCTCTGGTTACCTCCGGGGGACCACCTGGGCCGCCAGGACCCTCCCCAGGCTGGGGACGTGCGAGTGACCTGGGAAGCCCACTAGCAGGCGGGCACAGGAAAAGGCATCACCCCTTTGACCGTCATAACAGCCCTTATTTCCAACTCCTCCCAAAAAAGGGGAGGTAGCTTGCACTAAAGCATTATCCCCGTTTTGCAGATGGGGAAACTGAGGCCTCGACAGTGCAGGTGACTTGTACAGGGCCACCAGGTCCACCTGGGTCTCTGGACCCAATGCCTCGGACTCTGAGATAGACCGAGCCAGAGAGTCTGAGTCTAGCCTAAAGATGGGGCAGGCGGAACAGAAACCTAAGAAACCACCTGAAGCCCAAAGTCCCTAGGGCTTTTATCTGTATTTGTATAGGAAGCGGCCTCAGGGGGCGGAGACTTCTGAAGGAGCCAATCACAGAACAGTGGAATGTTGATAATTGATGGGGAAGGACTGAGAGTGTCTACCAGACTTTCTGATTGGAGGGTCGTCTCTACAAGTGGTGGGCGGAGCTGAGAGGACGCAAACTTTTTGCTGATTGGAGAAGTTGAAGCTAAAGGCGGAGTTTCCTTGGCTAGAAGACTGGTTAGGGTTAGGATTGGACAATTTTATCAAGGCGAGGCGCCGGGATGATTACGCCAATTAGGGCGGGGCCTAGGCCGTACTCACCAATCGTCCCCCTCGGCGCGGGAGGCCCGGCCCAGCGCCCGCAGCCAGCCCCGCAGGTCCTCCAGCGTGTCCGCGGCCAGGACGTAGGTCCTCATGCCCGGGTGCTCCGCCTGCGGGAGGAGAGGGCTCAGGACCCGGACGCCGGGTCCTCTATAAAGGAGGATGCCACGGACCCGAGTCAAGACCTGGACTCTCTTAGTAACGGAGGCGCCAGTTCTCGCTGGGACTTGGCGTTTGCTCAGCGGACCCCCCCATCCAGCCCCCATCACCCGGCTGCCGCGGGGCCCGCCAGACTCACGGTGAAGGTGAAGCGCCGGCCTCGCACGGCTCCCGGCCCATCTGGTCTGATGCTGTAACTGGGGAGCAGGACGCTGCCCAGGACGCTCTCCTCGCGGCTGTCTGCAAATGGGGGGCTGGGGATTAGGGACCACCCAGAGGGCAGGGAGCCCAGGGCCTAGAGAGAAGGAGGTGGGGGGCGGGGCTGCCCACGCCACGCGAGAGGGGACACCGACCCTTGTAGTAGAAGAGGCAATGCCCGGAGAGCACGAACCAGCGGCGTTTCCAGAGCCGGAGCCCGGAGCTGTCCTGGGGAGAGAGGGGAGGAGAGGCCTGAGTAGAGGGGAAAGGATAAAGGACATGGAGACAGTGACACTGGGGACAGAGATGCAGGGGGACAGGGAGAGAGACCCAGAGAGAGGGGCCCAGGGGCCCAGAGAAAGGGAGATAAGAGACCCAGAGTGGGGGGGATGGAGACCCAGGGAGAGGGTTCAGAAAAGGCAAAAACACAGAAAGAGGGACAGAGACCTAGGAAGGGGGTAACAAAGACCCAAGGAGGAGGACAGAGATCCATGGCGGTGGGGACTAGAGACCCAGGGAGTGGGGAAGGCCACAGATGCAAGCTTGCTACCATAAATGCAAATAGTGAGCTGGACGCCGGTGTGTTGCAGTCGAGCTGACACATTCTAGACTCAGTCAGATCTCAGTTAGACTCCTACTTCCACCACTTTCAAACGTTTCCCTTAACCAAGTCATTTCACCACTCCAGGCCCTCGTGTTTTCTCATTTCTCAACTGGGGATTGAGAAAATACAGTGGGGACTGGATGGGACAATGTACCACACGTGGCAGGGGTTAATACAGAATGGCTTGTCTTCCTGTTATGAAGAGAAAGTCTGGGTCTGATTATTCTGGAGGCTGAGGCACAGTGGGGCCAGGAAGGCAGCACTGAGCCATCGCCTGAATCCTATATCTTTCCGTGGCCTCTGCCTGAACCCCAACTGCCATCCTCCTGCACCCCCTCTTCTCTTCAGTCCTTTCCAGCGTGATCTTTCCAAGTGACAAGTCACACCATATGATGCCTCCACTCAGAGCAGACCCTCCCATCACCTTTGGAATAGAACCCAAATCCTCCCCCTGGTTTGTGGGGCCCTACAGCAGAGAATCTCAAACTTGAGCTTGCTTGAGGCTCACCAGGAGGCTTGTTTAAACTCGGATTCCAAGGCCTCACTCCAGCGTAGCTGATACAGTAAATCTAGGGTGGGTCCGAGAATTTGTATTTCTAGCAAGTTCAGGGTGATAGTGATGCCGCTGGTCTGGGGACCCCACTTTGAGAATCCTGCCACCCCTCCTACCACTTTCCTCCTGGCTTTTGCCTGCTGCAGGGCCCTTAGCTTTCTACTCCCCTCTGCCCCCGATCTTAGGACAGGAGCTCCTCCTTGTCATTTGGCTCTGAGCTCAAATGTCAACCCCTCCGAAAGGCCTTTCCTGGCCAACGGTCAGTCGTAGCCTTCACCCTGCCCCGGTCACTTTGATCATGCCCTCGCTGTGTTCTTTCTTCACACCACTTACTACAGTCAGAAATTATCATGTCCATTTATTTATTTACTAATTTTCTATCCATGCTTGCCCCACCCCCATCCTGAATGTCATAGTCATATAGAAACTTGTTTGTCTTACTTGGCAGGTGTGTCCCTTAGTCCCCAGTACATTGTAAGTGTTCAGGAAATAGTCAAGGAATGGAATATAGACTGTAGGCTTTATAAAAATGTTAAATTTCTTGAACTTGATAACCACTCTCAACCTTTTTCTTAGGAAAGGTATGTGGCAGTATTAAGTGTTGAAGGAGCATGATGTATAAAACTTATTCTCAGGTGTTTAGAAAATAGAGATAGATAGAGATAGATAGATGGATGGATGATAGCGCAATATAAGAAATGTGGCAAAATGTTAAAAGTTGGTAAATCTCGAGAGGAGGTAAAGGGGTATGTTGGAGTTCTCCCTATTGGTTTTGTATTATTTTTGCAACTGTCCTGTAAACTTGAAATTATTTCAAAAGATTTCTTAAAGTAGTCATTGAATGAATGAATGAATGAATGAATGACAGAATAAAGGGGTGGCAATGACAACAAGAAAAAGAAACACATTTTGGGGCTTGGAAGGAGAGAAACAGAGAAGGTTCTGCGGACCCAGGCTAGAGACACTGGGAGGGACCGTTCCCTTCCCCTGCTGCCCCCCACCCCCTGCCCCCCACGCCTGCACCTGCTTATGAAGCCAGCCTCGGATGTGCACTGGGAGATTGGGGTCCCTTCTCAGTGCATTGCCCCTCTTCCCGAAGGTGTGGACCTTGCTGACTGCCCGGGTGGGCTTCTGGGGAGAGAAGGAGGCTCGACGTGAGCAGGGCCCCGAGACGGGCGCAGGGCCCCGGCAGTGCTGCCCTTGGAAACCGGGGCTTGAGACCAGGATCCTGTGCGTGTAAGGCAGGTTGAGAGGCAAGGCAGAGGCCATCAGGGAAGCAACTTGGGATACGGGGTTCGTGGCCAAGGAGAGGAGGCCCCTGACCACCAAAGCTGGAGACGTAGTGGAGTTGGAAGGATTACTGGGAGGTCCCGTAATCAGGAGGAGAGTCCCATTCTGAGGCCTCCGTGCCGGGGAGTGACATCCCTTAGCAACCATGCCCAGGGTAAAGGGGGGGCTCCAGACCCCTCCATTGTGCTCAGACGGGGCTGCTTATCCAAATTGCCACAAGGACACCCTTCTCAGGGATTGTGCCATAGATCAAATCTGAACTTGGGAAACTGGAAACAAAGCAGGGGAAAGCAGGAGGACAAGGAAATGAGTGTTGTCACTGAGCTTTTGGCTGGGGTGACAATTTGGGATGCCAGGCTCACAGGCCTCCTGGAACCTAATGACTAGGGAGGGCTCTTCTCTTACCGGATTTCCTAACTGGGTAGATCTGAGGGCTAGAAATAGGACAGGAAGTCCTTAGCTCAAGAGCAGCCACTGAGTCTGAGTTCCTGGAGGGGTCTCCTTCTTGCTGGGGAGTGGCTTTATCTTAGCAAGCAGGAGCAGGCAGGGTTGTTACTCTGGCTTAGAATTAGGAACATATGAAGGGGTGGGGACAGAGGTGGGAGTGCCTCTGAATTCCTAGCCGCAGCTGATCAGCAACTTGGGACCTTAAGGGGCCTGGCAGACGTGCTGCTAAGTATCCTTTGTCCTTAGCTGCAGAGTCTAGGAGTCTGGGGGTGGGGTGGGGGTGGCGCAGAATCCAGGGCCCAGAAACGGGAGGGAGGGGCATGAGGAGGGGACGGTCCCAGAGCCCCGCCCTCCTCCCCATCCCCGCCGGGGAGCTCAAACCTTGGTGCTCAGGCTGCTGAGCGAGGAGATGGTGGAGGCACTGCTGGCCAGGCTGAGGCTGCTCCGAGGCCTGCCCTCCTCCATCGAGGGCTCGCAGGGAGAAAGAAAGGGGCTGTGTCTCTGCAGCTGACCCTGCTGGGGACAGAGCCGGGAGTCAGGGGCCCGGAGGTCAGGGGAGGCTGAGGAGAAAGAGTCTGTTGTTTGAGGACTACTGGGGGGCAGCAGTGGGGGGAGGTCCTGGCCCGGGAGCACATACCAAGACCAAGGCCAAGAGAGGTGGGCGGCATTGGCAGCTGCAGGGTGGGGGGCAGCTGTTTGCAGCCCAAGACAGAAAATAGGGGCTTCTTTCTTCCTGCCCCCTTCCCTCCGGCCAGGAATTTGACCCTCTCTGGGCTTAGGAACCCCCACTCCCTGTCCCCCTTCTGGCCACATCAGGCTACGTGTCTCCTGCCCTCCCATGCGCACCCCCAAACCATCTCTGCCAATGCCCCAAGCCAAGCCCTTGGGGCACACCTCCCAGCCCAGCCAGGGAACTTACCCAGCTCTGGGGTCCCAACGACAGGGGGCTAGAGGATCTGGGGCGCCCCAGAGGCTGACTCTCTAGCCACCCCCTCCTCTATCTCTCTCCTCACTGGTCACTCACGCTCTCTTTTTGTCTCTCTGTCTCTGAGATTCTCTCTCTCTTCCTCTCCCTCTCTCCCTTTCTTTTAAACCGTCTCCCTCCTCAGTCTCACCTTCTCTCTCTCTCTCCCCAATCTCTGGCACATCCCATCTCTCCCTCACTCATTCTCTCCTCCCCATATCACATTCCCCCTGCCCCCCAATCTTTCTGTTCCTCTCCAAATCTTTTTGTCTCCGGCTCATGGAGCCTTCCTCTCCAGTCACTCTCTTCCTGAAGTCTCTAACTCATTCTTTCTCTCCTTGTGTGTCCTGCCGGGTCTCTCCCTCCCGTCCCGTCCCCTGTCTCCTCTCTCTCACTCTCTCTCTCTCTCTCTCTCTGGCGCTCCACGTCTGCTGTTTCCTCCCCTCTCTCTTTGCAGATTCTCCTTCTGACTTTCTCCCTCCCTCTCCCAGTTTCTCTTTCCTCTCTGCTGGTCTCCCTCTCCCTCCCTCTGCCAGCCGCCCACGCCGCTGTCTCCCCTCCCAGTCCCGGCTGTCCCCGCCCCTTCTGGCCTCCTCAGCGTGACCCCAGGCTCAGCTGTCCCTACAGCTGAGGGGAGGGGCTGTGAGTCACGACTCCTGGGTCCCTGAGGAACTGGGTCCCCTAGGGGCTAAGCCAGGGCTCCCAAATATTTGGAGAGTAGGACCTAGGGCCTGGACTCCAGGGTCCCAGGGGACCCGTTGCCGTCAGGGGCCCAGGCCACTGGCGCCCTGAAGGGTGGGGGCTTGCATCTTGCAAGAGGTGGGGGCTCAGACTCTGGAGCCTTGGAGGAATTGGACTTAGGGGTCCAGACTCCTGGGTGCCTGGGAGGGTGCAGGCTAGGACTCAGGACAGCTGAGTTGGGAGTGGAACCCGGGGTCTGCAAGTGTGTCTTTGAGTGGCTGGGGCTGGGGACAGTTCGTTCAGTCCCCCCAGGAGAAGGCGGTGGCCTGGACTCTTGGAATCTGGGTCTAGGTGGTCAAACCTGCACCTCAGATGCAGGTGAGAATTCTGTTCTAGACCGAGGAAGACACGCTCAGGAGAGAGACGTGGTTCTTGGGTGTGGTTGGAGGGACAGGATTCCCACCAGGAAGGGCAGGGTTGGGACACTGGGTCTGTTCCCGGGACCTGGAATTTGTGGCAGAAGCCCCCTCAACCCCCACCCCCATCCCGAGGTTCAGTTGGTGCCACCCAGTTGATTCCAGTTTGTGGGAGCGGAGCTTTGCCATAAGTTTGAAGTGGGTGCAATCCGGAAGTTGAGCCTCGTGGGGGGCTATAAATATTTTTTCCCAGCGCCTACTATGTGCCAGCACTGCTGGAGCCACTGAGAAGAAAGCAGCGGTCAAACCAAAGTGCTTGACTTCCAGGTGCTCCCATTGTCCATTCTCATTTGGAATAAGTCTGGATTCTGCTAATGACTTTATTCCCAAGCCTCAGTTTCCTCCTCTGTGCAATGGGAACGGTGATACCCGCCCACACTGGGGAGGAAGCAGGCCGCCTGTGAGGGCGGGAGAATCTAGACTGCTTTAATTGGGTGGGACGGCGTTTGCCTGGAAAATCCGCCGCGGAGGTCGAGCGACGGAGCGCTCGCCTTACTCCTCTGATTGACAGCTCGCTTGGCTGGGGGCGTGGCCACGCTCGGAATCGCCGCGGTGACGTCACAAAGCCCCGAAGTCTCCGCCGGGTCAAGTTCTATTTTTGCCCTTTCCACTCGTCACGTCGACGCCCCGAAACCCCGCCTCGGCGCGTGACGTCAGCACGTCCGGCCGCGATAAACTATAAAAGCCTCGCGGGCGAGGTTCTCGTAGATTAGCTCTTTTCCTAGCCGAGTTGTTGTTTTCATGCGCCACAGCACACGACCCCGCGCGCCATCTTCGTCCCGGCGCCTGCAGCAGCCCGAGAGCTTTTGAACCCCGAGTCCGACGCCTGAGGGCGAGATGAAAACGCCGGCTTCCCGAGCCGCCTGGACCTGCGATCGCTTCTGGCAGCCTGAGCCGGCCCTCCTGCCCCCGGGGTGACCCGGACGCCCAGCCGGTGGGTGAGGGGCCGGGACGCCTGGGTCCCGAGGCAGCTGGAGGCCCGGACCTAGGAAGGAAGGAGGGTTGGGGGTCTGGAGTCCTGGACCTGAGATGGGGAGGGCGCAGCTGGGAGGTGAAGGAGCCATCTAGGGGTCCGAAGTTTTGAGTCTCCGAGGGAGGAGGTTGGGGAAGATTTGTCAACCTTCAAGAGAACGAGAGAACTAAGAACTAGAGCTTGTCCTCAAGGAGAGCAAGGGGACGTCCCATTTTCTTGTTTCTGGGTCTGAAGGAAGAGGAGATGGTGTGGGGGAGGGGCTTGGACTCTCAGGTCTAAGGAAGGAGACAATCGGGGACCCAGACTCCTGGGGATGATGATAGGAGAGAGACAGGACCTAAGGGACAGAGATGGGAGTGGCCAGAATCCCAAAGGAATTTGTGGCAGGAATTCCCATGTTGCTATTTGTTGTTGTTATTTCCGTCGCTATGACTCACGGTCATGCCCTAATTCCATTCCCTAAATGGCTCCTAAACTTTATCCTCTTTTTTTTTTTAACTCTCTTTTTGCCAGCCCAGAGAGATGGCCCCAAACCAAATAGCACGTCAGGCCAACCCCTGGAGGGATGCTCACCCCTTCTTCCTCCTGTCGCCACTGATGGGTCTCCTCAGCCGGGCCTGGAGCCGCCTGAGGGGCCCAGGACCTGCAGAGCCCTGGCTGGTGGAAGCAGTAGCAGGAGCTGACCGGGTGGAAGGCGGCCTGGAGAGAGAAGCTAAGACTGCTTTGGCCACCCACCCTGCCCCCTGGGACAGGCACCCGCAGGAGAAGACAGAAGGCAGTGGTGCCGCTGAGGACGACGGAGAAGCAGGCTGGGAGGCCTGCCCTGACCTAAAAGCCTCCAATTCTCTTCTTGAAGCCTGTGGGCTTTCTGATGATGGTGGTGAAGCGTGTGGGGAGGAAGAGGCAACCTGTGTTGCTAGAAAGCAGAGAAGTAAACTTACAGATGGCCGGCCTGCTCTTCCATCTCCCAGCCTTCTGGTGGGAACCCTGCAATATCCTCCTGGGGAGGAGGAATCTGAGGAAAAGGAGGAAACAACTGGAGACGCTGGCATTGCTGAAGACAAAGAAATGGCCAAGGCCTTTTTTTATCCTCCATCACCAGGCCCCAGGCCCTGGGAATGTTACCCAGGGGTGGAGGAAGAAGAGCCTGAGGATGGAGAAGCTGCTGGAACCTCTACTTTCCTCTTCTCTTTGGGCTCCAAGCCCAGGGCTTGGGTATATTGTCCACAGGAGATAAAAGAGGAGGAGAAAGATGAAAAGGATCGGGACACTGAAGAAGTAAAAACTGAGAACAGAGACGGCACAAAGACCTCCATTTCCCATGCATCTTCAGAGCCTAACCCCAGGGCCAGGGAGTACTGTTCAGGAGAGGAATCCAAGGAGGAGAAGGATGAAAAGGTAAATGAAGCAGCTGAGATAGGATCCATCGACTCAGAGCCACACTCCGCCATGCTAGTCCAGAGGTCCTTGCTCAGGGCCTGGGAGTATCAACCCAGTGAGAACACAGAGGAAGAAGGTGAAGGAGAAGATGAGGACAGTGCTTCAGGGGCAGCTGAGGAGGAGGGAGCAGCTGAGGCGTCCTCTTCCATCCCACCCACAAGTGCCTTCCTGAGGGCCTGGGTATGTCACCCAGGTGAGGACACAGAGGAGGAAGAAGATGAAGGAGAGCATGAGGACGATGCTTCAGGGGCAGCCGAGGAAGAGGGAGAAGCTGAGGAAGGAGCAGCCAAGGCGTCCTCTTCCGTCCCATCCAAGAGTGCCTTCCTGAGGACCTGGGTGTATCAACCAGGAGAGGACACAGAGGAGGAGGAAGATGAAGACGATGAGGACAGTGCTTCAGGGACAGCTGAGGAAGAGGAAGCAGCCGAGGCTTTCTCTTCCATCCCACCCTCAAGTGCCTTTCTGAGGGCCTGGGTGTATCAACCAGGAGAGGACACAGAGGAGGAGGAAGAGGAGGAAGATGAGGGCAGTGATTTGGAAGCAGCTGAGGAAGGGGGAACCACTGAGACTTCTTCTTCCATCCCACCCAAGAATCCCTTCCTGAGGGCCTGGGTATATCACCCAGGAGAGGACACAGAGGAGGAGGAAGAGGAGGAAGATGATGGCAGTGATTCAGGAGCAGCTGAGGCTTCCTCTTCAGGCCCACCCATGAGTGCCTTCCTGAGGGCATGGGTGTATGACCCAGGAGAGGACACAGAGGATGAGGAGCATGAGGATAAAGGGGATGACTATGATTCGGAAGCAGCTGACTCAGAGCCGCGTCCCTCCCTTCAAGCCCAGACAACCTCCTTCGGTTCCTGGATATATCAACCTGGAGAGGACACTGAGGAAGAGGGAGAGACTGAGCCCCGCCCCTTCCAGGTGGCCATCTATTTGCCTGGAGAAAAGCCACCACCTCCCTGGGCTCCTCCTAGGCTGCCCCTCCGACTGCAAAGGCGCCTCAAGTCCTTAGAAACTCCCACCAAGGATCCGGAACCTGAGACCTCCCTAAAGGCCAGAAAGGTGGGTGCTGAGGGCCCAGGTTCTTGAGTCTTAGGGAAGAGAGCCGTGGGAGCCGAAACCCCTGCATCTGGGGGAGGAGGGACTGGCGGCTGGGACCCCCGGGACCCCGGTGTGTTGCACGGGGTTGCATGTGAACTGTCCGGAGGACTGGGTGAGCCCTGGTGCAATCCTTTGCAAGAGGCTGGGCCCCTGGGATTCCTGTGGGAGGAGGCAGCCGCTGTGACTCACCTTAGCCCCAGGAAACCACCTCTATTTTCAGTGATTCAGATGGAAAATCCAGTGGCAGGCGCGTGACTAGCCAGATCGCAAGCTTCTTTGCTAACTAGTTTTTCTCTTTCTCTTTCTCCCTGTTGTGGCCGCGTGCGTTCTGTGCCTGTGCCCCTGTCCCCGCGTGTCTGCCCGTCCGCCCCCAGGTGCGGTTCTCCGAGAAGGTCTCCGTCCACATCCTGGCTGTCTGGGCGGGGCCGGCCCGCGCCACCCGCCGGGGCCCCTGGGAACAGTTCGCCCGGGATCGCAGCCGCTTCGCCCGCCGCATCGCCCGCGCCCAGGAGGAGCTGGGCGCCTGCCTCACTCCTGCTGCCCGGGCCAGGGCCTGGGCACGCCTCGGGAGCCCACCCACTTCCCTGTCCCCACTACCTGCCCCGACCCAGACCGAGCCGTCCGTCTCCGCCCCTTCTACGGTCCCGAGCCAGGCCACGCCCTTGAGCCCGGCTGTGGTCGCGCTCTCTCCCGCCCCTGCCTGTGTGCCGGCGCCTCCTTGCCTGGACCTCAGTGGGAGGCGTGGCTAAGACCAAGTAGTTGGCTGTTAATAACTATTTTTTTTTACATGTTGGTTTATTTATGGAATAAAGCCTTTTGATTTTTAACAAACAATGCTCAGTGTGGGTTTGAAAGAACTGTTTCCACAAGAACCTCAATAGAAGATAAACTCCATTTCCCATCATCCCTCAAATCGTCTCTTCCCTTCCTGAGGCCAGTTTTCAACTAAGGCCTGGTGGGTTTTGTAGTTTTTCATGGCTTCTGCCTACATTTTATTAAACCTGGGACAATGATCTCTCCAAAGGGGTTGGGGGCTGGACTCACTGATACCTAAGAAGGGATGAAGAGATAGTTCTCTGCCTCTCTGAAGGCTGATCCTCCTAGCAGCCTTTACATGTTGAATTTCTTAGGGCTCGAGGCTGGTTTCACATTTATATACCCTATGTCCATAGATTTAGTTTCCTTAGCTGTAAAATATGGGTAACAATTGTACATGCCTTGTGAGGTCAGAAAGGAGTCAATATTTAGGATGACGTCAAATAGCAAATACTATATAAACATTAGCTAGTATAATTATTCTCACTCGCCCGCCCATGCATGTCTTCTGTTATCCAAGCTTACATCTCCAGCACAGAAGCTTCTCTGACGTCATATCATACTTCACCTCAGTTCAAAGCTGGCTAGGACAAATGTCCTGCACCCTGTCCAGCTTCATATGCTGTCTGTCTCCACCGGCTCCCCAGGCTCCTGCTCAACTAGCCTTTCAATTCCCCACACTGACCAAGCTCCCTCACCTTCCAGACTTTTGCATGAGCTTTGCCTACCGCCTAATGTCCCCCTCACCCCCCACCCCACACCCCCAGCTAGTTCCTCTGATTCTTCAGATGCGGTCTGAAAGTCACTTCTTTCTCTTTTACCCTTTTTGTTCAAGGCCCAACTTGCAGATTCCATGGTGAGGGCAGCAGGTGCTGCTGCAGCCTACTGAGACCTCGGCACCAATATCCAGTCGGCATCTAATAAGTGTTGGTTATTATTAAGCAGTGGAAAAGCAGGCCCGTTGGGGCCCTTTCTCTCAAGCAGCTGGTACAGTAGCTAGTGAGGTGAGGGGATGGCATTTTATTGGGTTACTCACAGGCCAGCTTCCCATCAAAGCTAGACAAGCAGATGGCGAAGGCTTGGAGAGGACAAAGCGGGAAGCGGAAGTCCATGGTGAATGTGTCTGGGGCTACGCGACCGAACTGGAGCACCAGGTAGTCCGCTGCAGGAGGGAATCAGGAACTAAGTCTTCCCCGCACCCCTCCTCTCCCTGCGGCGGGAACGCGAGCTACGAGAACTACGACTCCCAAGGGGCTGCGCGGTGCTCTTACTAATCCTGGAAACCCTCCGAGCGCCACGTAAACTACAATTCCCAGAAGGGTTTGCAGCAGCGCGGCGTCCGCCCTGCCTAGAAAATGCGCAAGAAGTGATGGGAGACGCAGTTCTCGCCCGCTCTTGCCCTCTTGCCCAGGAAAGCCGGTTTCAAGGAGCTCACGATCATCTGAGTGCACGATCTGGAAGTTCTTGACCGAGGCTCTCGTGACTCGACCGTGAAAATTGAGCACATAGGCGCCGCTCTCGTCGCTCCACAACGGGGCTTTGTTTTGTAGTAGGAGCAACCCATGGCTGGCGCCGTGTTGGAGGCGACTCGGTAACGACTCTTGTTCCTAGGCGGTAAAATAGGAGGCCGTGCTTGTTAACCTACCGCCAGCCGGCTTTTTTTCTCGCGATACAGAATGCTGAGTCCCTAGTCTCTCCTCCATTAGACAGAAGAGTCTGACCAAGTCCTCCCAGCTGCAATAGGTGACCTTCTGCAAGGCAGCGGCCCCCTCCTTCCTTCTCCTCCCCTATAACCCAGAGATTCCCAACCTTGGAGGACTCACATTTTGTGGCTGGACGCTAATTCTCTGGTTCTGGGCGTCGATTCCCGGGATGATCAGAGTCATTTTCCGCGGACCCCGAAATCCCAAGACATTGGTCTCCTGTGGATATTAAGCTCGGGTTGGCTTGACAGCTCCACACTCCCCGCCATCTTCTTTCGTTCTCTCTTTCACCCCGCAGACACTCACATAAAACACAGACCCCAGCTCCTCCCTGATCCGGGCAGTCTCCGGGATTAAATACTTCCTGTCAGGATTCACCCCGTTGTCAAAGATGGTGAACTTGGTGCCCAAGACATTGGATCTGCTCCAGCAGGGGAGTGAAGAGAATAAAATAATAGGTGTTACTATTTGGTTGTTCATTAAGTGCTTTAACATGTCATCTCATCTACTCTAGCCTCCACTGTAAGAGCCATGTAAGCATTCCTTGTATCCACCATCCCAGTTGTCTCTTTCCTGTTTTGTAGCCTCCTACCTAGGTCCTTTAGGGACTTTTTTCCTCTAAGATGTAGGAACTCACAAGTCCCAGCTCTCTTAGGAGGGACTTAGGAGTCTCAGCCCCTTGCTTCTCAAGAAGTCAAGTGTCTTAAAATGCCAGTTCCTGCTCCAAAGCCTTTGGCTCTTTTAGTCCCAACCACCCTGAGGATACAACCTGAAGAACTATAAAACCCATCAGGCTGTAGGAGGACAGGTCCCAGAGCAGGTGGAAATTGTGCTTCATGGCCTGCTGGGAAATTTAGTCCACTCGTCTCTTTCTTCCCCCCGGCGCCCCTCTTATCTCACAGAGATCAGGACTCTGCCCACCTGACTTTGCCCACAAAGTTGTCCCCATCCCGAGATAGGTCTGTGGGGTCCAGGGAGATGAGGTAATTAGAGGTTTTGCTCCTTTTTCTCTTACACCCAGCGAGGAGGAAGTGCTGTGGATGGGAGGAACAGCCCATCAGAATCGATTTCCCACGTCTGGCTAGCATAGGGGTCCAGAGAGGGGCTCGCCATATCCCCATGGCAGAGGAGAGGGTTGTGGAGCAGAAAGCACCCCCCAAGGCTCGCTGGGAGATGTGCTTCTCCCTGAAGTAGGTCATCAGCTGGATCCTACAGGGGAGCTTCCCATCTTAGTGTTTCTCCCTCTTTCCTCCCACCGTCGGGTCGCGGCTCAGAGCTTAAGCCAGGGCCGTGTCTGGCTTTGGAGAATGGGGGAGAGCTTCACTTGGAGCTTCGGGAAAGGGTTGGTAGGTGTTTCATCCCGGAAAAATGGCTCCGAGTAGCGGTAAAAGCTTCTTTCTGGGAGAGAGGGGGCCTCGCTGGGAGGGAAAAAATGAAATGAGTCAGAGGAAAGAGAATCAATGGGGGACTCAGGAAAAGGCATCGAGTGACTAAGAGGGTGTGTGGCCTGGCTTTGGGAGAGTCGTTGCTGATACAGAGGACAGGGCTGGATGCTGGGGAGGTTTGCGTTAAGTCTAGATGAGTACCGCCTTGCAATCGCCGGGCTGAGAGGGGTCATGGCTTGGCTCCCGTGAGGGGCGGGGCTTATCTCATCTCGGGAATGGGCGGGACCTGACAGCAAAGGCGGCTGGGGAGGGGCCAGACTGGGACCAATCAAAACGGGGAGGAGTTTCGGGTACAGAGGGCGTGGCTTGCCTTTGGGAAACGCGCGGCCCATTACTAGAGTGGCCAAAGGCTTGGTTATAGCATACAGAGGGGCGATAAAGGGCAAGGCCCGGGTTTGTAAAATCGGGAAGGAGCGGGACTTGCTCGCCAGGTGGGCCGGACCGCACCTTCCGGCCGTCGGCCGCCTCCAGGTAGAGGTAGTAGAAGGGGAACATGCCCTTGTCCATGACGCGCTTGTCGCGGCTGATGCGGCACTGCACCGTGCTTCCCCGCAGCGCCGGCCGCAGCACGTACGCCTCCATGTCCTCGCCCAGCCGAGGGCCCGGGGCGCGGGATGGCGGGCGGGACGCGCTCCCCACGTCTCCGCTGCCCGTGCCGGCCGGGCCCTGCGGGGCCTTGGACATCTCCCCGTGGGCCGCCGCTGGGGAGCTGGTCGCTAAAGACTCCGACTCTTTCTTCTCTTCCAGGGCTTCGCCCTAGCTCGGACAGGCCAGATTCAAAGTTGAGGGGCAGGCGGACCCCCGCCCCCCGCTTTCCCAGTCACGGAATGGCCACCGGGTTCAAGGTTACGCCCTTTCCCGCCGCTGTGTTCCGCCACCTCCCCCTTGGAGGGCCAGGAGTCCATTGGCCACGCCCACCCGAATTCGAACTCCAGACTGATTGGATTATTGGCTCCTTCTCAGGGCCTCTGTCCAATCCCATCAGGCTTGGTGGTTCCGCCCACCAGGGAAGCGCCTCGGATGGGGCCCGCAGAATCTTGGCCTCACCCTCCCCGGAGGTCCGAGGCTACCCCCTCCGGGTCCTCCCTCTTGCTGGCTCTGTCTCCTCTCACCTTGTCCGAGGCCAAGTCTCCGCGTTCCCGGTCGCTATCCATTCCAGGCTTCGATTCCAGATAGGGCGCCCCGTATTGGTCTCTGCTATCCTGGGGTTCGCTCTCGTCCTCCGCGTCAGCCCCTGGGGCGGGTGGAAGAACCGGGGACTGAGCTCAGGACGTCAGGGTCCCAGGGGCTTGGGACAAGTCACCAGTGCTAGCTGGGAAGGCCTAAACTCCTGGTGTGGGAAAGCGGAGCCTCCCTTTTCCTTGTCGCAGAGAGAGCAACGGAGAGATTAGAGAACTAAGATGGGGCGGGCGCGAGTGGAGTCTGGGGTAATAAGAATCCTGTCGTTGAAATAGCTGGTCATGTCAAAAGTAAAATGTCCCTAGATGAGAATACTTTTTGGCATTAGAAGAAATGAATCTCAGATCCATGCTACAACAGGGATGAACCTTTAAAACATGATGCTAAGTGAAAGAAGCCAGACAGAAAATGCTATATACTGTATGATTCCATTTATATGCAATGAACATAATAGGCAAATCTATACAGACGGGGAGATCAGTGGTTGCCTAGAACTGAGGGCATAGTGGGGATGGGGTGACTGTTAAAAGGTACAGCGTATCTTTTGAGGATGATGAAAATATTCTAAAGTTGAGTGTGGTGATGGTTGCACATCTCTGTGAATGTACTACAAACCAGTGCGTGATTAAAAGGGGTGAATAATGTCTCAATAAAGCTGTTACCCAAAAAGGGTGGGGATATACACAGTGGGTGGGAACTTGCGTCAGGGATCAGGGAGCCAGAGTTCACTCCCAAAGGCTCCTCATTTACCCGGTCGTTGGCGGGCTGGCCAGCCCCTGCGGCGAGCCCCCAGAGGCTCTTTGTAAGGAGGAGAGGCGGGAACGTCCTCCACGGAGACTTCCTCCAACTCCGGATCCGAACTGTCTGGGAGCCAAGAAGGGGACAAGAGACAGGAATTCCTGAGTACTGGGGGAGAAAGGGGCTGGAAACTTGGATTCCTGGGCGTTGGAGGAGGAGGAGAAAGTTGAGGGCCTGGATTCCTGGGTGTGTGTGGGAGGAGGGGTCTGGGACCCGGACACCTGGGTCCTGAGGGAAGAGGTAGCAAGGCCTGGCCTCCTAAGGAAGGAGGAGGTGCGGGCTTGCACTCCTGAGCCCTTGGAGAGTAAGGATGAAGGCCCCAGACTCCTGGATTCCAGTGGGAGTGGAATGCTGGGGATTCCGGGGGGCACTTGGGGCTACCTGCTTCTGTCGGCGACGCCAGTGAGCCGTGCTCACCGCTGCCATCGCCACCGCAGCTCACCGTGCTGAGGGCGCTGTGGGCACCAGGGCGCAGGTGTGCCTCGGGCACGTTCTCCCGGAGGAAAGGGTTCCCGGATCCTGGGAGAAGGGGCAGTAAGGCCCATTTAATTGCTCTACGAATTCCCGGCCCTGCACTGGGTTCCTAGACCGTGCCCTGAATTCAATGACCGCCCAAGCCCCCGGACCCACTCAGTGCCCCAATTTCATCCTGAGTTTCAAGCACGCACCTCCCCGGGTTCAGTGCTCCAAGGGTGAGTAAAGCCCACCGGTCCCTCCAGGACCCCGCCTCTAAATAATACAGGCCCCATCTCCCTCCCCTCCCCTCCCCGCCCCCAGGCCCCGCCCCGCCCCAAAGTGGCCCTTCCTAGGCTCCGCCTCCGAGCTCCACCAAGCCCATCCCCTCGGGCCCCGCCCCCGCGCTGTCACTGGTGCTCCCGCGTAGGTCCCGCCTAGGGCTTTCCTGGGCCCCGCCCAAGATTCTGCTAGGCCCCGCCCCAGGGCTCTTCCAGGCCCTGCCCCTCGGGCGCGCGCTAAGCCCCTCGGTCAAGACCCCTGTCCTGGCGGGACCCTAAGAACCTCTGCTCACCGCTGTCACTCGCGAGGCGCTCCTCCCGCCGCCGCGGTCGCCGGGGCCGCAGGGACGCATCGGGATTGGCCTGAACCATGAGGGGCTCTTGGCGCTTCCGTCGCTGCTTCTTCTCAAACAGTAGCCGCTGCGGAGGTGGGAGGGGGGTCGTGGGGGCCAGGAGCCGGATGGGAAGACAGGGGTGAGGTTGGGCCTGGGGCAAGGGGAGGCCTGCATCGGTGGGAGGGCCCCTTAAAACCCCTTCCTCCCCTGGGTCCCAGGGGTCCAGTCCCCAACCCCACCCCGGGGACCTAAGGATCCTGCCCCCAGAACCTTTGTTTCTTAGAAATTTTGAAGTCTCATCACCAGGATATGCTTTCTTCAGATCCCCAATTCTCCCAATTTTCTCATTTCCCAATTGGAGAACTTAAGACGCAGAGAGAGACAAGGGGGCCCCAGAAACCCAGAGCAAGTCCTGGCATTGGGACTTCTGTGGAGGAGGAGGTGATGGTGGTAAAGAGGGGAACAGTTAGGGTGGCTGGATCCTTAGGGCATCGTACCTGCTGTTCCAGCTTCTGCAGCCTGGTGGCGGTGAGCTCGTCCCCCAGGGCCCTGAGGGAGATGCAGACTCGTGGCGACAGGCAATGGGGCAGCCCCTCCCTCCCTCCCTATTCCAACCTGGGGTTCTGAGCACATGTGAGGTCACAGAGGAAAGGAAACTGAGCCTGTCCTGCCCCACCAGTTCTGAAGCTCTTTTCTCCCCAAACTGGCCCATCTAGAATCCCAGAGTCAGGGACCCCAGGCCCCCAGTCCCTCCTCCCTCAGACTCATGAGTCTGCACCCTCCTCCCTCCCCTTAGGGCCCGGGAGTCCAGGCTCCCAGCCCCTTCCTACAAGACTGATGGCACTGAACCCATATACATGGTCATGAGGCCAGAGCTGAGCGGGGGAACATAAGCGAGGCTTTTACATTGCCCCTTATACCTACCCATACCCATAGTTTCCCCACTTACCGTTTTTTCCACATGTCTTTATCCTGAGACATTCTGGAGAAGCAAGAATGAGGAGTCAGGACCCACAGCCAACATCCCAATGGCCCCTGCCCTCCAAAACCTGATCATAAACTGTAAATCTCCTGGACCCACGCAGCCGGAATCCCAGCACCCACCCCTGCCAGGGATCTGGCAGCCTGTTTCCAGCTTTCTTGGCTATCGGGGGCCCAGGAATCAGTTCCCTCTGCCTGGAGTACCTAACTCTTGCAGCTCACTGTCTGAGACTCTCCCAGGTCCAGCCTCTGGGCCCCAAACAGCCAATCCCCGGTCACCCCGGACTCCCCGCACCCACCTGCCTGGGATCCTGGAGACTCTCACTGGTCCCCCTGCAAGGCTGCTTACATTCACACTCCAGTGCCTTGCCTCTCTGGCCAATATCTGAACATACCTGACCCTTTCTTTGGGAGCTGGGGACCTAATCTCTGGGTTTCCAGGAAATAAGCAGGGGAAGAAAGAGGGCTCAGAGGGAGGGGGGGGTATTTCCACTGGGACCTGCCCTAGCCCCCTCCCTCCTGACCCCCTACGCTCCACTTTCAACAGAGGAATGGACCCCTGGCCACCAAGGCAGCCAGGCAACCCTGCTCCTGAGGTTCTGGATTGGAATGGCATGCGGGTGTTCCTTAAAGGGACCCGACAGATCCTCCATTGTAGCCCGGTTCTACACCTGGAGAAACTTAAACAGTGGGCTGTGGAATTGCTACCGCGCTCTAACTTGCAGTCACTTTTGGGGGGCAAAAACGAATCGGAAAACTACAATTCCCATGAGGCCATGGGGCCACGACGCCTGCGGAAAAGGACTCATGCTTCCCCGGCCTGCTGGGGGTTGTAGTTTGCGTTGAAAGTGTCCGCGCTTCCTTTTGCCTAAAAGGCCAGAAACATGGCGTCAGCAAGGAGGAGGCGAGGCGAGGCTTTCGAGAAAAAGCCAGCGACTTCGGCCAGAAGCGGGCCGCCAGAAGCCGGAGAAAGGGCAGGGAGACTGGCGTGGACCAATCAGAGCTGGGGGCGGGGCCTGTGCGGGAAAGTGGGCGTGACCTAGAGGGGAAATCACCGGGAACGTACCGGAGGTCCTTGCTCCGGGAAACGCCCTCTGCAGCGAAGGAGAGGTGAGGGTCCCCGGGAGCCGGGCTCCTGGGTCCTGGGAATGAGGGCTCTGGAGGGGGGTAGGCGAGGAGATTGGAAAACTAGGTCCTGGAGGAGGACAGACAGGGCGCTGGAACTTCTGGGTTCTGGGAGGAGAGGAGGCTGGAGGCGCGGACCTTTGGGTCTGGGGAGGGAGCCGGGTTCCTGGGCTCCTGGGTCTGATGCAGGAGAACACCAGGGGCCCGGACTTCTCTGAGGCAGCTTGGGGCCCGGGGTCCCGGAGGGCCAGGAGTTCTGGGTCCTGGGAGAGGAGGGAGCCGGGGGCTCGGAGTTCTGGGTCCTAGAGGACGTGACGCTTGGACCCTTGACTCTCGAGTGGGAGTGGGGGACGGCGTTGCGGGGGCTCGAACTCTTGGGTCGGGGGGAGGGGAAGGAGGCTGGGGCAGACACTCCTCGGCCCCCACAGACCACGCCGCCATGCCTGCCGCCGGGCCCCGCGCAGCCCTCCTCCTCCTGCCCGCGCTGCTGTTGCTGCTGCGTGATGTGCTGGCTGTGCCCCTGGAGCGGGGGGCGCCCAAGAAGGAGGAGAGCCCCGCCACTGAGAGCCCCGTGAGTGGCCCCGCCCTGCTCGCCAAACAGGTGTTTGCAGTGGTCCTACAATCCCCGCGGACCCCCGTGGCCCCTGGGTGGATACTTCAGGGGCTCCCCGGCCGACTGCGCTGAAAAACTGGGAAGGGGACAGGTTTCTAAGTCACCGACTGTTGGGAGTTGGACCTCTGAGGTGTCCGAATCCTTCTCAGATTTTAAGTGAAATCTCTGCCTTACCCACCTCCACCTCCGTTTTTCTGACTCCCGGAAAAGATTCGGAAAAGGAACTACAATTCCCAGTAGCACCATGGGCAGGCAATGTTAGCTAACTGAAGGTGTTCTGATCTGTGCCAAGGGGCTCATGGGAGTTGTAGTTTAAATTATGAAGGGTCACGTGAGACACTCACGTATGAATTCCAACACGTGTATATTGAACTGTATTAAACCTTTCCTCTCTGGGAATTTGGAACTTTAAGGGTCCTCAAGGCCAAGGCCCTATTTTGGGGCCTGACTTCCCACAGCTGCCTCTAGGGATGGGTAGGCCACTATTGCCCAGGACAGACCAGGCATCTGCCCTCCCCACAGCAAGTTAGGCCTCTGCCCTGTGAAATCCCTGCCGACACTAAAGGGCACCTTTGGGACCCCTTTCCCTTCATTTGTTCCATGTATTTCTTGAGCATGCACTATGAGCTGGCTCAGCACCAGTCACTGGGGCACAGCCATGTGCAAACCCTTCGCCATCGCAGACTGGAAGATAGAAGATGAAGGGCAGGTGCCCATGAGGATGCACGCTGGGGGTGATGGTTGGAGAAGTCAGGAAATGGGGGAGGGGGCTTTCCAGGCAGAGGGAACAGCCTGGGCAAAGGCTGTGGGGCGGGAGACGGAAGAGTGCATAGAGGGCCTCTAGGAGGCAGTGGGGGTGAGAGGGAGGGAGGGGGGACGGAGAGGGGACAGGGTGCGGGAGGGCTTGTGGGCTGCAGTACGGAATGTATTCTTTAGTCCGAGGCTAACAGAAAGCAACAAAAGGTTATAAACATCCGTAACAACCACAACAAAAATAATGACATTGACAGCTCCTACTATGCACCAGGCACTGTACTAATTATTTTAGTAAATTAACTTACCCACGCAACAGCCCTGTGAGGCTATATAACGCCCCCTGCCTGCCCTCAAGACATCCACGTCTTCATCCCTAGAACCTGTGAATATGTTACTTTATGTGGTAAAAGGAGTTTTTCAGGGTTGGTTAAGTTAAGGCTCTCAGGACACAAGATGATCCTGGATGGCCCACGTGGGCCTGATGCAATCACAAGTGCCCTTACAAGGGAAAGAGGGAGACCCTCGGAGGGTCAGAGAGAGAACAGGTGGGGACAGAAGCAGAGTTTGCAGTGATGTCAGGAAGGGGCCACAAGCCAAGGACTGTGGGCAGCCTCTGGAAGTTAGAAAAGGCCAGGAAACAGACTCTCCCCAAGAGCCTCCAAAAGGAATGCCACTCTGCCAACCCATTTTGAACTTCTAACCCCCAGAACGCTAAGAGGCAGCTGTAGGTGGCTCTGAATCACTAAGGTTGGAGCGATTTTTTCCAACAGCCACAGGAAACTGAGCCACCCACATAGTCAGATTCCAGAGTCCTTGCTCTTAGTTTGCATGGTGCACGTGGCATTGCTGGTGAGCCAAGGCAGGTGACGATAATAATTATTGGGCCATTACCCTCTAGCCAGCACCGCTGTGCGCTGTAATAGATGGAGTATTTTCTATATCCTTACCATCATTTTAGACTATCTTGTTTTCTTTATATCATGGCTCCGAGAGGTGGGGAATTTATTGCCTATTTTACAGATAGAAAGAGTGGGACTCATGGAGAACAAAATGCTGCCCGGCTACTCCCTGGCAGGGATAGGATCAGAAGCCCTGGGAGTTTTGTCTTGTTTGTTTGCCGTATCCCCTAGGACAGTGCCTGGCACATGGTTGGGGCTTGATGAATGCTTGCTGAACGAATGAATGAGGGAGTGAAAGCTTCACTACTTCACAACTGCCAGTCACAGCCACTCTCTTAGCCCCCACCTTGTGTGAGGCATTGGGCTGAGTGTTACCGGAGTGATTTTTGTTTTGTCTCCTCTGTAGACTTGGGAAGGGGGTGGGTGAAGCAGCCACGAGGGTTAAGCAGTTCTCCTGGGGTTACCCAGCAGAGCAGGGGTTTGAGCCCTGGTGGGCTAGGCCTCCTGCTCCAAGTGGAGGGTCCCTGGGTCCCTCAGCTGCCACTTCGAGGCTTCGAGGGCCTGCCTGCAGGAGGATACAGGAAAGGGCAGGGGCTAGGATTGCTATGTCCATCCGTGTCGCCTCAGGACACTGGCCTGTACTACCACCGCTACCTCCAAGAAGTCATCAACGTGCTGGAGACCGACGGGCACTTCCGGGAGAAGCTGCAGGCCGCCAACGCTGAGGACATCAAGGTGTGCCTGGGTGCCCGCAGCTGTGGGGAGGGGGTGCGCTCGCTGAGGGCAGAGGCCGGGGAAGGAATGGCTTCCCCAGGGGGCCCATGTGGGTCCAGCCCAGCCTGTTTTCTAAATCACTAAAGAGACGCAGGGACAGGAAGTCGCTTCTCTGGGTTCACACAGCCGGGAAGGGATTTGAGGGGCACAGAGTATGGTGGTAAAGCACAGAGTCGGGTGATGCAGGTTGCAGGTTGCACCCCCTGACCAGCTGTGTGACGCGGGGCAGGCAATTTCACCTTGCTGTGCCTTGGTTTCCCCGTCTGTAAAATAGGAGGTAACAATAGTACCTGTCTGTTGGGGTTCAGACCAGGGTTATCCAAGTTACGACAGGTAAAGGACTAGCACAGGAGTGAGTCTCGAGGGACTGACACAGTGATCGAGGTAGCAGAGGGCTCTGGGGCGCCCCAGAGAGGGACCTGGTCGAGGCCAGCAGGTGAGAGAAGGCTTCCCTATGTGAGGTTTTGGGTTTCAAGCGGGAGCATCCAGGGTATAGAAGTTGAATGGAAGGGGTGCATTTTAGACTGTAGGAACTGCATGTTCAAACAAAGCATTCTGGTGCCTTCAGCTGTTTTCTAGGCTCCTCATAACGGAAATAAAGACAGGGGAGATGGGGCTGGAGGTGTGGGTGCCAGGTCTTCCAGGGTCTCGAGCGCCAGGCTGGGGAGCTTGGCCTCTGTCTTCAGGGCCCTTGGGAGCCACAGACGGCCTGTGAGCAGGAGAGGGGTTGGTGCCGCTTGGTTAAGGAACAGCAGACATAACCCAAGGTGATCTCTGCAATAACAGAGGTAGCTCTGGGCACCTGGCGGGAAGGTGGTGGTGGCAGAGGTGGTCCCCCTCCTCAGCCCGGAAGGTGTGTGCGAGGTGAGATGACAGAGGTGTTGAGACTCTTCCCAGGGGTGCCATGTGCCTTCGGTTTTGGAGGACTGTGAAGGTATGGTTAGGGATGGTGGAACAGCATCTCAGGCAGAAGGAACAGCATGTGCAAAGTCTCAGGGGTAGGAAACAGCCCTGTGAGTATGGGGGCCTCTGCACGAGTTCGTGTTGCTGGAACAAAAAGTGTAATTCTGTGAGTGATGAGAGATAGGGCTGTTAATGCCCAGCAGAGGGACTGGGGCCAGGTCCTGGAGTCTCAGGGAAGCCATGGGGGATTGGCAGAAAGTTTGCAGAAGGTTCCAGAGAGGGACAGAGACCAGGGCGAGGCTGCCCAGCGTGCCCCCTCGCTGACCAGTGTCTCCTCTCTGCCCAGAGCGGGAAGCTGAGCCGGGAGCTGGACTTCGTCAGCCACCACGTCCGCACCAAGCTGGACGAGCTCAAGCGGCAGGAGGTGTCGCGGCTGCGGATGCTGCTTAAGGCCAAGATGGACGCGGAGCAGGAGCCCAGTGAGCAGGGCCGGGGCGGGCGGCCGCCATCCTGGGCCTCTGGGTGGTTTGCGAGAGGCAAGGGGAGCCTCACTCTCCCTGCCTGTCAGATGCCCTGGCCGGGAGGAGGGGGGCAGGTCAGAGTCCAAGATCCCATCCCCTTCGCACATTCCTGGATGGGTTTGTCGGAGCGGCTGGCCGGGCCATTATAATCATCGCAGCTTTCTGGTACATTAGCTTTCTGCTGGGGTGGTTCTCGGCTCATTAGTAAGTGTTTAAGAAGATGTCCTGTTGTTTGAGATTCACCTACAGCTTCCCCTTGAACTTCATGACACCCTGGGAGGCTCCCACGTTACAGATGGGGACACCGAGGCCCAGTGGGAGGGGAGGACGGTAAACAGCAGAGCTGGCGTCTGTTTTCAAGGCCACTTGATTTGGTTCATTTGTCGACAGACGCGTGTTGAGTCCGACTGTGCCAGGCGCGGGGCTGGGGGCTGGAGCTACCGCAGCGGACAGACAGGCATAGTTGCCGCCCCTGCCTGCCACGGGCATTCGTGCGTTCTCATGTTCTCGCACTGCCCCCTTGTAGGGATCAGTTTCAGAGTCTGTTTTCATCTCTGGGAAATTAGGTCCCCTCACCGCTAAGAAGAGCAGTAGCTCCTGTTTCTTGGCTGCTTATCCCCTACCAAGTGCTGTGCTACGTGCTTTATCTTTTAACAACTCAGAACATATCCGGAATCTGAATGCCACTCTCCACTCTCGTTGCTACCACCTGGGCGCAGCCGCCATCGTCTCCCGCCCGGTCCTCCCCTGCCTCCACCCCGTCCCTGGGTGTCTCTTTCCCACCCAGCAGACAGCCGGCTTCTGCTGACACCTGTGTGAGTGTCCCGTTGCCTCTGTAACCAAGGACCCCAGAGGTAGCGGCTTGAAACAATGCACATTTGTTCTCTCACAGTCCTGAAGGTCATAAGTCTGAAATGGGCCCCACTGGGCTAAAAAGTCAAGGTGTCGGGAGGGCCCCGCTCCCTCCAGAGGCTCTGGGGGAGAGTCCACTTCCTGGCTTCCTCTGGCCCCTGGAGGCCGCCTCCATTCCTTGGGTGTGGCCTCTTCCTCCATCTTTGAAACCAGCCGCATGGCATCCGGTGTCAGTCGTCACATGATCTCCTGGAGCCATGTGTCCCGCTGCCTCCCTCTTACAAGGATCCTCGTGTTTGCTTTGGTCCGACCCAGATAATCAGGGATGGTCACCCCATCTCAAGGTCCTTAACCTAATCCCATCTGTGTGGTCCCTTTTGCCATGAGAGGGAACATGTTCACAGGCTTCGGGGATGAGGATGGGGACAGCTTTGCCTCCCCCAGCACCCACGCCAGGTCTGGTCCCTCCCCTGCTCAGAACCTGCCATGGCTCCCCAGTGCCCTTGGGATCAAGTCTGTGCTCCTGGTGGCTGCTGGGAGGCTGGACCAGCCCCTGCTGCCCTGCCGCAGCCCCTTCCCGTTGCTCGTGTGCCCTCTCGCCCACTGCGTCAGCCCCAATTGTAATTGCTGGCGAGCGCCCTGTCCTCCCCACCCCAGCACCTTCGCCCAGGTGTTCCCTCTGCCGCGGTGATGCTGTCTCGGGGCTCTCTGTTACACAGCTGACTCCCTCTCAGCCTCAGCTTCAGCTCTCATGTCACCTCCCCAGGGTCCTGCCCCGAGCGCCCTGTGTGAAGGAGACCCCATTTGTTTGCGTCCGGCATGGTTGCGTATCTGTCTGTTGGTTGCCTGTTTTCTGTCTCTGGACTGGGTGCTCCTGTTGCCATCTGGTTCACACTGTGCCTACAGATCGGGCCCAAAACCGGGGCTGTGCCCGCGTCTGTGGCCTGAATGAATAAAGGAAAGAGTTGGAGAGTCACACCATTGGGGACTCTTCCCAAGCACCTGTCCCTCTGGGCTCACTCAGGGCCTCCAGCTGCCTCCAGCTGTAGCTCGGGTCACCTGGATTCCACCTGCCTGTGTGTGTGTCTTTCATCACCCCCCACCCTCACCCCCCAAACCAGGAGCCTTGGGAGGGCAGGCCTGGGTCTGGTTCACAGTCCAGCCTCGCTCTTCCCAGGGCTGGACCCTGGACCGTGGGAATTGTGTGTTGGGCAATGGCTGGGCATTGCACGTGGGTGTGCACTCCCCTTCCTGTCTGGAGACCCCACCCCTTCCAGCTGGCAGCTCCCCAGCGGCAGGGTGGGGGTGGGGGGCTGAGTGTCAGGAGCTCTGGAGCTCAATGCTCAAATCCCCTCTTTGCCACCTCCCATCTGGTGCCCTACTAAGTCACTTCTTTCTGGGCTTCAGTTTCCATATCCCCAAAATGGGGGTACTTGTAGAATCCATGTCATAGGATTTTCGTGAAAAGTAAATGAGTTAACATGTTGCAAGTGCTGAGAGCCAGGCCTGGCATACAGTAAGCACTCAATACATAGTAGTTATCGTTACGGTTTTTATTCTTTTAATTATCGGACCCAATCACGGTGTCACCTCCAGGAAGTCCTCCCTGATTACCTTGGCTCAGTCAGGGCCTCTCTGGTACCCTCTGTTCAAGCACATCTGCCCCAGGATAGGGATCTGGCGAGAATGAATGTTCCATGAGTTGTTTGCCTTCTGCCCCTCATCCAGATGTGCAGGTGGACCACCTGAACCTCCTGAAGCAGTTCGAACATCTGGACCCTCAGAATCAGCACACATTTGAGGCCCGAGACCTGGAGCTACTGATTCAGACGGTAACGTGAGGGTCGGGCCGGGCGGGAGAAAGGGGGCAGAGACGTGGCTGTGAGCCACCGCAGCCGGCTTGTTACCAGAGGCCGGAGGCTGGCAGAGGGCAGCTGGTTTCTAAAAGTCTCCCTTGATCCTCCACGGGAAAGCAGGAGGTGGGACAATGCTGGGCTTGGGCGCAACTCAGACCCATGTTCAGGGTCCTTGTCGGCCTTGTCCTTCCTGTGTGATTTTGGGGGGTCTGTCTGGGTGGGCCAAGTGCAGTCACGAGGGTCCTCATGAGAGGGAGGCCGAGGGAGATCTGGTGACAGAGACAGACAGCCGTGTGGCGGCCGGAGCAAGATGCCAGCTGCTGGCTTGGAAGATGGAGGAAGGGGCCACAAACCCAGGAGTGCGGCTCGCAAAGGTGGAAAAGGAAAGGGAACAGATTCTCCCAGAGCCTCTGCGGGGTGGTCACACCTTGGATTCAGCCCCAGTGAAACTGATTCCAGATCTCCGGCCTCCAGAGCTGAGGGCTGGGGAATTTGTGTGGTTTGAAGCCACCGAGTTTGTGGGCATTTGTTGCAGCCACACTAGGGACCGAGTCAAGTCGGCATCTGAGACATGGGGTGCCCAGCCCCCATCTCCTGGGGAGGGGGTGTGGAAGCGGATGCCCCAGGACACCATCACGCCCCTGCGTATGGTCCTTCCAGAGCCCCCCAGCACCCCCAAACAGATCCCCCCTCTGCTGGCCTGGAGGCCTGTATGGCCTGGGGACCCCTCTTTCTGACCCCATGGGAGCTTTCTCACAGCCTTGTCTTCCACCGTGTTTTTCTGGACCCCTGGCCTCTTTTTCGTCATTGATCTCGTCTGCATTTTCATTTTATTAGCAATTGCAGCGGGAGAGCGCATAACACCAGCACCCGACCTGTCAGCACAGGGCAGACAGGAAGCTCTGTAAACTCTCAGAGCTCTCAGACATTGGGGCTGTACACAGTGACGTCAGAGGAGAAGGGCTCGTTTCTGCAGTTTGTGCATTTACGTTGACAATCCTAACTCCTTGGCTGGAGATCAGTCGACGATGTGGACATGGGTGTATGTCTGGGCTGTCCGTTTGTCCCATTGACCTACCTGGCTATCTGTTTGTTTGTTTGTTTTTTTTCCCTCCAAAACCTCAAAAGCTGTAGCTTTATAGTAAGTCTTGCAGTTGGGTGCCGTCAGTCCCGCGACTTTGTCCTTCCGTGGAGCTGCTGAACCAGCCGTCCCTTAAACTTGCAGTCGAGTCTCCCTCCTGACACCCGCAGTGCCCCGCGCTACCTCCGTTACAGCAGGTGCCCCTCTAGGTGGAGATTACTGTTTGCATCTGGGTCTGGGAGCCCCTCGAGGGCCAGGCGAGGTCGGACCCCTCTCCGGGTCCCAGCAGAGCCCAGCTCTGGGCCGGACACTCAGAAGCTTCCGGCTGTAAGTGATGGAGGTCGGACCGCCCTGATCCCTCCACCGAGGACTGTGAGGATTTTACTGAGTACAAGGACACACTGGGCACTGGGCTCCAGTCCCTGGCATATGTCTTTGCAGTTTATTTCCGGAACAGTCCAGAAACTTCCCGCTTCTCTCCACTCCCATTGCTGCGCCCCGGCTCAGCCCCCATCATCCTGCATAGGTGCTGCCTCCCCGGGCCCCCTGCTTCTGCCGCCCACCCTCTGCAGCCGGGTTTCTCACTGGTGACCGGGTCATTCTTTGAGGTCGGGGGCCGTCCCGGGCGTTGTAGGATGTCCAGCAGCACCCCTGGCCTCCACTACGGTGCCAGTAGCAAACCCCTCCCTCATTCGTGACAACCACAAGTGTCTCCGGACATTGTCACATATCCTCTGGGGGCGGACTCCCCCCCGGGTGGAAATCACAGCTCTCCAGTTGGTTTCCTGCTCAGCAGTTATGTCATTTCCTATGGCCGCGGTAACAAATGACCACAGACCTAGCAGCTTAAACAACGCCGGTGTGTCGTCTTATAGCCCTGCATGTAGGGCTCCAGCAGGCGTCTCACTGGGCTAAAGTCCAAGTGTCAGCAGGCTGGGTCCTGCCGGGGCACTGCAGGAGAATCTGCTCCTCGTCTCTCTCGGCTTCTCGAGGCTGCCCGCCCTCCCAGGCTTGGGTCCCTTCCGCTGTCTCTAAAGTCAGCCCTGTTGCCTCTCTCTCACCCTTCTTTTGTGGTCACATCTCCCTCTGAGGGTCCTCTTCAGCCTTCCTCTTCCACTGAAGGACCTTGTGATTGCGTTGGGCCAACCATGAGACCCTGATGTAAAGTCAGCTGACGGTAACCTTAATTCCATCGCGTCCCTCATTCCCCTTTGCCATGGGATATAACAGATTCAGAGGTTCCAGGGAATAGGATGAGGGCATCTTTCTGGGGATGTTATTCCGCCTCCCATGGCGGCCACAGGAATAATCTTGTTGGATCCTGTTAGATCACGTCTCGCCTCGGCCCCAAACCCTCCGCAACTCCCATCTCACCTGGAGAAAAGCCGGAGTCTGCCCGCCCTGTGGCCCACAGTGTCCCATGCTAGCTGTTCCCATCCCTGTGTGTGCTCAGGGTGGGGGAGGCACCGATGGCGTGACTGTCACCCCCCTCGCTCGCCTCCTGCAGCCCCATGGCCTCCTCCAGGGGCCTCCAGCTCAGCAGGCCTGCTCCTGCCCCACGGCCTTCGCAGCGGCTGTGCCCTCTGCCTCGAGCCTGCTGCTCACGCCGTCCCCTCCTCCGGGCCTGTGCTCGCACACCCCCAGTCAGCGAGGACTGCAGCCACCCCCAGCCTCCAAGCCCAGTTCCCCTTTCCTGTTTTATCTTCCCAGCACTTTTTACCTACAGTCATACACTATACTTTCTTTATTTTCTTTTATTTCTTTCACTTCCCTCCGTCACCCCCACTGGAATGTCAACTCCAGGAGGGCAGGGATTTTGGTCTACTTTCTTCTCTCATGTCCCCAGTATCTAGAGCAGGGCCTGGCACATAGGTGCTCTGTAAATATTTATTAAACGAGTAAAGGAATGCATCTCACTGAGTCCCTAAAACACCCCTGTGAGGCTGTTATATACTGGTATTGTCCCTGTTTTACCAATATGGAAACAGGCACATGGGGGAAAGCCCACCTCTCGCCCCCACACCTGGCTGCCCGTCTCTGCCCTTATCACTAGTAACCCTGCCTGTTTGTGGAGTGTTTGTTCTGGGCTGGCCTGACACCTCTTGTGTCATTATCTCCGTCTTGTAGGGGCAGAAACCAGGGCCCGGGGAGGCTGAGTGACTTGCCTGAGATCACACAGCTAATGGGAACAGATCCCGGATTTAATCTGGGCGGAATAAGTAGAGAGCACGTGTTTCTAAACACCCACCTGTCCTGTTTCCCCACAGTAAATTCACCTCGTGTTTTGCTCCTTGTTTACTTCTTCCTCCAAGATCTTGAGGCCGTGGAGAACATGGAAGAGGCGGGTTGAAGTTTCCTGCTGCTGTTGTGTAACTGTCATGAGCTCTTTTAAGCAGAGGAAGAGAGGAGGGTGTGTTACGGGGCGGGGATGGGCTACGGAGACCAAGGCAGTGAGATCAGTGAGAGGGAGGGGCTGCCCCTGGCCAGGGCGAGGGCCAAGGCCTGGCCCTTTGGAGGCTGGATTGGGCCCAGGGGCGTGATGAAAGTGGCCCTCTGCCGTCCCGCAGGCCACCCGCGACCTGGCCCAGTATGACGCAGCCCATCACGAGGAATTCAAACGCTACGAGATGCTCAAGGAACACAAGAGACGCCGCTATCTGGAGTCACTGGGGGAAGAGCAGCGGAAGGAGGCAGAAAGGAAGCTGGAAGAGCAACAGCGCCGCCACCGAGAGCACCCCAAAGTCAACGTGCCTGTAAGGGTCCGACCCCCACCCCCAATGTGTCTAACTCTCCAGGCACAGGAAGAAGGCAAGAAAGTGACTGAAGAACTACAACTCCCAGCAGCCCCTCAGGCCAAAAGAGCCCCTGCTAACGTACATAGCTACCCCAGGGGCTGCTGGGAATTGTAGTTTCTGGCGTTCTTGCTTGAAAGGATGACATTTGAGAGATGGGGGTAAAGTGTTCTCTGGCTTTATCCCCTGGGGCCCAGACTTCTTGCTCATGAGCCCCCGGCTCTTTCCTCCACAGGGCAGCCAAGCCCAGTTGAAGGAGGTGTGGGAGGAGCTGGATGGACTGGACCCCAACAGGTTTAACCCCAAGACCTTCTTCATCCTGCATGGTAAGGTGGGGAGGGGGATCCTAAGACCCAGGCCCAACGCCGAGGCTCTGACCTCTCTGGGGCCTGGCTGCTATGGGAGTGTCTCCCCATCCAGTAGGGCTTAGTCAGCCTGGGAAGCCTGTGCCTGTCTCCCCTGGTTGACCAGAAGGTCCTGCCCTCCCCTGTTGTCAGGGCTGGAAGCTTCCATGGAAGAGCTGGGCTCTTTCCCAGGATGGGCCAGACCTCTGGGTGCTAAGGACTGGCTGGTGTCCACTTACTGGGCAAACCAGGTTTGGCTAGGCGTGGGCCCCCCTCCCACAGCAGCCCGGAAGCCCTGGTCCCTTCTGGGAGCCCTTTGGGTAAGGGTGGGCTACTCCCTAGTAACCAGGCCTGCAGAGCCTGGGAAGTCCTTGTCTGTGGTGGGTCAGAGTCCCCGTCCCCTTCAGTCTCTCTCTTCCCATCTGGGAATGGGCCTGGGGGTGCAAGGCACCCTCGGGCGTGCCCAGGACGCTAAGCCGGAAGCTGTAACCTGTCAACAGAGCCTGGCAGGGCATGATTCACTCATTCAGCAAACATTTACTAAGCTCCCCCTAAGGACTGAGCTTTGTTCTATACCCTGTGGGCACAGCAGTGACCAGGAGAAGAATTTCCACCCTTGCAGAGCCAGTGGTGGAGCAACCAGATAACACTATATTTCAGTGAACCTAAGACACCACTGATAGTGACATGCACCAGTTCAGTCACTCGTCATTATTCCCGGGTGCCGTATTTGTGCATTCACCTACTCACTAGAGTTTATCTGTAGCCCCAACCGCAGTACTCGCAGTGCTTTCACGGTCATTTGTGGACATGCACAGAGCACTGAAAAACGTGATTTGCCCAACACGCACATTCCCAGCTGAGGCTGAATGAGGTAACACCCTGCCTTCTTATTTCAGCTCTCAGACTGTAAACAAGGGTTCTTTTGGCAGTTTATTTAGCGTCACGGTTTTTGCGTTTTTGTTCTACTTGTGGGTGATTTTGCTGTTTAAAATGGCCCTGAGAGTGGTGCCAAAATGCTGCCCATGTTTCAGAGCACCAGAAGGCTGTGTTGTGCGTTTCTGAGAACATATGTGCTTTAGATGAGCTCCTTTCAGGCATGAACTACGGTGCTATTGGCCATGAGTTCAATGTTAATGAGTCAACAATATGTATTCAATAAGGTATCTTTAAACAGAAAGACGCATAAAACAAGGCTATATACTGATCTGTTGACAAGATGTGGCCAGGAGCCTAACCCTGTATTTGCTAATTCAGTGTTTCCGGCATCTTTATAGGACGTGATTACTGCAAATAATAAGAATAGACCGTATTGTATGTAAGCTGCCAATTATAAACTGACACACCATCGATGGATGATAAGATGTGCTCCAGTTTCACAGATGATAAAATATAGGGGGAAATTCATCTTAGAATTGATGATAGAGGATCTATAATAGAGTATCAAGTAACGATTTATACTGTTGGGAAAAAAATACAGCAGGATTAAGCAGCTCTAGAGTGGCAATTGGAGGTGCCGTGGCCAGTAAAGGTTTTGCTAGACCAGCACCATGCTACAGAATATTCTGCGCTGACAGAATGATCCACATGTGACCGTCAAGTCCTAGAAATGTGACTTGTGTGATGCAACTGAGGAACTAAAATTTTAATTGTGTTTAACTGTTAGTAAATTTCAATAGCCTCACATGTCTAGGTGGCAGCGAAATTGGACAGCATGGATGTGGAGAGACCAGGACATTTGAACAGAGACTTTGGTGGAGTCCGGGGTTGAGCCTTGCAGATATTTGGGGGGTTGGGGGATGTGCCAGGTTGGGGGGAGAGCAGGTACACAGGGAAGAATGAACTTGGCACGTATCCCGTGCGGCCGGAGCAGAGAGCATGAAGAGAAGACAAAAGGAGACACGGTTGAGGTGGGAACCACAGCCAGAGAGCGTAGGGCCCCAGAGGGCAGGGCGAGGGGTTGGGGTTTAACTCTGTCTGTGGTGGGATAACCCAGATTTGAGGCCAGGACTCACACCATCTGCCTTAAGTGTCAGCAGAATCCTGTGTCAAGGGGACACGCTGAAGGGGGCGAGTGGTGAGGAGGTGTGAGATGCTGGTGGCTGGCCCGGGTGGTAGCACAGTGGGGAGAGCAAAGCGGTCAGATTCTGGGTGTGCATCTTGGAGTCAAGCCAGTAGGACTTGCAGATGGACTGGACGAGGGTGGTGAGGGGACAAGAGGGTCAAGTTTGACCCCACGGGAGGGATGGAGCTGCCATCCATTGAGGGCGGAGAAGGTCGGGAGCTGGGTCAGGTCATGTACATGAGAGAGATGTCTGTTAGATGTTCACGTGGAGATGCAGAGCAGGCAGTAAGATGAATAGTCAGGTACAAAGGCAGTTTCTAGAAACCATCTAGAGAAGTGCTGGCCAGTAGAACACTCAGGGTGATGGTGAATGGTCCATGTTCACTATGCCAACCACAAGTGGATATGGAGCTCTTGACGTGGTGAGTGGGACTGAGGGACTGAAATTTTAATCTTATTTAATTTCAATCAGTTTAAATTTAAGTAGCCCCTTGTGACTTGTGGCTGTCATAATGGGCAGTGCAGGTCCAGAAGTAGAGAAGAGACCCCAGACTGGAGCCCTGGGGTGTGTCAAGAATGAAGGCAGGCGGAGGGAGAGAAGAATGTTCTGGAAGCCCAGGCAGAAGGTCAAAGGAGATGTGGGCTGAAAATTACCTATTAAACATTTTAATATATGGAAATTTAAGTAATATTCACTTTAGCTTTTCTTTCCAAATATGTTTTCTACTATCTTATTCTTCCACATGAATTTTGGAATAATTTCACCAAATTTCTAAAAAATTGTGTGGTTTTTTGCATTTTTGTTGGAATTGAATTATATTTATAAATTTTGTCAGGAGAGCTGGCATCCTTATCTTCTTCTCACCCAGGGGAATTTATTTTTAGCCTTATCTGTAAGGCTCAGCAAGGTGACCACACCACTGCCCCAAACGCCTCTTGTTCTACAGAACTTGATCTCTATAAGTAACTGTAATTTGAGGGGAACTTGGGAAAAGTGATTTGAGATTTCATCTGGAAGCATAAACAGGTAAAAATAGCTGAAAATATATTGAAAAAGGAACAAAATGAGAGAGTATTTAAAGATACAGACATTGAAAGATAAGGCTAGAATAATTATAAGATTATTATCTACCAGTGCAAGAATATCACTGGAACCAATCTTTAAAAATAGATGCAATTAATGATTGTATCTGCAGGATCTCGCTTCCAGCCTCCTGAGCTGGAGGGTCTGATCAGAGCAGACATTGCAGAGCAGGAAGGGGGTGCAGACTGTGTGGACAGTCCCCAGGTTCCCGAGTTGCCAGGGAGAGGCCCCCCGACAGCTGGAGCCAGCACTGACCTTGTTCTCTGGGAGGCAGTGGCCCCTGCACCCCCAGACCCCAGGCAGAGTCGCCGCTCTGGTACCCCTAAGCCTGGTGCCCGGGATGAGGACGCTGCGTGACAGCGGCCGGAGGACAGACCCGGTGAAGCCGCCTGCATCCCTCCCATTCCCGGGACCTGGTTGCTAGGGAATTGACAGTCCTAGCAACGGGCCTGAGGGGGCCCTGAAGCCTGAGGCCTCCATTCCACCGCCAGGGACGTGGGGTCGCCTGTCCTCTGGTGAAAGACCCCACAGCAGCCCCAAGTCCCTTCACCAGCTGGTCTCTCATGGCCCTGACCCAGCCAGCTGCCATCCCCCAGGATACCTTGTGGTCTCCCCCTCAGATATCAACAGTGATGGTGTCCTCGACGAGCAGGAGCTGGAGGCCCTCTTCACCAAGGAGGTGAGCGTCTGGGAAGCTGTGGGTGCAGGGGACACCTGGACCAGCCACCTGTCCCCTTGGGGATCCCAGTGTGTACCCCCCTTAGGTGCCTCCTGGGTGTGAGTTCAGGGAAAACTACAACTCCCAGCAGACCCTGGGGCAAAAGGAGGCTGCCCAGAGTGGCAGGGTACCCAAGGGCTGCTGGGAGTTGAAGTCTGGTTCCCCAGGTGAGGCCGGCATCTGGCCTGGAGAGGGGTTGCCCCGGGCCTCTCAGTTACGCCCCATCTCTCCTGCGATCCTGTAGCTGGAGAAGGTGTATGACCCCAAGAACGAGGAGGATGACATGCGGGAGATGGAAGAGGAGCGGCTGCGCATGCGGGAGCACGTGATGAAGAATGTGAGGAGGGAGCACCCAGGGCATTGGGCGCCCCGCCCACCCCATCACTTACCTTACCTGGCTCCCTAGGTGGACACCAACCAGGACCGCCTCGTGACCCTGGAGGAATTCCTCACCTCCACCCAGAGGAAGGAGTTTGGGGACAACGGAGAAGGCTGGGAGGTGAGGACGGGAAGACACTCTGGGTCCTGTGTCTCTCCCAGTCCAGCCCATCTTCCATGGCCTCTGACTACTGCTCGTTCTCCCTGGGACTCGGCCCACCCCCCTGGGTCTCCATCCCCTTCTCAGGGTCTCTGTCCCCCCCCTCCCTGGGTGTCTGTCCCCCTCTCTCTGGTCTCCATCCCCTTCTCTCTGGGTCTCCATCCCCCTCTCTCTGGGTCCCTGTCCCCCTCTCTCTGGGTCTCCATCCCCTTCTCTCTGGGTCTCCATCCCCCTCTCTCTGGGTCTCTGTCGCCCTCTTTCTGGGTCTCTAACATTCTCTCTCTGGGTCTCTGTCCCCGCCCCCCGCTCTTTTGGTCTCCGTCCCCCTCTCTCTGGGTCTCCATCTCCCTCTCTAAGTCTCCTTCCTCCTTTCCCTAGGTCTCTGTCCCCTCTCCCTGAGTCTCTGTCCCCCACCCCTCTGAGTCTTTATACCCCTCCCCACTTCCTGCTCAGCTCTCTTCCACACACCCACTGCCCTCGCAGCCTTCTCTAAATCTCCATTAGGAAAGCTCTCTCCCCCATGTGAGGGGACATTAAAGCAGGAGTTACCCTCTTAATGGCCCCTGCCCCTGTCCCCCCAGACGGTGGAGATGCACCCTGCCTACACGGAGGAGGAGCTGAGGCGATTCGAGGAGGAGCTGGCCGCTCGGGAGGCTGAGCTGAATGCCAGGGCCCAGCACCTCAGCCAGGAGACCGAGGCCCTGGGGCGGTCCCAGGACCGCCTGGAGGCCCAGAAGAGAGAGCTGCAGCAGGTGACTGCCCGGGGAAGCTGGGCCTGCCCTCTGGGTGCCTGGGCCCCCCGTCCCTGTCCTTGTGCATCCAGGTGCTGGGGAAGCCTGCTGGCCACTGTGTTTAGTACTAGATTCCCCTGTGGCGGCAGCCATCTTGAGTAAGGGCGGATGTTTCCCCGTCCCTGCAGCTGTGAGGCCACCGTGTTGGATAAGGGCAGTGGGGTCATAAGTGGGTGAGGTGGGAAAGGCCCTTCCCAGGAAGGAAGAGAAAGACAGACACAGGGAGGGCTCTCCCTGCCCCAAAGCGCCGCCCAAGGAGATGGAGAATGGGATGCTTAAATGTTCTTAAGTCCACCCCTTAAAGAGAGAGAGAGAAAGAGGCCAGTAGGGAAGGGCCTACCCATGAGCCTTAGCAGGTTGCCGCAGAGTCTCCGTTTGGGGCCCGAGGCCCAAGCGTCCGACTCTCCCGACTGTGCCATCCCCATCCTCCCGCGCTCACAGGCCGTCCTGCACATGGAGCAGAGGAAGCAGCAGCAGCAGCAGGAGGAGGCCCAGCAGGCCCAGGCCCAGGCCCATGGCCCTGAGGGGCAGCTCAAGTTCCACCCGGACACAGGTGCCGGGCCTGGGAGGCTGGGCCAGGACTCCTGGGTCTGAGGGAGGAAGGGGCCCAAGCCCTCGGTCCCTGGGGGTTGGGCAGACCAGGTTGTCCAGTATCACCATTTCCTCCCTCCATATCCAGATGATATGCCTGTCCCAGCTCCAGCTAATGACCAGAAGGATGTGGACACTTCAGAAAAGAAGGTTCCAGAACAGCACCCTGAGCTGCCCCAGCTGGATACCCAGCACCTCTGATCCTTTGGGGGGGTCCCAGCCGTCCAGTTTCCTACCAAGGCAGCCCATAGGCAGGGGCTTGAGGTCTCACGGTAAATGTCCCCTGGGGTCCGGCCACAGGCCTCTCTTGGGGAGCGGGGCGGGGAGCCCTTCACATGCTGCTGTCCACGACCCCGATCTGCCCATCCCAGCTTTTGCATCCCGGGCCTCTGCGTCTGGGGTTCCTTCTTCCTGCCCCCGCTCCCGGGGCCAGTCTTCTCTGGGTTGTCGTGTGTGCCCCCACTTTAGGGAAGCCCCTCCACAGGGGCTCTGCTCCCTGCCTGCCTTCCTCGATGTGTTCGCCTGGGCTGCCCCCCGCCCCCGTGGGGCTCCTCCAGCCTCCTGTACCCTCTCAGCTGCTGGGATCCTGCTCTCTGGGCCAGGCTTCTGTGGGTTCACAGGGGCTTGGGGTGGTCCCTCGAGACCTTTCCCTACCTTTTGTAGGACCTCAAAGATAGGGTCTTCCCCAAGGCCAGGGTCCTCAGTAGAGCTGACTAGGAGCCAGGGTTCTCCTTGATCCCCTGCCCAGGGCTCCGGTCACCCCCCCCCCAGGCCTCCTGCCTCTAGCCCTCCCTCCCCCACCCCACCCCAGAAGGGTCTTTCTATACCCAGAGCTGACCCTGCCCCCTGTGGCTCCCCAGACCCCCAGGACCAGCCCCTCAGCTCTGTTTGAGGCCCCGCCTGCCTCTCTGGCCTCATCTCACACTGCTCCGTGCTCCAATTCCATCAAAATACATTTTCTGGACTCCAAGAACCAAGTCATGGCTCCGTGTCTTTGTTCTCTTCCCTCAGCACCTCCAGCACACGCACCCGTCACCTGCCAAGCACCTCTCCTCTGTTAGGGTCCAGTTCACGCGCCACTTCTGAGAAGCTCAGTCCTGGAATCTTTCCATCTGCTCCCGAGGAATCTGCTGCCCACACACAAGTGCACACGTGCCAATCCTCAGCTGGGCACATCTGGGTCAAGTGGGATCCTCTAGCCGCAAGGACAGAAAATGAGAACTTGGGCTAAAACAACAAAGAAAAATGTAATGTCGTCCAGAACAAGAAGTCCCCTGGTAGGGTGGTTCCAACGCTTTCAGGGAGCTCAGTCCTCCCAGCTGCTGGCTCTGCTGTTGATGTCAGGGCCGTGCTCCCCTCTGGTCCCAAGGTGACTGCAGCTGCTCCAGATGTCACATGTGTCTTCGCTAACAGCCAGCCCAGGAAGAAGCCCCAGCCTCCCCTGGGTGTTGGCGTAAGTGAAAGAAAACCCGTCCCCAGCTCCCACCCCCACAGGTCTCCTCTCATCTCCCATACACCGGGATCCACTGAGGTGGCCTCTGCCAGTGGGGGTCACACTGGAGCTGGGACGGGGTCAATTTCCCTGGACCAAACCAGGGTCTGGTAGAAAGGACAAGATTCTGGAGTTATTTGTTTAACTGAAATGCTGTTTAAATAAGAAGTCTAGCATAATCACTAGAGATTTTAGTTTGCCTCCACACCTGTGGGACAGCAAGTCCATGTCGATAACCTTTTGGCTTAATAAAGAAAGCAGACAGCTCCTGATAACCCTTCTGCAAACAAGACTGTCAGGTTAAACGTCATCACCAAATAGAACTAATAATAACAATATTCAACCTGTTTTTAGAACTTTTCCATGTTCCAGCAGCAGCTAAGCATTTTACATGGTTCTTAAATAAGTTCTAATTTCCATGCGGTGATATTAACCTTTTCAAACAGACAGCTTGAGGTCTGACACACACATGCAGCCGTGGAGCCATGACTATGATCAAGATATGTACAAATTCATTCATTCCCCAAAACAGTCCTGGGAGGTAACTACTATTATTACCCCCATTTCACAGACAAGGAAACTGAGTCACAGCAGAGTTAAGCAACCTGTGCAGGGCTGCACATCCCTTGGAGTCAGGAAGGGGCTTTTTAAAGGTTAAGGATTTTAAAAGTTTACATTTCATGCAATTTAGTAGCTGTTCTAGTTTGCTAATGCTGCGGAATGCAAAATACCAGAGATGGATTGGCTTTTATAAAAAGGGGGGTTATTTGGCTACACAGTTACAGTCTTAAGGCCATAAAGTGTCCAAGGTAACACATCAGTAATCGGGTGCCTTCACTGGGGGATGGCCAATGGCGTCCGGAAAACCTCTGTTAGCTGGGAAGGCACGTGGCTGGTGTCTGCTCCAAGGTTCTGGTTTCAAAATGGCTTTCTCCCAGGACATTCCTCTCTAGCAAGCTTGCTCCTCTCCAAAACGTCACACACAGCTGCACTGAGTTCCTTCTCTTTGAGTCAGCTCATTTATATGGCTCCACTGATCAAGGCCCACCCTGAATGGGTGGGGCCAAGCCTCCATGGGAATATCTCATCAGAGTCATCACCCACAGCTGGGTGGGGCACATTCCAAGCAAATCTAATCAGCACCAAAACATCTGCCCCACAAGACTACATCAAAGATAATGGCATTTGGGGGACACAATACATTCAAACTGGCACAGTAGCAATAACTGGAGACTGGGTTCGGGGGCAGGTTTGGGGCCATAGTATACTCTGCTTCCCTCCAGACCTCAATAGGGAAGGGAGAGCATTTTCTCCTCAGCCTGGGATTTCCTGGATGAGCAGAGTTAGAAGGGGCTACAGGTTCCACCCTGGGATTCCATCACTGAGCACTGAGAAAAAAAAGGCATGCCAGGAGGACCCCAAAACATTCGTTATGAACCCCCAAAGAGCATAACAGAAGTAAGAAGTGGCGTGTGGCCACAGCAGTCTGCCGGAATTGTCTGGTCCTGGCTTGTAAGAGCCAATTGTTAAATGTTCAGGAATTTTACAAGCTCTTCAATCTTTGGTGGCTTGAAATGGGCCATGATGAGAGTATTTACACCACGGAAATGGGCAGAGGCTGCGACGGAGCCTGCCCCCCACCCCACCCCAGAGAGTCCGTTTCCCAACACACTCCTGGGCAAGGGGCAGGTCGGGTTTGGCATCCACAGGGAAGGAGAAGTGTAAAGCAGGCCCTGGTCATGAAGATTATCCGGGAAGCTCACTAAAAATGCATGTTCTCAGACATCTTGACCAAAAGGGGGATGCGAAATGAAATAAAGTTTCAGTGGCTGAGAGATTTCAAATGGAGTCGAGAGGTCACTCTGGTGGACATTCTCACGCACTATATAGATAACCCTTTTTAGGTTTTAATGTATTGGAATAGCTAGAAGTAAATACTTGAAACTATCAAACTCCAACCCAGTAGCCTTGACTCTTGAAGACGATTATATAACAATGTAGCTTACAAAGGTTGACAGTGTGTGAAAACCTTGTGGATCACACTCCCTTTGTCCAGTGTATGGATGGATGAGTAGAAAAATGGGGACAAAAACTAAATGAAAAATAGGGTGGGATGGGGGGATGATTTGGGTGTTCTTTTTTACTTTTTTTTTTTAATTATTATTCTGATTCTTTCTGGTGTAAGGAAAATGTTCGAAAATAGATTGAGGTGATGGATGCATAACTATATGATGGTACTGTGAACAGCTGATTGTACACCACAGATGATTGAATTTAATTAAAAAAAATGCATGTTCTCGGATCCCTCCATGTCCAGGGCAGCGACTCCCAGCCAGATCTTAGCAAACATGGACCACAGTCTCTCTTTGCTTCTCTTCATGAATGATGGGAGCTTGAGCCTCAGTGACTCAATCTGGAAAATGGGCATAAAATGGTACCAGCCTCACAGGGTACTTCAAAGGATTCAATACAAGGATAACAATATGCCCGATGGCCTCGCTCCTGGCCTGAAATCTGATGCCAACAAGCATCAAATGGACACATTTACGCAACCAGTGTCTCTGGGAACCTGTTCCTGACCCATACAGCAGCCTTTTGCAATGTGCAATTTTTTATTTGTAAGTGTGTCCCTCTGCTCAGTTATTTTCTGTGCTCCCTAATAAATCCCAAGTTCCAAAAGGAGCAAGGAGGACAGAGGCAGGGCTGCTAAATTCATAGATAAGGGTAGCCTGCCGACCGTTTGGATATCCAGCCCCCAGGGGTGGGAAGGGAGTTCCAACCACTTAGTTTAAGCCTCTTATCTTATGTAGACTGAACCATCTGCAACTCTACAGTAACCCTAACGACATGGACTACCGCAGCCAGACTTTGCCAGTTCCTGACGGCCAGTTTGGCTTAGCTTAGTCTCTTACTTGTCATCTAATGTTAATTAAGCAATTTAGGACCAGGTTGTAACCTGTAACCAGAGCTTACCCCAGCGGACTTTTGTCATTTCCTGTGCTGGTTTGGATGCATTATGTCCCCCAAAATGCCATGTTCTTTGATGCGATCTTGTGGGGGCAGACGTATTAGTGTTAATTAGGTTGGAATCTTTTCATTGGGCATTTCCACGGAGATGTGACTCAATCAACTGTGGGCAAGAGCTTTGATTGGATAATTTCCATGGAGGTGTTACCCCATCCATTCAGGGTGGGTCTGAATTAAATCACTGGAGCCACATAAGCGAGCTGACAAACAGAAGGAACTCAGAGCAGCTGTGAGTGACATTTTGGAGACAGCCATTGAAAGCAGACTCATGCTAGCCCAGAGTTTGCTCCGGAGAAGCTAAGAGAGGACAAAGCACACCAAGAGCAACACTGTGGAGAATGTCATTTTCAAACACAACCTGGGAGCAAGCAGACACCAGCTACGTGCCTTCCCAGCTAACAGAGGTTTTCCAGACGCCATCGGTGTTCTTCAGTGAAGATACCTTACTGTTGATGCCTTTGTTTGGACATTTGCATGGCTGTAAAACTGTAACTGTGTAACCAAATAAACCCTCTTTATAAAAGCCAATCCATTTCTGGTGTTTTGCATAACGGCAGCATTAGCAAACCAGAACAGTTCCCAAGAGCAGCCTCTGGGGCCTGTGCTTGCCTGCTTCCAATTGAACAAACCAATCAGTACTTTCCAACATCCCAACATCAGTATCTCCACCTCCCTTTGTTTGATTTTCATAAAAACTCAAAGTTTCTGCAACTCGGTGGGGACAGAGCTGAAGTACTCACTTCCTGGTCTCCCTGCCATGCACAACCACAGTAAGCCTCACTGTCGGTTCTAGTTTCCTAATGCTGATGGAATGCAAAACACCAGAAATGGATCGGATTTTATAAAAGAGGTTTATTTGGTTACAAGGTTACAGTCTTAAGGCCATAAAGTGTCCAAGGTAACGTATCAGCAATTGGGTACCTTCACTGGAGGATGGCCAATGGTGTCCGGAAAACCTCTGTTAGCTGGGAAGGCACGTGGCTGGCGTCTGCTCCAAAGTTCTGGTTTCAAAATGGCTTTCTCCCAGGACGTTCCTCTCTAGGCTGTGGTTCCTTGAAGATGTCACTCTTAGTTGCTCTTGGGGCGTTTTTCCTCTCTTAGCTTCTCCGGAGCAGAAGTCTGCTTTCAACGGCCGTCTTCAAACTGTCTTTCATCTGTAGCTACTCTTCTCAGATTCTGTGCATTCTTCAAAGTGTCCCTCTTGGCTGTAGCAAGCTCGCTCCTTCTGTCTGAGCTTATATAGGGCCCTAGTAAACTAATCAAGGCCCACACTAATGGGCGTGGCCACACCTCCATGGAAATTATCTCATCAGAGTTAACACCCACAGTTGGGTGGGGTGCATTTCCATGGAAACAACCTAATCCAAAAGTTCCAACTTAATCCCCACTAATATGTCTGCCCCACAAGATTGTATCAAAGAAGATGGCTTTTTCTGGGGCACATAATACATTCAAATCGGCACACTGTCCCTCTTTGAAATCCCACTGTCTCAGGACAGATCGGTGAGCACACTGGGCAGCTGACCTGCGTCTTGCCCAGCACCATTATTACCACTGAAGTGTACACTTAAAACTGGTAAAAATGGGAAATTTTGTGTCATATATGTTACTACAATAAAAAAAAAACAAAAAAAAAAACTTTTAAGACACAGTTCCATCATCACCTGATCTGCCCAGCATCCCCTGAGCCCCAGGCTGGCCTCGGAGCAAACCCCTGGTCCCCAATGGAGCCTGGCGTTTCCATCATCCTGGGACATAGCATCCAGAACTGTGACAATCTGGGATTGTGTACTGGTTTTCAATTGCTGCTGTAACAAGCTGTCACAAGCCCAGCCTAGCCTGACCCACACAGTTTCCAATTAAGTAATTGTGTAACCATAAATGATAACATATAATTAAATAATTACATGGGTAGCTATTTCATTTTGAACCCTTGAACCCCCAATGGAGTGTTAGCTCATAAGGATAGAGAAAGTTTGTATCTTTTTTCCCTGGAAGTGTCCCCTGGGTGGGTGCTCGATAGGTATTTGTGTTCCGTGGAGAGGCTCTTCACCCCCTGGAGGCTCTTTTGGGGATCCCTGGCTGTGAGCCGGCTGGGACAGAGCCTTCCCCTCTCCCCATGATTTCAGTTTCCTGCAAATTCTCTAAACGCTGGCCCCGGTGATCCCGGCAAGGCCTGTAAAGTGCTGGCACACCAGCTGGCATGATTTTGTCCCCCAGCTCAGAATGCGTTTGCCACACTCATAAAGCCGTTATTTTGCTTGTCCCTTCTACAGCGAGTGAGCGAGCCGGGAAGCTGGTCCATTTCTCGGGGATCAGCCCCACAGGGTGGCGAGCTGAACCCCAACCACGCGTCCCTGGCCACAGGACATAAGAACGGGTGCCCACATATCTGCTGACCCTCTGCCTCTGAAATCCAGCCTCCATCAAGTCACGCCATGTGCTGATGAGCCCGTAAGCCCCACGCATGAAGAGGGAGGGTGGGAGTGTTTAAACTAGTAACATTCATAACAGCTGACGCTGCCACCCCTGTGTCCCTGCCAAGCCCTTCATCCTTGTCCGCCTCCCACCGGCCACCAGCCCTGGGAAGTAGGTGCTATTTGAAAGCTGAGGAAACTGAGGCTGCACCTGGCACGCGGTGGCATAGCCAGCTCAGAACTACACAGTCACCGTGGCCTGCAGGAAGGGGAAGTGGAGGCAAAGCAGGAGACCCAAGATGGCCCCGTCCAGCTGCAGTGACCCCTTTGGGACGTCACCCCTCACCCAGTCGTGTACACGGTCACAGCGCCAGCCTCATCCACTCCCTGTCCACTCCCTGGCTCTCACTCCGGATTCCCCAAGGTGCTCACCTTCCAGGGGCAGAAGGGGCCGGAGCACCTTCTGAGCAGCAGAGATCACAGGGGATCTGGAGCAGAGGGGCCAGATTCCATCCCCGCCCTCCCACTCACTGCCCAGCTCTGGGACCTCGGGCCAGGTTCCTCATCACCTGGTGCCTCAGTTTCCTCTTCTGTATTGGGGGTGTGCTGGTTTGGATAAATTATATCCTGCCAAAAGCCATATTCTTTAAGGCAATCTTGTGGGGGCAGACATATCAGTGTTGATTAGGTTGCAATTTTTTGATTGAGTGTTTCCATGGAGATGTGATTCAATTAACTGTTAAATGAAATGTCTGATTGGATAATTTCCATGGAGGTGTGGCCCCACCCATTCAGGGGGGTCTTGATTAGTTCACTAGAGTCCTATATAAAGAGCTCACAAACAGAGGGACCTCAGAGCAACTGAGTATGACACTTTGGAGGGGCTGCAACTTAGACATTTTGAAGACAGCCGTTGAAAGCAGAGTTTTGCTGATGTTTTGGAGGTACTAGCCCAGAGTTTGCCCCGAGAAGCTGACACAGAGACATTTTGGAGAATGCCATTTTGAAACGCAACCTGGGAGCCAGCAGACCCCAGCCATGTGCCTTCCAAGCTAACAAATGTTTTCCGGATGCCAATGGCCTTTCTCCAGTGAAAGTGCCCTATTGATGCTTTACCTTGGACACCGTATGGCCTTAAGACCGTAACTGTGTAATCAAAGAAACCCCCTTTATAAAAGCCAATCCATTTCTGGTATTTTGCATAATGGCAGCATCAGCAAACTGGAACAGGGAGCTAATAACAGGATGAACTGGCCAGGGTGGTGGTGAGGATTATATGAATTGATATTTGGAAAGCGTTTAGCACAGACCCCAACATAGGTGGCCCCACAGGAGAACTTTGCTGAATAGATTCACAGTCCAGGAAAAGCACAGGCAGAGAAAAGTAGAAAGAAAATCAGAAACACACCCGGACCCAGCCCAGATTTGGCCACGTATTACCACATGGCCATCATTGTTTTCAGACTTTATTTAAGAGGCAGAAATACTATGGATAGAGTTCAAGCCCCCTGTGGCCCTTCTCCAGTCCCTTACCCCCCGTCTGGCTTCAGAGGAAACTGCTGTCTTGATTGTGGGTTTTTTTATTCCCATAAATGATTCCAGTTCTTAAATAAATAAGACCAAAACCAGTTCTTGGTCTTATGGTGACCCAGTGTCTTTATATCCTTCATCTCTTTTGTCACATTTTCATCCAACTTGTTGATTTGATTTAGAAGATTTGTTTGAACATCTTTAATTAGTTGTTTCAACTCCTGAATCTCAGTTGAGGTGTTAGTTTGTTCCTTTGACTGGGCCATATCTTCATGTTTCCTGGTGTGGCTCATGATTTTTTGCTGTGTAGGCATCTGATTTTCTTGATTTGTTTATTTTGGAGGTTGTTTTTTCTCTTTCTCCTAGGGTATTCTTGTTGGTTGTCTTTGATCTCTATCTTTTCTTTGTTTCTCTCACTGGCCAGTTGTCAGATTGACTCTGTTCCCCAGTCTTCCCCCCAAATCAGGTGCCCACCGTGGCCTGCCACAAGGATGGGAAGTAGGCACTGGGCACCCCAGTAAGTTCACCGTGTGGGGTAATATAGATCTGCTGGCTTCTGGTAGTGCTCTGTTTTCCCCTAGTGAGCAAGACCTGGTTGTTTTATAGCCCTGCTTTGACAGTTGGGTTGCCTGTATTTCTCAGCCAAAACTAGGCTGGGTTTCTGAGCAGGGCATATAGAGCAGCTCCTTTGGTCCCAGTGAAGGGTCTAAAGCATCTTTTTAAAAGGGCTTCATTCCCTTGCACTTTCTGGACTGTCCAGCAGATGGCGATGTTTGGTAACTTACTTGTCCACAGAGGCTGCTTTGCTTCCAGGCACAGGCTGTCTACACAGGTGGGCTGAAACTGCAGGATTCCTATGCCAGCACTTTTCTGGCCAAAATCTGGCTCAATGTGGGGCTACACCTGTGGCAGAGGACTCCCTCAGCTGACCCAGGACTCCAGGCACCCCCAAGGCAAGGAAACAACTTCCAGCTGCTTCCCTCAAGGGTGGGGGAAGGGTTTTCAGACCCAGGGCACAGCCTCTGTCCACGTTTTCTCGGTCTCTTTGTTCCTCATTGACCTGGGCCTAGAAATGTCCTACCCTGTCCCCTGGGTCTTCAAACAGTGGGGGATATGTCTCACTGCTGTGAGAGATTTTATAGTCTGTGTGCCTGGTGGGAGGGGTCCCGTCTGCTGCTTCTGTGCCTTTCTCACACTGAGAGTGAGTGAGGGGGAGGGGAGAGGACTGGCCGGTCCTGGCAGAAGGTTCCCACCTGTTATTTCATCTCTCTCTTCAATTTGGCATTTGCAGGGTCCTTCTCGAGTCTACATCCTCCTCCAGAGTTTCAAACAATTCAGAATTGTCCATTATTTTGTTGAGTCTCTGGAGAAAAGTTTTCAGCAGCTGTTTACATCGCCATATTGATAACATCACTTGCTTCTCTTTTAACGTCCCTTGCTGCAGATGAAGTTCTGACTTATAGCTGACCACATATACTTCTAGAGAAGCATTAGAGCAAAGTAGTGTGACTGACAAGTTTAAATTTGGTTGTTGCCATGATCTGTAACCTTTTTCTAAGAATAACTAAAACCACAACTAACAACATACACTGTTGTCTACATACAGATCACTATATCAGGATACAACAAGGACAGTGAAAACAGTGTCACGTCTTTAGGAATTTTATACAATCTCTAAATATAAGAATAACATTTCACCCATACAAATTTAGCTAACAGAAGGATAGAAAATCCCTTTTAATTATTGTAATAATTCCTAAACACCCATATAATATGTTAAACTATTTTAGTACCTCACTTTTACAAGATGAAAGAATAAATCCTTTGTAACAGTTTTCCTTAAAAGTGAGAAGACTTTTCTTCTGAAATAAAGGATGACAAGGTCAGCATAAATATCTACAAGGATATTATTCTGATATAAAATCTTTGTCTTCTGGACAGAGTACTCAGATGGTTAAGAAAAACTTTTTTTGGGGGGGGAGGTGGGTCTCTTGTAAACTGTGTATAGTTGGGTCATCTTTCTTTATCCATTCTGCCAATCTCTGCCTTTTAATTGGGGGAATTTAATCCATTTACATTTAGGGAATTTCTGATAAGGAAAGATTTACTTCTACCATTTTGCTATTTATTTTCCATAAGTCTTATACCTGTTTTGTTCTTCCTTTTCTGCATTACCACTTTCCTTTTTGTTTAGATGGTCTTTTATAATGAGCCATTTTGAATCACTTAGCCTTTATTTTTGTGTAGATTTTTAAAGATATGGTTACTATGGGGATTACATTTAGCATACTAAATCTATTAAAAGTCCATTTGTGTTGCTTTCATACTCAGTACCTATATCCTCCACCCATCCCTTTTATTTTATTCACTTCACAGATTCCATTTTTACGCAATGTGTGCCCAGTAACAAAGATTTATGCTTTTTTTTTTATCATCATTTTATTGAGATATCTTCACATACCACGCAGTCATACAAAACAAATAGTACTTTCGATTGTTTACAGTACCATTACATAGTTGTACATTCATCACCTGAATCAATCCCTGACACCTTCATTAGCACACACACAAGAATAACAAGAATAATAATTAGAGTGAAAAAGAGCAATTGAAGTAAAAAAGAACACTGGGTACCTTTGTCTGTTTGTTTCCTTCCCCTATTTTTCTACTCATCCATCCATAAACTAGACAAAGTGGAGTGTGGTCCTTATGGCTTTCCCAATCCCATTGTCACCCCTCATAAGCTATATTTTTATACAACTGTCTTCGAGATTCATGGGTTCTGGGTTGTAGTTTGATAGTTTCAGGTATCCACCACCAGCTACCCCAATTCTTTAGAACCTAAAAAGGGTTGTCTAAAGTGTGCGTAAGAGTGCCCACCAGAGTGACCTCTCGGCTCCTTTTGGAATCTCTCTGCCACTGAAGCTTATTTCATTTCCTTTCACATCCCCCTTTTGGTCAAGAAGATGTTCTCCGTCCCACGATGCCGGGTCTACATTCCTCCCCGGGAGTCATATTCTACGTTGCCAGGGAGATTCACTCCCCTGGGTGTCTGATCCCACGTAGGGGGGAGGGCAGTGATTTCACCTTTCAAGTTGGCTTAGCCAGAGAGAGAGGGCCACATCTGAGCAACAAAGAGGCATTCAGGAGGAGGCTCTTAGGCACAAATATAGGGAGGCCTAGCCTCTCCTTTGCAGCAACCGTCTTCCCAAGGGTAAAACTTATGGTAGAGGGCTCAACCCATCAAACCACCAGTCCCTTGTTTTTTATGCATTTTAATTTTCAGCTGTATAAGAAGTAAAAGACAGCATTACAAATGAAAAAATGAAGTAATACCAGCTTATGTATTTACCCATATGGTTACTTATACTGGAGCTATTTCTTCATCCACACTGCGATATAATATTTATCATCCTTTCCTGTTGACATAGAGGACCCCATTTAGTGTTTTCTGTAAGGCAGATCTAAGTGGTAATGAACTCCCTCAGTTTTTGTTTGTCTGGATGTGTCTTAATCTCTTCCTCACTTTTAAAGGACAATTTTGTCAGGTATATTATTCTTTTTTCTATCATTTTTTTTATTGTCAAATATAACATGTATTCATAAAAGCGATAACTTTCCAAGTGCAATTTAACAAGTAGTTAGTTAAAGAGCAAATTTCAAAAAATATTATAGGTTACAGTTCCACAGTTTCAGTTATTTTCTTATTATGAAATATAACATATATACAAAAAGGTAATATCTTTCAAAGCATGATTTAACAAGTAGCTATATAGGAAATTTCCAAAGTTGTTATGAGTTATAGTACCAAAGTTTCAGTTTTTCTTTATTCTGAAATATAACATCTATACAAAAAGTTATGGCTTTCAAATTACAATTTAACCAGTAGCTATAGAACAAATTTCAAAGAATGCTATGGGTTACAGTGCCACCATTTCAGTTCTTTCCTTCTAGTTATTCTAATACGCTAGCAACTAAGATAAAAAATTATATAAAGACACAGTATTCATAATCCTTTGTTAAATTGCTTCTTGTCTGTTGCTAACCCCTTCCTCTAGTTTAATCACTTTCCCCATCTTCAGGGATATAAGAAAAACTTTTTATTACTTTTCCTTAAGACAAGGCTAACAATCCATATTATTTTAACAGAGAGAAAATTAAACATTAGTTTTACATGAATACATGGTTTAACACAAAAGGGTTTTTCTTTAAAAAACTATAAACAGATTATCAAATTTTTGGTCAGCACTGACCATGATAGACAGAATTCACTTTTACAAACTTCTAGAACTTTCCATATTCATTCAGGCTTCTAGTAAGCAATGACGACAACAAACAAAATTCACTTCTCAAACCTTTTACAACTTTCCCTGTCCATTCAAGGCTTGTAGTCAGCAATGAGTACAGCAAACAGAATTAACTTTTTCAAACCTTCTACAATTTCCATATGCATTCATGGCTTGCAGTCAGATACAAACAAAATTTACTTTAATTAGAAAATTTGCCCGTCTTAGTATGGGAAATAATACAAATACTGTCCATCTCACCTTTAGTTTTATTTATCCAGATTGCATTCAATTAGAAATAAATTTCATAAATTCACAAAGCTCTTTGAACATGCATCCTACATTCCAGTGACAGTATTCACGAAGGGGAGAAGAGACAGAGATACTACAACATAATGGAAGAAGGAAAAAATATATTTGCCTGGGTTTGGAATATAGTCAGGCATTTATATGCTTCATACTCACAACACACAAATGATTACTTTACAATATGCCTAAAATCTCTCAATCCAATCCACACTACCTTCAACGGTCAGAAGAGCCCAAGTTTGGAATATTAAAGGGACTTTATATCCAGAAAAAACCTCAAATTCCCAAGTACCAAAGAATACCAGGGATATTTGGTTCATAAAATTAAGTTCTGGCTTCTAAAAAGAACTAGTTCAGAGCTCCACTTACTCAAATGCTACTTTCTTATTTAAAGGTCTTAAAAGTGTCATCTTTTCTATGAGGTCTTCCTAGATCATTCTTTATTCACTTTTAAAAATTTTTCCAGCATTTTTATTCCTTGTTAAGATAATTGGCAGGTACTTTAAATACCACTGATTTATACTATGCCCTGGTACAAGTATAGTTTAACTAGAATATAGAGTCTTTGGAGCTAAGAATTACGTCTTTCCCATTCATGATAGCACTTCCTAACCTGATTACGTAATAGTCTCAGAAAATATACTGCCTGACATAAACTAAGCCACTACAAATCCAAATTCTTCCACACACTGGGGTAACAAATGGCAAAGTAATTAAGAAGCCAGATTCTTTGAAATCCAGGTAATTACAGTTATAAAATCTCATTTATATTTCTTACTAAACTCAACTGATTTCTTAAATAGGTTGTCTTTGAAGTACCAGCATATCCTCTTTTTATGGTATTATGAAAATGTCATTATTACCAGATACATTGTTGAGTTTATGCAGTCTTTCTAGTTAGGCTACATTTTAGGAAGGATTTTGAGAAAGTACTAGTACTAGCTTATTTTATCAGTCCTGTGCTGGTTTGACTCTCCTGTGTCCCTTATAAAAGCCATGTTCTTTAATGCAATCATGTGGGGGCAGACTTATTAGTCTTTTGATTAGGGTGGAAACTTTTGATTGAGTGTTTCCATGGAGATTTGACTCACCCAACTGTAGGTGAGACCATGTAATTAGATCATTTCCATGGGGGGTGTCCCCAGCCATCCTGGGTGGGTCCTAATTAGATGACTAGAGTCCTTTAAAGAGAGCTCACAGAGAGGAGCAGCACGGAGAAGCTGAGAGAGACATTTTGGAGAGAAGATAAGTGCCAACACAGATGCTTTGACACTGGGAGATGCAGATAGAAGGACGTTTGGAGATGCTAAAATATGTAATCCAGAGTTTGCCCTGGAGAAACTAAGAGAGGACAGCCATATACTTGGAGAGAAATGCCCCAGGAAAACCCAACAGAGAGCTGAGGGAAGCTAAGAGAGACAGAAATTCAGACATTGTGGAGAAAGTTATTTTGAGACCAGAACCTGGGAGCAAAGGACCTGTGCTTGCCAGCTGTGTGCCTTCCCAACAGACAGAAGTCTCCTGGACCCCATCGGCATTTCTTCAGTGAAGGTATCCTTTTGTTGATGCCTTAGTTTGGACACTTTTATGGCTTTAGAACTGTAAATTTGTAACCTAATAAATCCCCTTTATAAAAGCCAATCCATTTCTGGTATTTTGCATGAAGGCAGCTTTAGCAAACCAGAACAGTCAGCTGCAATAAATTTAGGGAAAACATACCTAAGTAGACTAAAATTGTGACTATTTGAGGCAAAATGTCATCATAGAAACAGTAATCAGACTAGAATCTGTCATTGCAGTTTTGCAGCTTGTTCTAGTTTGCTAATGCTGCCGGCACACAAAACACCAGAGATGGATTGGCTTTTATAAAAGGGGGGTTATTTGTTACACAGTTACAGTCTTAAGGCCATAAAGTGTCCAAGGTAACATATCAGCCATCGGGTACCTTCACTGGAGGATGGCCAGTGGTGTCCGGAAAACCTCTGTTAGCTGGGAAGGCACGTGGCTGGCGTCTGCTCCAAAGTTCTGGTTTCAAAATGGCTTTCTCCCAGGACATTCCTCTCTAGGCTGCAGTTCCTCAAAAATGTCACTCTTAGTTGCTTTGGGGGTGTTTGTCCTCTCTCAGCTTCTCTGGAGCAAGAGTCTGCTTCCAACAGCTGTCTTCAAACTGTCTCTCATCTGCAGCTCCTGTGCTTTCTTCAAAGTGTCCCTCTTGGCTGTAGCAACTCTTCAAAATGTCACTCACAGCTGCACTGAGTTCCTTCTGTTTGTCAGCTCATTTATATGGCTCCACTGATCAAGGCCCACCCTGAATGGGTGGGGCCATGCCTCCATGGAAATATCTAATCAGAGTTATCACCTACAGTTATGTGGGGCACATTCCGTGGAAACACTCAAAGAACTCCAATCTAATCAGCACTAAAATGTATGCCCCACACAAGATTACATCAAAGATAATGGTGTTTGGGGGACACAATATATTTAAACTAGCACACGGCTGCATTTGCTTTTTTTTTTTCTGTTGGGGGTAAAAAAAATTTATTTGCTTTCATAGTATCTTAAAATTATGAACTATCTTAAAAGTACATTGACTATCAAGGTCTGAAAAATATCCTGTGATTTTTTAGCTCATCCCGAGCCTAAATCCAGGAACACTTTTCATGGCTCTCAAGGACCATTCATTTTACTTACTGAAATTTGGCAATTAGATTCAATCAATTACTCCTATCCCAAAGCCATTTATATCTTAATAATGATTTGATGACTACGGTTACCATTGCAAAGGTATTAATAGAAAAAAATAACTTGAACAAACATGGCCTATTCCACAGCATTTCTTCTATGCCTGCCATTTCTAATCTCCAGGTTGAGGAGAAAGAATTCTAAACTTCAACTCCCCACATTTCTGCACCCAGTTATTCCCTCATGGCTGCTTCAGGTGGTTGGACCCTTGGTAGGAAACAGGTGAGACAGAAAGAAGGAAGTCTGGGCTGTTGAACTTAGTTTTAAAAGTTTTAAATGAGGGTGGTGGTATTTGAGAGTTCTTACACCTTTCTTTTAATTATTTCCAATTATTAGATATATTTCACTTAAAGAAAAGTCTTTTCCTTATCCCCGAGGCAGCCCTCTGGTAGCTTCCAGGGGCAATTTCTTTCTAATGTCCAGGTTTGTTTACAGTAATTCCAAAAACTAAGGTTTTCAACCATCCTGCCCAGAAGGTTGTTTTGTTTCTTTCTTTTTTTTTTTTTGGACTTCAAGAGCACTAATTTATATCTTTATATAAACTGCTTATTAATTTAAAGCTATTCCTATAGAATTTTTTATTAATTTGCTTATTACCATCCAGAGGTATGAAAATACACATTGAACAGACAGACAGCAGAAACAAGCAGAAAGTTACTCAAACAGACACACAGAAATACTTTTGAGACTGACAAATAAAGGATTGGCTATACATCATCTCATCCCATTTCTGGCTTTTGCAGAACAACTCTAAGTGTAACACAGTGTTCTTTCTATAGAGCCATTCTCATGCCATTTCCCTCTGGATTCTAAATCATATTGTGGCCAGATTGTATTGCAGAAAGAAGTCTTTTTCTCATAGGCTCATAACTAAAATCTTTCCAATTGTCCAATACAGCCCAAAGGTTCCCATTTTAAAGAATTTCTATAATCAGTAACCAATGAGGACACTTGACCAATACAAATGCAATAAGACACCAACTAACAGATTTAAAGACACTTAACACTTACTATATTTAACTAACACACCAATTAATAACTATACTGAACACACCAACTAACAATTAAACAGGCATTAAACACTTACTATTTCTAAGTAACACACTGGTTAACAGTTAAACGGTCTTAACAATTGCCTTGAACATGAATTCATTGTTGAATTACTTAATTTCCAGGAGTATACTCAACAGACAAACTCAGGTCAGGGCCTCAAACCCTGTACAGAATGCTACCCAGAAAACAGAAAGGTGTAGAGGCCACGGCAAGGGGAATCTTTCTGGAAGTGAGACCCAGGCCTTCAAGCCTAAGTCCAGGAGACTCGGACCACCAAACCGTCTTCCTGATCCACTTCTACCTTGATGACCCGCTCACCCAGTCAGATGTCCGGACTTGGAACTGGAGATGATTTCTCTCTTTGAAGCTTCTTAAGGCACCAAAAGGATCTGGAGTGCACCATGACAGGGAAAAACCTGGTTGCAGAGCCTCTAGACTAAATACAGTCCAGCAGCTGTGAAAGGCCCAGTTACTGCACTTACCTGTCCTATCAGAGCCTTGGGCAGCATCCCATACGGGGGTCGCCAAATTTTTACTAGAGAAAGGTGGTGAATTCTCTGCTCGATGGGCTAAAATGTCCAATTCCTGAGACATCGGGGTTTTGAAGAGAAAGAGTTTATTGCCAGGCACAATGCAGGAGAGCAGATGGTCTATTGGCCCAAACACCTGTCTCCCTAAACTACAATAATTCTGATAGTTTTATAGTATCAAAAGCTCGGCTGGTTTTAGGATAATGAGCCCCATGGCTCTAGATGATGTAATTCGATGTGATCTAATTATTGCGCATGCGCAGACTGGTTATCTGCTTCATCACAGAACGTATTTTGTGAGAAAATGGCAGCCTTAACATGATGATGGGTGTGATTTTTAGTATTATAATGAGGTACAGGTGACTTATAGGTTAAAGTCTAAGCTGCTGCCCATGTCAGGCAGTTCCATTTTGGTTAGATACAGTTTAGGTTATCAACATAACTTTGGACTTGGGGTGGGTTAGTTCCCAAGTCCTTTCGTTAATGAGCATTAGGCACTGTCTTTAGTGATCACAGGACTCCAAAGGCAAAAAACGGATAAAATGAGTACAAGTGAAGGTCAGTGACAAGGTTTTACAACCACAAGAGCACATTGTGTTCCAGTTTGCTAATGCTGCCATTATGCAAAGTATCAGAAATGGATTGGCTTTTATAAAGGGGGTTTATTTGGTTACAAAGTTAGAGTCCTAAGGCCATAAGTTAAGTGTCCAAACAAAGGTATCAACAATAGGGCACTGAAGAACGCTGATGGCTGGCGTCCAGAAAACCTCTGTCAGCTGGGAAGGCACGTGGCTGGCATCTGTGCTGCAGTTCTCGTTTCAAAATGGCTTTCTCCCAGGACGTTCCTCTCTAGGCATCTGGGGGTGTTCTCTTAGTTTCTCCCAGGCAAACTCTGGACTAGCAAAATTCTGCTTTCAGTGGCTGTCTCCAAAATGTCTCTCTTGGCTACTCTGAGGTCCACTTCTGTTTGTGAGCTCTTTTATAGGACTCCAGTAATTAAATCAAGACCCACCTTGAATGGGTGGGGTCCATATCTCCATGGAAATAATTCAATCAATCATATTACCCATAGTTGGGTGGGTCACATCTCCATGGAAACATCCTAATCCAAAGATTCCAACCTAATAAACATTAACACATCTGCCCCCACAAGACTGTATTAAAGGACATGGAGTTTTGGGGAGACATAATACTTCCAAACCGGCACACAAGGTAAAGGTATACAGTCATTATCAGAGATCAAGGCAGCTGGATGACAGTTCAGAGATTCCAGGTGTTTCCTTCTGTCTACTTTAATATACCAGAAAGCAAAATCATCCCTTAAATCCTAACTTCTCGGTTGCAAATTGTCAAACCCCTTGCTGTGGGTGAGGCTGAGTGAACTCTTGACAATTTCATTTAGGGTATAATTTACTGTTCAACATTATAGAGCACAAGACTCAGTCAATCCTCCTAACACCTATTTTGACCTCTGTTTTCTGGAAACACTGTACCCAAAGCAATCCAGCCAGAAAGCTGCAAGGAAGAGACTGGAATCTGCTATCCTGGCTCCAGGGCACTTAAGAAGCAGTTCAAACTGGTTTCTAAAACCTGGCTTCTTTTGCAACCAGTTTGCAGATCTTCACTTTCTTTTGTCAGTTTCTTGGGAAAAAGCCAGTGCATTCTCTGTCTGAGGTGCATAACTGCAGCCAGTCCAGGACACTGGGGTTTCAAAGACAGAAAGAGTTTAATGGTCTGTGGGAAGCAGGGGAGCAGATGGCCTATCTGCCCAAAAATCTCTCCACCTCTAAGGAGTTCAGGGTTTTTATGGATTCAAACAAGGGGGAATGGAGTTGTAACCGTTACAATAGGAAGTACACCAGGCTTGAACAACCATTACAATGGAAAGTATAAACAAGGATGAGACTAGTTGAGTTTCAGTAATTTCAGGTATTAACTTTGCCTATTTTACCGTATAGAAAGAAATACATCTATATGATGATTCAGTAATCATGACTATTTGTTAATTGTTAATCTCTCAGATACAGGTTTGTAGGTCTTCGCTTTCTCATATCAAGTCTTCGGAAAAATGACCCTGGCTCTCCCTGGGCCTCAGTTTCCTCCTTTGTAAACTGGGAGCAACAGACCCTAATTTGCAGGGCTACGGTGAGAAACTAGGGGCGAGGAAAATAAAGCATCGGCTCTGGGTCTGACCCACAGCAGGCACCCTAGAAATGTCAGTAATTACCATCATCTTCCTTATTCCTCTCCCTCTGGACAATTCTTAAGGGTGTGGGCTTTCAGAGCAGAAGAGTCAGGGGGGATGGAGCTTGGGGAATGGTGGGAAGGATGGGGCAGCCCATCAAAGGCCAGAGGGCAACCGTGGTGGAAGTGCGCCTAAGAGTCACCTGGTCAGAGGACAACCGTGGGGGGCCGAGAGGGGGCTACAGGAGACCCTTCGGCTCCCACCCCCTCAAGGCGGAGCCTACGTTGCCCTCCTCCAATGGGGACGCTAGGGTTAAGTTACGTTATCCTTTGAAGCCTGATAGCCAATGAGAAGCGGCGTTGGCGAGAGGGGGCGGTGCCCCTGGGTGGGCGTGGCGTCTTGGCTTTAAATAGCGCGGGCAGGGGGCACCCGGCTGCAGGAGGCTTTGAGACTCTGGGTCCCCGCGGTGGCTCTTTGCTGGGGCATCATCTCCGCGGGCTGCATCTCCAGCGACTTCGCGACCGTGCTGCTGATGCTGCCTCGCCCCGAGCACCAGGTCCGCCCTCCCTCCGGACTCCTGGGGAAGGGGAGCCCGGGTGGGGGGTGCGGGGCGGACTCCGGGGTTGTCCGCGGGAGGAAGATGCTCGGGTTCGTCTCCAAGGCTGCGACCCGACATCGAGTTCCCTGCTTGCTCCTTCTCCACCTCTGCCCTGGAAACACGAGTTCCCTTGAGTTTTGGGAGGGTCTTGCTCTGAGCTGCTGAGAAGAGAAACAAATCAGGTATTAGGGGATTTAATCCCCCTTGTCCCCAGACGCTCCTCCCCAGGACGCAGGTGTCCGGCCCCCGGGCGGCGCCCTCCTCAGGCCTGGGAGAGAGGGGATGTAATCTCGCCCTGCCGCCCAGCCTTCATCATTGCCCACCCACCCCCCTGACTTTCCCTCCTGCCCCATCCTTGAGCCCCAGTCCCCCCAGCCTGACCCCGGCGCCCCTGCAGGTGGTGGCGGTGGCGGCGCGCGACCTGAGCCGGGCGAAGGAGTTCGCGCGCAAACACGACATCCCCAAGGCTTATGGCTCCTACCAGGAGCTGGTCAACGACCCCGACGTGGGGGAGTGGGAGAGGCGCGGGGGGGCTCCGGACTTCCGGAAGGACCTTGGGTTGGGAGGCGGAGCTTCGGGAATGGGGCGGGTCTGGGCTGGTCTGTCTGGAGTTAAATTGCACCCAGGGGCCGGGCTTCCGCAATGGGGGGCTGCAGGGGAGCTTTCCTTTCTAAAGAAGTCGAGGTAGTCCTGTGCTGATGCGGATCGCCCAGAGGCTGGGCTTCTGGGTCCTGGAGGTAAGAGACAGGGGTGGAGACTCGACCGAAGCCTGGCTTTGGAATCCGGCTCCCTGAGTTCTCATTGGCCTCTTGTGTTTGTCTCTCTCAGTCTCCCCGCTTACAAAACCGGCAAAATAATATCTGCCCCTTGCTGTCATCGAGAAGATTAAACGACCTGATATGATAGTTGATATCAAGAATTAAGAATTAACAAAATAACTAGGATGACCTAATCATTCTGTCGATTTCTTTTCTTACTTTCTCCTGTTGTAAAATGACCGAAGAGAAATGCCTGAGGTTGCTGAACTATGACCCAGTTGCTTTGATCTCTGATAATGATTATATAGTTATATAGTCTTTATCCTGTGATGGTAAAAACCTTGTGACTGTATCCCCAATCCTGCTTTTTAACTTTAGAGACTTAGGAGCACAAAAGAGAGCCCCTAATGTTTATTAATGAAAGGTCTTGAGTCATCCCAGAACTACCCATCCCAATTCTCAAACTATCTTGCTACACACAGCTGGATCTAACCAAAATGAGCCCACCTGACATGTGCAGGAGCTTGGATTTTCCCCTATAAGTAATCTATACCTCATTATAATGCTAAAAAATCATGCCCATCATCATATTAAGGCCATTTTCTTACATACGTTCAATGGCTAAGCATGTAACCAATCTGTGCATGCTCAATAATTCAATCATCTCTAATTACATCACCTAGAGCCATTGTGCTCATTACCTTAAAACTTGCCCGTCTTTTGATACTATAAAACTATCAGTTACTGCAGTTCAGGGAGACAGACTTTTAGACCAATAGGCCATCTGATCTTCACACTTAGCAATGAACTCTCTGAAACCCTGGTGTCTCAGGAATTGGTCATTTGAGCTCATGGGCAGAGAACCCACTGCCTTCAATTGGTACCAGTAGTTTTGGAGAGCTAGAAATGATCTAAAGAAAACAAAGTGGTGCTAGAGAATGAATGGTTAGATGGCAGGTTTGGTTGGAGCCTTCGTTTGGGAGGTTGGGGGGGGGGTGTCTGTCCGCTGGAGGAGGGATTTCCCCGGTGGGCGGGGCCTCCATGTGGTGGGCGGAGCTGCTGAGTTGGACCTCCTTCCTCCTGCCCTAGAGGTGACCTACGTTGGCACCCAGCATCCCCAGCACAAGGCCGCAGTGCTGCTATCCCTGAAGGCGGGCAAGGCCGTCCCGTGTGAGAAGCCCATGGGTGTGAACGCTGCGGAAGTACGCGAAATGGTTGCCATGGCCCGATCCCGAGGCCTCTTCCTTATGGAGGTGAGGGCGGAAGGGTTCTTCCAACATCCAACAGGGCCCTGCTGGCCATTGCTAAACATTGTTGTCAGCGGCCGTTTTAGGGAGAACACAAGAATAGGTTTGCCCACAGTTCAGATGGCTATAGAACTGAACTGGGTTAGTGGGTCTGCCCCGGATATAGTGGAGCTATGTCATGGAAGCTACTAGCAGCAACTATCATGGTGGAGACTATTAATTTTGGCCCTTGGCAAACATGGTTGCATGAAGGATCCATTGTCAACCTTTTGGAAAGAGATGCTAATGGTGAAAGTGGCACTCAATGGCAATAGGCTTAATTTTGGTGGATTTATAGGGATTAGAGGCCAGGAGGACCAAAGAACTGTCCCCTAGAAACAGTCAACATCAAGCAGCTGTTGCTTTTGCCCTTAGCAAATATGGCTGCCTATGGAGTCCTTTGACTTTTTGCTGGAGATTGCCAGTAATTAAAATAGCCACCAAATGGCAATGGGCTTTACCAGCAGGTAAGATGGCCACCAATGGTACCCAGAATCTATTTTCATGTTAGGGAGGATTATTGTCTTTAATTACCTTGTGATACATTCTGCCAGTAGTGGCAATGGCTGCCACATGATTTCCCATATCCCATCTAGCTGGTATATGCCCAAGATTGTTGAGTTTCCCAGTTTGCGAAGTTTCATATGCCCAGGAAGTGGGCCTGGACGGTTTCAAAATTCTGTTGAGTGTATCACTTACCTCAATTTTATTGGCACCTAAGACACACCAGAAATGCTACAATAAGGAATGAGGACTCAACATGGGCTGGATGTATAAGCTTGGTGTGGAGGGATCATAAGAGCTGGTAGGGTCACTGAAATGGGCGATTCTGGTGCCCAGTTGTATGGACATTAGAGGCCCCAACCAAGTCTGGGGAATGGTCAAGAGGGATTCCTGCAAATAGGCAGCTGACTTGAGCTTTAATTATAAATTAAATTTAAAATAAATTGCACCAATAAATAGGGTCGGAGGGGGAAAGAAGAGTTAAGATGTCAAGAAAACAGGAGTGGGCAGATTTCATGTGCGCAGTATGAACGTACTTCTGGACAGGTCAAGATTTCTGGCTTTAGAGTCAGAGGACTCTACACTCCAGCCCCCCACTTCCCAGCTATGTGACCTTGGGCAAGCAGTTTTACTTGACTGAGCCTCAGTTTTCTCATCTTGTCCATAATACATAAGCAATAAGTGGAAATTGACTTTGGGCAATGGGGAGCCATAGAATGGTATTAAGCAAGAGTGAAACAGAGCCAGCTCTAGGAGAATGAGCAATGGAGCCACATGGGGGGGTGAACTGGAAGCTGTGCGACTGGGGTAATGGTCCAGGTGAGAAAGGATCAGACCTGAGTTGGGGCCAGGGCCATGGGCACAGAGAGGAGGGGATAGGGCAGGAGAGGAGGGGGCAGTTGGGTGACAACTGGGGGCTAATGGGCTGTGGGGAGGAAGGGGGAGGGCTCTGGTTTGGGGAGTGGGGAGCAATGGGAACCTTCAAGATTGGGACCCCAAAAGAAACCCAGTTGGGAGAAGACCTGATTGGTTAATTCTTGGGTCCTGACCCGCTCATTCCTCTGTGGTCTGCAGGCCATCTGGACCCGCTTTTTCCCTGTCTCAGAGGCTCTGAGGTCCGTTCTGGCCCAGGGCACTCTGGGGGACCTTCGGGTGGCCCGGGCAGAATTTGGGAAGGACCTCACCTCCATACCCTGAGCCTTGGACAGGGACCAGGCTGGTGGCGGCCTATTGGACCTTGGCATCTACTGTGTCCAGTTCTTGTCCACGGTCTTCGGTGGGCAGAGGCCCGAGAAGATTTTCGCCATGGGACGGCATCATGAAACAGGTATGGTCTGTCCTGGAGTATTCAGTGGTGATAGGAGTTTTCTTAGTTGGGGTGAGCTGCTATGACAAAGACTGCCCAATGGGGCTGATTTAAACAACAGGAATTTATTGACTCACAGATTTGAGACTTAGAGAAGTCCAAAATCAAGGCATCGGCAAGACAAGGCTGTCACCCAAAAGTCTGTAACATTCCAGGGATCCTGGGGGGTTCTTTGGCTTGTACCCCTGCCTCGCTCCACTTGGCAATGTCCTCTTCTTTCTCTTCCCTATCCCATTGACATGTACTTCTGACTCCACCCCTTGCCTTTCTCTTTATAAGTAATCTGGACTAATAAGACCCACCCTCCTTCAGTTGGGCCACACCTTAACTAAAAATAACATCTTCAAGAGGTCTTATATACAGTGGGCTCCCATTCACTGGGATGCAGATTAAAATGAAGAATGTGTGTAAATTAGGGTACATAATTCAACCCACCACAGGAGAACTGAACTGAAAACAAGTCTCCGAGCCCACAAGACTCAGGTTAGACAGCTGGAGGAACTTCCTGCATGAAGTCAGAGAGGATCAGCATGGAGAGTGGGGGTGGGCTTGGAATGGATATTTGTTGTGAGATCCTGGCCAAGGACCCAACATCCCTGAGTTCTTATCTGTTTTTACTGATAAAAATGTCAATAATAGGGTTCTCATAAGGAGTTAAATGAAGTAACTGTCAGGGCAAACAGTAAGCAGTTAATAAATATAAAATAAATTTAAAATATTAATGTTTTTGGAAGTTGTCTCAGTTAGTCTTTGCTGCATAACAAACGAGCCCAAAATGTAATGACTTAAAATAACAATCATTTCTTAGGTTGTGATTCTGTGGGTTGGTGATTTGAGCTGGGCTCCCTCATGCAGCAGCAGTCACCTGGCTATTTGGCCAGGGCTGAGTGACCTGGGGTGGCCTCACTCACATCTTGTATGTGGCAAGCTATAGTCTGGGGGGCCTTGGTTCTCCTCCACGTGTCCTTTCCAGCTGGCTTGCTTGGGCTCATTCATATCACAATCTCCGAGTTCCAGGTGCAGCAAAAAGAGGGCAGATGCTTTTTACACCTCTGTGTACATCATGTTTGCTCCTGTCCCACTGGCAAAAGCAAGTCACCTGGCCAGCTCAGATTTAAGAGGTGGGCATAGGGGCTGCATCTCTTGAAGGAGGAGCTGCAAAGTCACGGTGCAAAGGGGCACTCGGAGAGGAGAGGACTTAACGAGATTCAAAATAAGAACTTGGGTTCATCTGAAACCAAGGAGAACTGGGTCAGGCGGTTCTTCTGTCCGCAGCCTGCCTGATGTATTCCGAAAGCATGCTGACATTTCCATGCCATATTTAATTCCATTAAAAATTAACACTTATGAAGCCCTCCTAGTGGTCCAAATATTCTTCTAAATGCGTTATGTGTTTTAAATCATTTGATGTAATACTTGTAACAGGCCTACAACAGATTCAATGATTATGTTTATCTTAGAGATAAGAAAACTGATGCTCATAAATCTATAAAACAGGTATTTACAGAGGAGGAAACTGAGGCTCAGGGAGACAAGGTTTTTATTTTGGGTTTCCTTGTTTATTTATTTAGGTAACGGCTTTATTGGGATATAATTTACATGCCATATAATTCATTCACTTAATGCGTGGAATTCAGTGGTTTTTAGTATATTCACAGAGCTGTGCATCCATCACCATAATCAATTTTAGAATATTTTCATTATTCCAGAAAGAAACCCCATACCCTTTAGTGGTTTCCCTCATCCCTCCTATCCCCCCAACCCCTAGGCAACCACTAATCTACTGTCTACCTCTGCAGATTTGCCCAGCCAGGACATTTCATAGAAATGGAATCATATACTATGTGGTCCTTTGTGTCTGGCTTCCTTCACCAAGGGTGATGTTTTCAAGGCCCTTTCATGTTGTAGCATGTACCAGTGCTTCGTTCCTTTTTATTGCCAAATAAGGAGCGAGGGCTCTGGTCCCAGGTTCCATGGGCAGGACTTGAGGCACGTGCAGTCTGACCCTGGAGACCGAGCCCTGCCCTTGACCTGTGCCCTATGCCCTGTGCCCCGTGCCCAGGTGTGGACGACACTGTCACTGTGCTCCTCCAGTACCCAGGGGGTGTCCACGGCAGCTTCACCTGCAGCGTCACCACCACGCTCTCCAACACAGCCTCCGTGAGCGGCACCAAGGGCACAGCCGAGGTGAGGGGTGCCGGGTCCAGCCGGGACGGGGCCGAGCGCTGGGAGTCACTGCTCTCGGCACCAGTAGGGGCTCCTTCCGGCCACTGGAGCTGGATTTGGGCTGAACCAGCCCCACCATCGCTAAGGAGTCCATCCTCCTTACCAACCAGGCTGAGGGAGGGGCCCCATGATCCCTCCCGAGGGTGAATCTGTTCTCACTCAAATATCCTCACGTGTGAGGAGAAACCAGTTCCCCTCAGCCATGCTCAGAGGGCAATGAGACCTTCGGAATTGCTTCTGGGGCAGGATTTTGGTGTTGCCAAAGGATGGCGTCACCGGGCCTCCTGGCAGTCCTCTTGCTTAAAAGAAACCTTAGCAAGGGTGCACCCAGAACTGCAGAAGTTGTTGGGCCTGGTTCTGAGGGACCCCAACCCTCTAGGCCTCATTTTCCACAAGGGAATGCACCTCTCTTCTCCACTTTGGCTCAGACTTGGATATGGGGCTGAGTTAGGCTCTCCAATTGCATGTGGCTAAAGAACGAGCCTCCTGGCAGACAGGAAAGTGCCGGATGGTTGGAGATTCCTCTTCACGAAGGGGATTCACAAAGACCTGAAGATAATCCCTAAGTGGGCCTGAGGAGGCCTCATCCTTAGCTCTCAGGTTAGAATGGCGTTTGACCCTAGGGAGGACAAACAGACAGGATTGGAGGCTGACAATCTTGTTGCTGAGGAGCAAAGCCCCAGCAGCCAGGCAGGAGGGAGGATCCGAATCTGCCTGGGGTTGGACGAGAGCAATCCCCCAGCCACCAGGAGCTAGAGGAGCTCCCGAGCATCACCAGGCTCATTCCAGGAGGGGAGCCCCTAGCAGCAGCTGGGCCACTTCTCATCTCCCCCCAGATCCTCAACCCATCCTGGTGCCCAACAGAGCTGGTGGTGAACGGGCAGCATAAGGAGTTCCCGCTGCCTCCAGGCTTGAACAAGGAGTTCAGTTTTACAAATGCAACTGGCATGAGTTATGAGGCCAAGCATGTCCGAGAATGCCTGCGCAAGGGTAAGGATGGGGGGTGGGGGTGGGGGGACCAGGCCTGGTGGTGGAGGTGTGCCCCCCTGTCAGATGCTTGTGCAGCTAATTTGGAACTACAACTCCCAGGATGCCGTGGGTCACCCATCTGCCTGAACCCTGCATTACTGTGCCTTATGGGATTGTGGGAATTGTAGTTCTTTGGTCTCTTGTGCAAACTCGAAGGCAGGGAGTGGGGTGTGAGTAGGGGGGGTCCCTCACTGCACTCTCCCCCAGGCCTGAAGGAAAGTCCTGTGATTCCTCTGGCGGAAAGTGAGCTCATGGCTGACATCCTTGAGGAGGTGAGGAAAATCATTGGACTCACTTCCCCACAAGACAAACACTGATGCAGGCTCTGAATCAATAAAGACGTGGTTTCTCCATAGAGACTTTGGTTGTGGTGTTTTGATGGCAGCTGGAGAGCCCACCATCAAAGGGGCCAACGTGGGTGGAAGGGCCGCATTTCCCACACTCTCCTGGGGCAGATGCCTGTGGGCAGCTCTGTGGTTTCCCTGCCCCAGCCTCCTCGCCTTGGAGTGATTTTTCTAAAACCACCTGATTCCTCACCTGAGAAATTACCCTGTCTTTTTTGTCTCTTGAGAGCCACGCCACTTTTGCTCTCACTGCTCTCCCTGCCTGTAATTGCCTTTCCTTGAATTCTGCTATGTTGGTAAGGCTGCTATTTTTACAACTCAAAGTAGCCTCAACAGAAGACAGAATGTACCGGTTTGTGGAAACCAAAACTTCAGGGCAAAGCAGGTGTGAGTCCAGGACTCTGTCTTTCTCCATCTCTTCTGCTTTCCTTAGTGTTGGTTTCATTGTAGGGTCTCCAGCGCTGGTTAAAAGAAGGTAGGCGGAATTAATCAGAGTGATGTCATCAAGATGGCCGCAAAAATACCCCTGAGAGCAGTGGTTCCCCTTGGAGACAGCTAAATGCTTTTGAATGCTGACCCCGTCTGGGCTCTGTGGGGTGGCATTACCTAAGGTGGAAGTTAATAGAGGCAGATAAGGTGTGAAAGGGGAAAACTGAACTGCTGTAGGGGGGAGTGGACCCAGGAATGAAAGCTGTAGTGAAAAAGGTGGCCTTGAGCTATTGAAAAAATCAAAGCAGCTGGAGAGGAAAATTTACATAAAAACAAAGAACAGCACTGAACTCACAGTGGGGGAACAGAGGAAAGAAAATCCTCTTCTGGAGGGGAAACAGTCACACATAATAGGGTCAACTTAAAAGTTGCTGGGCAGGCCAGGGGAGGGGCAGGTGCAGGAAGACCTGAGAAGATCCGAACCCTTAAACACGAGCTGCTGTAAAGATTCTATATGAACTGGACCAAGTGTTGAAGAAGAGCCAATCTACACTAAAACCCTAGGCAAGAGGGAGAAAGTGACTTTCAGAGTTAGCATATCAAAACAGTCAAATGCCCAGGTATAAACAAGATCACAAGCCAAAGAAGATGGGAAGAAATGGTTCATTTAGGGGAACAGATTAAAATGTTAGAGAAAACACAGGCATTGGAACAACTTATCAAAGACCTTCGATCAAATCTCCTAAATCAATTCAGGAGTCAACGAAAAATATGGATAGAAATAAACTAAGTATGGATATAGAACTAAAGGATATTAAGACAATGTGTGGACAAAAAGATTAGAAATTTTAAAAATTAGTAATTGGAACAAAAAAGGGAACATAACAGAACTTATGTGGATGAGAAACCCAATAATGGAAATTAAAAATCCACTAGAGGCAAACAACAGTAGAATGGGAAAAAATATCCCATACAAGTAGTAACTAAAAGAGAGCTGGGGGAACTAGCCAGAAAAATATATGTAGAATATGTAAAGAAATCTTTCAAGTTAACCACAAAAAGACAACTCAATTTAAAAAGGGGCAATAGGCATTTCTCCAAAGAAGACATACAAATGGCCAAAAAGCACATGAAAAGATGCACGACATCATTAGCCACTAGGGAAATGCAAATCAAAGCCACCAGATACCATTTCACACCCACTAAAATGGCTAGTATTTTAAAAATGGAAAATTACAAGTGTTGGAGAGGATGTGGAGAGATGTGCACACCTAAGAAACAACCACTAAGATGAAGACAGCACATTTGAATGTACCCTGGGACCTCCCGTATGTCCCCTCCCTGTCCAGACCCTGCTGATCTATCATTATAGATGGTTTTTTTGGTCTCTTTCTCCACTTCATATTCTCTTTATTGTCACACCCACAGGTAAACACTCACAAGCTTTACTCATTTGAAACGTCTGACCTAAATATACATTATTTTTGGTCCCTAGAGCTTTTGCATTTGCTCAAGGCGCACCCGAGGAATGAATGAGGGTTACAGCTAAAGGAAAGTGCTGATTGGACATTCATTTGACAGGGGCCTAGCGCCCTCCCCTTGCCCCGCCCTGGGGGGGCCGGGAAAGTGCAGTCACGTGACTCGCGTGGCCCTGCGGGGCGGCGGCCATATTGCGGGGCGACCACGTGACGGGACGCACGCTCAGCGGGGCGCTCACGTGACCATGGGCACGCTGCGGCCGCCCGGGCGGACCCGGCGAGAGGCGGCGGCGGGAGTGGCGGTGATGGACCCGTCTGGGGAGCAGCCCAGAGGCGCGGGTGAGGCGGGAGGCGGAAAGGCGGGAGGAGTGCGAGCCCCCCGCTCGCCGGCCGGCCTCGGGATTTCTCCTGCTGGCCTGAGGCCGCGGGATCTCCCAGCGCTCCGGGGGCCGAAACTCCCAGATCCGGCGCTGCCAGCCTCCAGCTCCGTCCCTCCCTCCCCAGGGGTGCACGGGCCCCCCGGCTTCCGCGCCCGCAGCCTTCGTGCCGGGCGCTCTCGGAGCCCTGAGAACCTGCAAGACCCCAGAATCCAGGTCCCCGGGGCAGGCCCGGGCTTGTCGCCCGCACCACTTCCTGCCTCTGTCCCTGGTAGGAGGGGCGGCTCCCGCCCCTGCCCCCGTTAGGCCAGGGGTCTGGATGCGTTGAATGTTCCCTCAGTCTCCTCCCCCGGAAGAATGCAGGAATCTGGCCTAGGGCCTCTTTCTCCAACAGGAACTCAGTTATTCGGGCCCCCAGCCACTTGATCTGCCTGGGACCCAGGCATCCAGGGCCCCCAGCCCTGTGCTCCCTCAGGAACCATGAGCGCCCCCAGTCCCCTGAAAGTCCAGGCACCTCTTCCCTCCTTTCTCCTCTAGGGCCCACCAGCTCTGAGCAGATCATGAAGACAGGGGCCCTTTTGCTTCAGGGGTGAGTTTGAGGTCTGATTGTTGCGGAGCGGATTTGAGGAGTGATGCCCTATCCTGATCCTGCACCCCCACTCCATTTCCACCCTAGTTTCATCCAGGATCGAGCAGGGCGAATGGGGGGGAACACACCCGAGCTGGCCCTGGAGCAGGCGCCCCAGGATGCATCCACCAAGAAGCTGAGCGAGTGTCTCAAGCGCATCGGGGACGAACTGGACAGTAACATGGAGCTGCAAAGGTGCGGCCCCTGGTCCCATTTTCCCAAAGACCTAGGAGTCCAGGGCCACATCTCTTAAATCAGCCTTCTGTACTCCCCTCCCTGTTCTCCCCCAGGAGCGTGAAAGCTCCACATAGGGAGTAATTTTCCCCTGCTCCCATCTTGTCCCCTTCCCTTGCCACATGTGGTGTCTTGCTTTTGAGCTTAGTCTGGCGTGTGCCTCAGTTTCCTTATCTGTGGTATGGGGTGGACACCAGGATGTGCACACTGCACCTGACCCTTGCTCCCAGCACTGGCTCTCCTCTTTCCTGTAGGATGATCGCAGCCGTGGACACAGACTCCCCCCGTGAGGTCTTTTTCCGAGTGGCAGCTGAAATGTTTTCTGACGGCAACTTCAACTGGGGCCGGGTTGTCGCCCTTTTCTACTTTGCCAGCAAACTGGTGCTAAAGGTGGGCGGCTACGGGGCAGCGAGCCCAGGGGTGTTCCCCGCAGACCTGGGAGAACCTGGGAATCGTGGAGTCAATCCCCATAGTGGCCCAGAAACCACCAAAGGAATGGACAGATGGCTGTGGGCGGGTGTCTGCTCCTTCATTCATTTATTCATTCAACAAACATGAGGCCTACTACTTGACACCGGGGATACAGCAGTGAACCAAAAAGGCTAGGTCTCTGCTCTCGTGGAGTCAGGTTGTATGATGACTACGGAGAAGTAACAGCATGAGGGGACTGAGCGAAGTGGTCTAGAAAGACTTTGAGGAGGAAAAGACATGAAAGCCAGAGTTTGAATGACAGGAAGGATGCAGTGATAATCAGATCAGGGGAAAGGCATCCGGGTAGAGGAAACAGCATGTGCAAAGGCCCTGAGGGAGGCCCGAGTCCGGTATTGAGCAACAGCGAGGCCAGTGTGGCTGGAACAGAGTGAGCGAGGGGGAGATGTGGGTGGAGTTGGGAAGGGGTCAAGGCAGGGACTCAGACAGGAGTGACCAGCTGGTTTTGAGCTGGGGAGTGAGGTGGTATCTGATGTCGAGATTTAAAAGAAGGTTCTAACAAGGAGAATAAAATGTTAATTGTAGAATCCAGGTTGTTAAGTGTTCTCTGTGAAAATTCTCATAATAAAATATTGCTGGTTGTGGAGTGGGGCAGTGCAAACAAATTCTTCTGGCCATTGTGGGTAGTAAAAGAGGTTATGGGGCACCAGGGCAGAAGCTGGGAGGCCACTTTGGGGGGGGGGGGTGCCTACAGGAGGCCAAGAGATGACCGGCCTGGCCCCAGGTGGTAGCAGGGGAGGTGGGGAAGTCAGTTTCTTGGTGTTTAGTCAAGATTGAGCTCATGGGGCCTGAGGGTTGACGGGAGGCAAACAGCAGTCAGGTAGTGATTGGGCCATGTGTGGGGCTGGGAACAGCAGCCAGACGAAGACTGGGAAGGGGACATTCAGGGAGTTGGGAGAGCAGCTCCTGGGTATGTACTGGGCCTCTTAACTGGTCTGGAGGACAGAAAATCCCCCTCTGGGGAAAGGGAAATGATGATTGACTTGAGCTTTGAGGGATGAGTGAGGATTCACATGGCAGAAGGATCAGCAAGTACAAAGGCCCTGAGGCAGCGAAGAGTTTGCTGCAAATGAAGAAAGAAGCATGTCCATGAGGTCCATGAGGTGCAGAAAAGTGGACTTCTGATGAGATCTTGTTAGAGCCACGTGACCTGGCAGGCCATACTATGCCTTTTGGACTTTCTCCCACAGGCACTAGGGAGCCATGGAAGGTTCATGAGCAAGGCAGTTGACAATGTCAGGACCCAATTTGCAATTTGCAGTTTGTAATTTTTTAAGCTCGCTCTCACTGTAGATAGAAAAAGAGACTATGGGGGGAAGGAGGGGCGGTAGACAGGGGAGAAAGGAGGCTTGGGGCCATGGTCCCCAGGCAGTGGGGACAAGGCTCAGTCAGTGACCCCCAACCCCACTCCCGACAGGCCCTGTGCACCAAGGTGCCCGAGCTGATCAAAACCATCATCAGCTGGACGCTGGACTTCCTTCGAGAGCGGCTGCTGGGCTGGATCCAAGACCAGGGTGGCTGGGTGAGGCCCGTGACTTTTCCCCTGCCACATCCCCTCCTTCCTCTGAGACCCCTGGGCCTGCTCAAGCCCCCCACGTTGGTGCCCCTGCCTCCCCCTCAGTTCCTCAAATGTGGTCTCTAATGTTCATTTCCTGATGTGTCTGATCACTCCCTGATTGGTCTGGGACCTGCTGACCTCTCTGGGACCTCATGACCTCCTGGTGATCTCTCCTCCCTGTGACCCTTGACCCCTGCTGGTGTCTCCTGCCCTCCCTGGTGCCCCCACTTTCTCTGAAACCCTCAAGTTCACTGACAAACCCTTTGACCCCTGGCTCTTCAGTACCCATTCCTCTTAGGGCCTTGACCCCTCTGCTGCCCCCCCTGCCCCTTCTGTGTGCAAGCCTGGGTCCCCGGCCTGGCCACATTCCTAGAGAAGTGACTGCTGTCTTTGCCCCCAGGACGGCCTCCTCTCCTACTTTGGGACCCCCACGTGGCAGACAGTAACCATCTTGGTGGCCGGAGTGCTCACCGCCTCGCTCACCATCTGGAAGAAGATGGGCTGAGGCCCGGGCGGCCTCGGACTGTGTCTTTTCTGCATAAATTATGGCATTTTTCTGGGAGGGGGGGTGGGATTGGGGGACCACGGGCATTTTTCTTACTTTTGTAATTATTGGGGTGGGTGGGTGGGTGGTGGTCCGGGGGGAGGGGGGCAATAAACCTCCTTCGGCCACACTTGGGCGTCTGCGTCTCAGGCCCACTCGCGGGCTTCACGTGCTGACCCCTGGCCACGGCCTCCCGGGGCCAGGCCCGCCGGCCACTGCCCGGAGCCCGGAGCCATCCCTGCTGCGGTGCCCCGCTCCAGCGCCCACCGTGGGGTGGAAGGAGTTAGGTGTCAGCACTGCCCTCCAGGAGCCCACAGGGCAGAGGCGAATGGGTGGAGGCGGCCCGGCCCCCCACCTGGGGCAGGAGGCAGCTTCGGGTGGGGAGGGGGGCACACGGGCCACAGCCTGGCGGGGGCAGCCTGCCGAGGGCTCTGCCACCCGCCTGTGCCAGGGCCTGGAAGGCTCGACGCAGGGGAGCACAGCAAGTTCCACGTGTAATGAGGCACAGGTGGGGGGAGAAGGAAGAAGGACTGGGGACCAGGCCTTGGTGGACGCGGGGCACTGTGCGGGGAAGGGCTCTGGGGTCTGGCCCAGTAGCTGCATGGGACCCTCCGAAGGCAGCAGGATGAGCTTTGAACACCAAGGAGAATCAGATGCGGGTCTAGAGATCAGAAGAGGAGGTTGGAAAGGATGAGATCACTCAGGGACTGGCTCAGCCGTCTCCCTCCCTCTAGATCTTTGTCTACTCCCCCCCAGTCTCTGTCCCCTCCCTCTGGGTCTCTACCCTCCCCCAGGTGTCTGCTCCCCTCTGGACCTCTTCAGGTCCTCTTTGCCTCAGCCCCCCTGCCCCCCCTTTGTGGGCACCTTCAAAGTCCTCTCTCTTCAAGTGGGGCCTCCCGAGGCTAAAGGTCTTCAGGCTGAAGCATGAAAATTGGTCAATGAGTAACTTGGGCCCTGCGGCTCACCCATCTCCCCCTTGGACTTTCCCCAGAGCCACCAAGACAGAGAGACACCAAGTCAGCTGAGAGATGTCAGAATCAGCAGCAGACGGTCAACAAAAGAGGGTCTGAGGGGACTGAGCCACAGACCCAAAGAGGAGGGGACAATGTGGCCGACCATGGGTGGGAGCCCTGGGGGAGCCATCAGGGAACTAAGAGGACAGGAAAGGAAAGGGCAGGTACAACGGGTTCTCCGCGCACACACACAAGGGTCCCTGGCGGAGGAGTCGGAGCTGCCCTGGGGCCCGCGCTGAGTTCAGCATGACTCAGCACAGCTGCCGGCCTGGCCGCGGGCCCAGACACCCCTTGAGGACCCCAGATACCGGCCCAACCCCCCAGCCCTGCAGCTGTGGGCCCCCCTGTCAGGGGCCAGCCTACCTGGGGTGGCCTACCTGCCCAGTGGCGACCCCTTAACAACTGCAGCGCTCTGGGTTCCCTCCACTGGGGCGACTTGCTAGGGACAAGTGGCTGTCTTTGTGCCTTGTTCCCCTTTACAACTGGGAAGTTCTGGAAGGCAGGGCCCTGGTTTGGGCGACACAGGAACCCTGAAGACACTTAAATCAAGATGTGGGACAACTTCAGAGAGATCCCTTCAGGGCCAAAGAGAACTCCCAGAGTCCCTGGGCTGCCTCCAAAACAGCCCCCAGGAAATGCAGCCCCAGCGAGACCCCCAAGGCTGTGGTTCCATTTCACCCCTCCCCACCTTGGCTCCCAGAAAAACCCTGGGTCCCTGAAAGTCACATAGGAGGCCCAATCAATCCAGAGCTCCAAAGGGCTCTCCAGGGTTCCCCCAGACCCCTACCTCTTAAAAATTCCCTGGGCTTCCAGAAACACTTCACCTCCCACCCACCCCAAGACTCCAGAACACCTGCCCTTCTCATCCTGCAGATCACCTACGCAAGGGCCTGAAGAGCCCTGTGTTTCCAAGACAGGCCCCCCTGGGCTCCAGAGAAATGTGACTCCCCATAGTGAAAACCCTCCACCTCTGAGTAAACAAAGGGCTCCAGGAGCCCCCATCCCCATCTCCCAGAGAGATTCCAGGGTTCCAGAAACGTCCTCTCACAGGCTTCTAAACGTCCCAGTGATTCTCAGACACTTTATTTCCCAAAGCAAATCTGAGGTTCCCTCCGCACCTCTGAAGACCCCACCCCCACCCCGGGCTCCACAAAAGTCCATGCTCTCAGAAAACCTCAGAAAGCCACCTACTTTCTAAGGCACCCCCAGAACCCCAGGATCCTCACCTCCCTGTGCTCCCAGTGTCCCCGTAAATCCCCCACCTCCCAGAACCCCTCGACTTCCCAGAATCATCCCGGGACGGATCCCTGCCTCCCGCGAGCCCACCACGAACCCTTCCCCCACCCGCACCCCCAACTCTTCTGTTTCACAACAACCTCGCGCTCCAGGCGCGTGACTTCCCCACCCCAGGGAGGGACTTGAGACCCTAGCTGCTCAGGATTGGTCAAGGGTGGGCGCTAGACCCCGCCTCCTGCCGCCGCGGATTGGCTGCCTCGCGCTCCGCCCCCAAGGGTCCATGGGCTACAAAAGGAGCTGCGCTACACTGGCTCTTTTGCAGCGCGCACGGCGGTCCCGCGGATCTGTCTCTTGCTTCAACAGTGTTTGAACGGAACAGTCCCGGGGACGCTTCCCCCACGTCTTCTGCCTCGGCCACCCTCCAACTGCGTCTCCAGTTGCAACCTCCGGGACCAACTTCTGGGCCAGCTCCTGTTTCCCCGACCAGCTAACACCGTTTTTCTGTGTGGTTAGCTCCTCATTGTCGACCAACCATGAGCTCCCAGATCCGTCAGAATTATTCCGCCGATGTGGAGGCATCTGTCAACCGCTTGGTCAACGAGCATCTGCAGGCCTCCTACACCTACCTCTCTCTGGTGAGGGTCCCCGGGAACCCCCGGCCCGCATTACCCCAGCTGTAGGCCTTTCACTCTCTGCGCATGCGTTAGTCTTCTTTGTCGGCTGTGTAGTCAGATGGCGGAGGTCCCCCCCCACCCTCGTTTCCTCCGCCTGGCCTCTCCTCTCGCTGACCATTGTTTTCTCCATCTCTTTTTGCAGGGCTTCTATTTCGACCGTGACGATGTGGCCCTGAAGGGCGTGGACCACTTCTTCCGCGAGTTGGCGAAGGAGAAGCGCGAGGGCGCCGAGCGTCTCTTGAAGATGCAAAACCAGCGCGGTGGCCGCGCCCTCTTTCAGGATGTGCAGGTGAGTGGCGTGTGGGCAGCGGACTACACCTCCCAGCAGGCCTTGCGCGCCAGGCGCCTTGACCGTGGCAGTTTAGGCGCCGCGTGGGTTCCTGGGAGATTGGGTTCAGCTTTGTGCGGGTTATCTGTGGCTGGAAATGGAGGCGCTTTCACAAGACGTGGCGTGCGGACTGCTGCGTGCCTTCCCGGGAGGTGTAGTTGCAGCAGATTGGAAGGTGATAAATGCAAGCTCGCAGACGCGTTTGCGGATTACGGCCTTCCTCGCTGCCCCGGGCGGCTGGGGAATGTATGTGGAAGGCCCTAGAACTGCTTCTCTCCAATGTACAGAAGCCGCCCAAAGATGAGTGGGGTAATACCCTGGAAGCCATGGAAGCCGCCCTGGTCTTGGAGAGGGGCCTGAACACGGATCTTTTGAAACTGCATGCCTTGGGTTCTGCCAATACCGACCCTCATGTAAGTACCCCCCTTCATCCATGGCTCCCCATCCTTAGACCTTACCTGGATTGAAGCCTGCACCCCAACTCTTGTCTCCCTTTGATTGCCCGGGAGGATTCCTTTCTGGGCCTCACTTCCCACATCTGCCACACTGTTATCTATTGTCTCGTGTTATCTGTTTGTAGCAGCCCTGCCTGCTTCTCTCCTGAGGGACTCTATAAATTTGTCTTCTATTTCTCAGCTCTGTGACTTCCTGGAGAACCATTTCCTAGATGAGGAGGTGAAACTCATCAAGAAGATAGGCGACCACCTGACCAACCTCCGCAGGCTGGGTGTCCCTCAGGAGCGGCTGGGCGAGTATCTCTTCGAAAGGCTCACCCTCAAGCACGACTAGGAGTCTCTGGAGCCCAGAGGCCTTTAGGGGGCCCCTCTGCATTCCCCTGGCATCCAGGCTTTTGCCTGAGCCCCTTCCTCCAGCCAGGAGGCATCTTTTTAACCAGCCACCCTGCCACTCTCTAACAAGTTCTGAAACGAGTGTAAACAATAAAGCTTTTTGCAGCAGATGTGATGGTGTGTGTCTGGTGTGGGGAATGGGTTGGAATGTACTCCCATAAGGCTTTGATGTTCTAAGGCGTTGACCCCTTCTATACGGGGTGGGGTGTGTTGCAGCAGATTCCCTGCTTGCTTGACTGTTAACTGCCCAGGGAGAGTTGAATTTAGTGGGTACCAGGAAACAGGCTCAGACACTGTTTTTCATGCAATGTAACAGTAACCAGAATGGGGCAGGCCTTGTATCAAGTAGAGATACTGTTTCTGGCTCAATCCTGGGAGGTAGATGTATTACACCATTATGTGGGCATGTTGAGGCTATTAGTATAACTTGCCCGTGTCAACCAGGGGGCAAACCCAGCCCAGCTCCAAAGGTAGCTGTTGGGTCGTGTCTTGAATGCTAGGGTATTGACAATGCAAAGCACTTATTAGATGGCAAAAACTTTGTTGAATGGATGTGAGCAGCTGGGAGTCTGTGATGCACCAGAAGCACTGAGCAGGGGTTTGGGGGCTCAGTACAGAAACGGGATGTGAAACAAGATTCCAAATGACAACCAAAGCAGCTTGATGCAGCAGCACCTTCCTGTGCAAGCAACAAAACTACTGTGTCAGCTCTGACCCCCAGGCCTTCCGTTTTTGGTAGAAGAATCTAGAGAGGAAGTGACTGCCAGAGACCGGTTTGCCTAACATCATGCCCTCCTGCTGTCCCTGCGTTCTGGCAGCTGCCCATGTGACTTGGGGGGTGGGGGCTTCTGTGTTTCTCCCAGAAGGGATGATCACACAGGATCTAAAACCCGCCCTTCAAAGCTTCCTGCTTCCCTCAGTGGTGAGGATGTGCAGAGAAGCACCATGGCCTGGGGAAGACTAGAACTATAAGGAAAATGGTTTTCTTTTTTTCTTGAAAAATAGAGCCATCCAGAGAATAGCAGAGGCCTGAAAAGATGTGTGAAGCCAGTTCATCAGAACTTCTTGCCATGATGGAAATAGTCTACATCTGTGCCTTCCTGTCTTGAAATAACACTGGAATTCAGAACAGCAATCCCAGTCTTTCCAGGACAGCAGGATGGGAAGAGGCACCAGGGGGAGGGGTGGAGGATCTAAAACCAAGAGAAGGGGCCTGTAGAGACCCACGAAGCCCCCATACTGGACAAGACCTGGGATCCTTAAATATAGATGTATTTTTTCATGTCTGAAACACACTCCAATCACACCCTTTCTACCCCCAACTCCACCAACTGCAAACCAAGCAGTGCATCAGCTCACGTGAAGGGCTCCTCACCAAAAGCTGGGGGTAGGACACAGCTCGGGGATGGAAGAGCCTCGAGGTAAATGTGGGGGTTCTAGAACCCAGTGGGCTTGGTTCTAGATCAGGGGAAAGGTAATCGGGACAGAACACAGTGATAAGGATCTAGACTCAGCAGGGGGCACTTAGAACTCAGTGGTTTCATGGTGGGCAGAGCTGTTCAGGGAAGACAGTCAGTTCTGTCCTCAGCAGAGGGATTTCCTAGAGGACACAGGAGTCTGGAGAAAATGGGGAGAGCAGGGAAGGAGGATAAGGATCTGGTCCAGAAAAAGCTGGAAAGGGGTCCTGAGCATTCTCCAGCAGGAATGAGGAGCCAAGTGGTTCCGCCACTCCTTGCCTGGCCAAAGTGTGGGGGGGCCAGTGGGAGCTGAGTGGACACTGGACCAAAACAGGCAGGGGATGGAGGTGGGGAGACAAAGCTGGACACCCCAGGTGGGGCTAGACCAGAGTAAACACGTGCCCTGTCCTGGAGCCTGAGTTCTGGGGTTGACATGGAAGACCTCTGCATCCAGGTTTGTTAAGTCCCTGAAAATGTCCCAGCTACGAACTGGACTGTCCCATTAGCAGAGACACCATGGAGGTGCCAGCATCTGGTGACTCCCAGGCCAGGCTGGGGTATGGCATGCTCTGCAGGGTCCAGAATTTGCAAGCTACAAAGGGCTCTAGAAGCCCCAGCTTGGAAGGCAGCAGGCTGGCTTTTCTGAAGCCTCTGGCACTGCAGGACAATGGCAGATTCCTGGCCTCTGAGACCTCTGCCAAGCCTGGCAGGGCTGGCATGTGTGTGTGGGGTGGGCTCCAGGGCACACATTATGCATTCTGGAACCAGAGAAAGGCACCACATTATGGATTCTGGAGTGTGGGGAGTCAGCGCTGCCCTAGGGGGGCTGGAGTGTTTGGCAGTGGGGGCGGGGCTGTGGACCCCACAAGGGGCTGCGGTCTGGAGTGGGGTCTAAGCACAGCGCCGCGTGCATCCACCCTTGGGAGGAGGGAGGCCGGGGCGGGGGGCTGGGAGGAGTGTGGGGCAGGGGTCTTAGTTGCGCTCCTCTCCCAGGGAGCTGGCGGGGCTGAGGGGCTCGCTGGGGGTGCTGAGCGAGCTGGAGGGCGCCGTGTCCACCGAGCTGCGCTTGCTCCCGCCGCTCGAAGAGGTGCAGGAGGCGCGGCGCGGCCACTCGGGGGCGCGGATGTTGCGCCGGTCCTTGGCCGCCTCCTCATCCTCGTCGTAGCGCTCGCTGTCGTCGTCTGGCGGCCCGTCCCGGGGCTCCTCCTCGTCCTCGCTCTGGTGTGGGCTCGAGTGTCGCGACAGCGAAGGCGACGGCGGCACCGAGGCCGGCCGTGGGTAGCGGTAGCCCTGGGTCTGCGAATGGAGGGGCGTAGGTACAAGGCGCAGAGGGTGGGCCTCGGGCACCCACCACCCCTCCGCCCTCGAAGTAAGGGGTCCCTCCCACCCCCCAGGCCCACCGAATCTTCGGGGGTGGGAGGGACCCCAGCCCCCCAGCTCCAGCTGCCGGCCCACCGGAGACGGCGGTCCACTCACCGCGTCCGCCTCGTGGGGCTCGTAGGTGAAGTGGTCCGGAAAGGCCTTGGCCAGCGCCATGTGGCGTGCCGACATGTAGTACTTTGGGGAAAGGAGGGGAGGGGGCGTCAGGGGGCGCGGGAACTGGACCCCGCCCACAGGCAGGCGAGAGGGCGGGGCCCTGGCCACACCTTTGCAACTGAGCAGATTCACCATTGCCACCAAAACGGCCCCAATGCAAATTACCTGCCTTTCTGGCCCCACCCCTTATGTAAAGAAGCAGAGCCGCGCCGTGCCGATTGGGCCACACTTTATTAACCCGGGAGAATTCTCCCTGGGGCACCACTTTGACCACACCCCTATGCAAATGAGACAAACTCTCCACCAAGAAGCTCTTGGAGGAGCGGGGTAATTTCTTAAAGGGACAGTAACTGGTACAAGTGGGAGGAGACCTAGCCCTCCCCTCGACAGTGTCAGCCTCTTGAGGATGCAGAACCAGACCCACAGCCCGAAGGCGCTGGCTGGCCAGCCAAGGCTAAGGAAGGGGGCCTTACCCGGCCTAGGTATTTCCAGTCCAGAAGGTCGGAGAGGCGTTCCGTGCGATTGCGCTGGATGATGCGCTGCCGCCGGCTCTGCTGGCAGAAGCTGTAGAGGAAGGAGGTGAGCTGCGAGCACGAGTCGTCCAGGCTGCGGAACCGCCGGTCCAGAATGTAGATGCCTGCGGGGACCAGGACCGGGGCTCGACAACGGGCTAGGGGGCCCTTCATTCTCCGGGGGATTTGCTGGCACCAGGACCCCTGCTTCTCCAGGGACCCAGGAGTCTGGTCCCCTTGTCCTCTCCTGCCCCAGGGACCCACGAGGCCTCCCTCTCCCTGGGTGAAGCAGCCCCGGCTCTCAGCCCCGTTTCCTCAGCCGTCGGGGTTCTGGGCACTGACCGTACGCCGAGGGGTCTGCGATGTGCTCCTCCATGAAGCAGCCGAAGCCGGAGAGGTTGGTGGAAATACTGGGGATGCCCATGACCGTGCACTCAGCTGCAGGAAGGCGGGAGAAAAGTCCATTAATAAAACCTCAGCAGCGCCCTCTCCTGGCGCGCTCACAAAGTGCCGGGCGCTGCGCTGCGCATGCGTAGCCTCAGGTCCCTGCATTTGACAAGTTTTTCCCTTGTTCTCCAGAGGGGAAGATAAGAGGCTCAGTAAAGGGAACTCAACCTGCCCAAGAACCTCGGCATGCGCAGAAGTCCAGACTTGGGTGATAAGGGTGACAGTGACTCATTTATTGAGCACTTAATCTGGGCCAGTGTGCATCATTTTACTAAACCCTCAACCACCTGTAAGGTGCCTTTTTTCTCCCCAGAACCATTCTGTTTTAATTATCATAGCTTTATAAATTTTTTGACAGGAAGAAAAGATCTCTCATTATTATTGTCACTGTATACAGAATACCTACTAAGCCTCCTTTTATTTTTGTGAACAACCCTGAGAAATAGTCCAATGAGTTTATTATAATTCTTATATCACTGTACCTAAAAGCTGCAAAACCAGAGGCTACCTGTAGGAGGACTTATGGCAAACATATAATTGGGGCAGACTATTCGAAACCTATGCACCACTGTAACTAAAAGAGAAAGGAAACTGGTAAAGTTCCGAATTATCGTACAAGCACTGTTTAAAAGGCTTGTTAAACTACTAATATATTAAGAAATACAACAGCAAACATAATATTTATTTAGCTTTGAAAGCACATGAAAGTGGGCCCTGCTGCATTCAAGATGTCAGAATGAGACACTTTGGGGCTCCTACCCCTAGAGAAGCTTTGAACAACTACAAGAACTGGCAGAAGCATTTTTTTTAAAACTCCAGAAAACAGTCAAAGGATTGCAGTAACAGGGCGAGTGTCAGATCAAGAAAAAGGCCACTAAAAAGCAGTAGGATCTTGTGGCTCCCTGACTGGCCCCTCCTCCCCCACTTCTCACTGGCTCCCCAGTGCAGTTCACTGGTTCCAGTCCCAAAGGAAGCAGAGTAATTTTCCTGCACACCCTGGGAGCATGTATGTCTAGCCCATTCTGACTGGTGATAGCCTGAGGGACGCGCCATCCCAGAAACTGTCCTGCATGTAGAAGGCAGTTCACCAAACTCTCCTACAGAACTCTGGAAAAGCAGTCAAGTCCTGCTGCCTGGGTCAAGAGTCTGCTGGCTATAGGACATAGAGTGCAGGGCCAGGGACCATGAGGAAACTATTTCTTAGGGAAGAAGGGACCTGTATAAGGGGGAATTTCTAGGGTCACATGCACATGCCCAACACTAGCCACACAGAAAACATCAGGGAGGCTCCTATGCTTTAGCCTTGAGCTATTCTCTAAACTCATTATATGAATAAACCCTAAAGGAGAGCACTCTGCATAAGTCCATCTGCAAAGACGGGGAAAGGTGTTTTCTTTTTGCCTTCTTCTCTTTGTTAGTGCCTGGCATTCAAGGAAAGTTCTCTCATAACACTAGCTGTATACAAGCTTAAGGAATAGATTTAAATTCCAGCGATAACAGACTAAGATATCAAAATGGTCAGGGTTCAACAAAAGGTCACAAAACATACAAAGAAACAAGAAACGATAGACCAGGCAAAAGAGAAGATTAAAGCATTAGAAAATATCAGTGAAGATCAGACCTGGGACATAATAAAGTGTTTAAAACTTAAAAACAACAACTATAACAACAAGAAAAAAACCACCTTAAAAACAATTTAAAAAACAAACAAAAAAAAAGCAACTAAAGGGACAATGACAATTAAAGGCAATATATGATCCTGGATGGGATCCAGCAAGGGGGGAGAAAAGGCTCAAAGGGACATTATCAGGACATATTAAAAAAAAAACTGGAATATAACCTGTAAGCTTTATAGCCATGATAAATTGCTTGTACTTGATACCTGCACTTAAGGTGGTTGCAAAAGTGAATATCCTTTTTCTTAGTTAATAGACATGGCAGTATTAACTATTCAAGGAGCATGATGTATACAACCTACAATCAAATGTTCAGAAGGTGGATGGATAGATAGATAAGACAGACAGATACTGGATGGATAGATACAATGATACAGCAAATGTGACAAAATGTTAAAATTTGTAGATCTGGGTATCTGCGGGGGGGTAAGGAAGTGTTGTAGGGGGTTTGTATTTTTTTTTTTTTAAACAGTCTCTGTAAGTTTGCAAGTATTTAAAAATAAAGATTAAAAAACAAAAAATAAATCCACACATGAAAAGTAATGTGATTGAAAGAGTTTGAGGAAGGGTTGAGTTTGGGAACAATGGCAAAATGTTTCCAGGTGAGGGAGAAGTGCAAATAATCAGTTCCAATTCAGATTATGTGCCCAAAGAAAGCCAAGAAGATAAAGGAGACTTTGCTGCAATTGAGATGTGTTGGAGTCCTGTGCCTTCAGGGGCTAGGACTTAGGTACTTGGCAGAGGGGTGGGGTAGTGGATCACACATTAGTGAACTGGAGAAAAAAACACGTTTGAACCATGACATCCACTCAAGACTGATGTTAGTCTTCCGTTCACGCATCATGGGGGACCACGTGTCACGGAAACATGAAGTGGAGCAGAACCTTTACCACCATCGCGCCCGTTTTGCAAAGGAGATTGAGATCCAGAAAGGGCAAGTCCCCTGCCCCAGGGACATCTGCCCAGAACCTGGCTGCCCTGTGACCCTGGCCCTGTCCTCTCCCATCCCTCCTCCCCTCTGTACTCACCTGGTGTGTAACCCCAAGGTTCATAGTAGGAGGGGAAGACCCCGAGGTGGCAGCCACGGACAAACTCCTCATAGTCCACGGGGAGCAGGGGGCTCGTGGAAGAAAGGAACTCTGGGTGGAAAATCACCTGGCCATGAAAAAGAAAGGCTCAGCCTGAGCATCTTATTGATCTATTTAATCTACTCCCTGAGAGCCCATATGGGCCCAGAGAGGGTGACAAACTTATCTGAAGTCACAAAGCATGTTGGCAGGGCAAAGATTTGAACCCTAATCTGGTTGCCTCAGAAGTCAGCATGTTTTCTTTGGTAAACTAGGGGGGCTTGGGAGTGAGAGGTCCAAGGGTCTACCCCACGCCTGACCCCTCCCCGGTCAATAGCTCACCTTGACCCTGTCAGCACTGCTATTGAAGAGGCCAATTCGGCGAATGGTGGTCAGGATAGGGTCTGAGGAGTCGTCCAGCATATTGTGGGTGCACACCGGGGGGAACGACTGCCGCTGTAGGAGCCGCAAGCAGAGCGGGGCTCAGACAAGGGACAGGGGGATCCCTACTTCCCCATGAGCCACAGTGACCTGCTCTGAGCCCTGGGAGTCCAAGGCAACCACAACCCCCTCCAAGCAGCCAGCCCAAGAGGTTGCTGGGAGAGGTAGATTTCCTTCTGTGCACCCTATCTGCACAGGTTCTCGCTCCCTTAAGAGCCTAAAGGAAACTACATTTCCCAGGTTTCTTTGGGGAAGAGCCACAATGTTAATGGGCCCCAGGGACTGCTGGGAGTTGTAGCTATCTTGTTCTGTCCTCTTGGCCCTGTCACGACACAGGAACTTCAATGCCCAGCAGTCAATGGGGCAGACTATGCTAATATGGCAGCAAGCCTCAGAGGCTACTGGTAGTTGTAGTTTTCTTATGACATTACTGGAACATTCTCTCTCCAGGATCCCTTTACTCTCAGTCCTGTAATTCCCCCCATCCTCACCCCAAAAGAGGCCCAAGGAGACTACAATTCCCAGGAGTCTCTGGAGCAAGATGAAGCTTGGCTGAGAGGAAATGCCAGGGGTTCCTGGGACATGTAGTTCTTTGCGACTCCACCAACATTCCTCTCGTTAAAGGTTCACCTCCTTCACCCTACTGACTCCAGGGGCCTAAAGATGCCACAACAGTCCATAGAAAGGCAGATTATAGCTTGGTCAAAGGAGTTCACACCTTGTTTGTATGACTTGGGTGTTCAGGTTTCCATTCCCCACCCTGACCACAGCTACCAGAGTCCCTCAGTCCCAGGGAATAAAAGAACTCTAACTTCCAGAAGCCTCTGGGGCAAGAGAAGCCTCGATGTAGCAGAAAGCCCTACAGGCTGCTGGGAGTTGTAGTTCTCACTTTGTGATGGCAGCTTTTTCCTCTCTAAAGTTTTCCACCCACTTAAGTCAATTAACCTCCTAAAGAAGCTACAACTCCCAGATACAGCCAGTGGGATTAAAAAAAAAAAAAAAAAAAAATAGGGCCCACCAGGAGTTTTTGATGATCTCTGGGGAATGCTAGGTGTTTCAGCTGACCTCCTGGCACCATCCCTAATGTGGCCCCGTGCAGCTACCCCTCCCAGCTGTTCCCTTCCACTGACCCCAGGGACCCAAAGAAACCACGACTCGCAGCACCCACGTGGCAGAACGGGCCACAGCAAAGCAGGCTGCCCTAAGGGCTTCTAGCAATGGAAATTCTACAAAAACCAGTTCATGCCCTTCTGTGGATTCAGAATTGATCCCCCAATAAAGCAGAACTCCCAGCAGCCTCTGGGGGCAGAGCTGGCATGGCAGGCTGCCTCCAGGGCTGCTGGGAATTGCCAACGTGGGGGCTCAAACCATACCTGCGTGGCAAAGATGGCCCTCTTCATCATTGTGAAGTCCTCCTTGTCCAGCATCTTGTTCATGTCTGGGAGGCTCCCCCTGCAAGGCGGGCAGGGGTGGGTATCGGGGATAGGGCAGCAAGAGGCACTGAGACCCGAGAGGGGACAGGGCTGAGGCAGGGCACTCACACCAGCAAGGACTCGTAAAGCTTCCTCCCAAACTTCTCCTTCACTGTGTTGGCCGTGTCCCTGGAAGGAACAGAGTGTAAGCCCCAGCTGCCAGTGACTGTCAGGCTTCTGGGACAGTAGGGAAACTGAAGCCTGGACCAGGGAGGCCAGGCCCTAGGGAGTCCAGGCTGGAGAATGGGACCCTGGAGAAGGTCCAGTCCCGTGTGCCCTGCATCAGCTGTGTGGCCAGGGGCAGTGACCTTCCCTCTCTGATTTCAGTGACTCATCCATATGATGGGGATAAAAATAGAACCGACCTCAGATTTGCCATGAGGGCCCCATGAGATCACGGCAAAAAACACATGCTGCCTGGCACACACCAATGAGGCTTCCAGAAATGTCAGCTATTATTAGTATTTGCACTAGTTCTGGAGGTGGCAATGCTAAGCCCCATTTCGTAAAAAGGGAAAATAAGGTTCTGAGAGAGGAATGTGTACACACACCAGTAAAGCTAGCAAATGGCGCCGCTTCAGATCCCCATCATTCCTCTGCTCATAATCTTCCCATGGTTCTGGCCACATTTCTACCTCTATCTCCTTTGGGCACTCGGCTCCAGCCACACTGGCCTCCTCGCTGTTTCTTAAAGAAGCCTCAGGGCTTTTGCACATGCTATTCCCTCTGCTGGAAATGCTGTTCCCTAGAGACTCATTGAGCTCACTCCCTCATCTCCTCTCAGTCTCTGCCTGGTGGAACTTTCTCTGTGTGGCCTGTCCCAGTGCCCCTGTCTCATGCTCCAATCCCACTTTATTTTATTTTTTTGCCAGAGCACTTTCTGAAGAATTTGCTTATTTTGTGTAGAGCCTGCTTCCCCTGGCTAAGAGGGGCTCCATGTAGGCAAGGATTTAATCATTCCTGTTCCCAGGACCTGGAATAACTCCTGGCATGCAGTCTGTGTTCAACAACTATCCTCATGGCCAATGAATGAATGGGTTTCATAGATGAGGAGACAGAGGGTCAGAGAGGGGCAGTGATTTGCTGAAGTCCTGAAGTCACGAGGGTCAGTGGCAGGAGTGGAACCTTGCCCATCTGACAACAGAGCTCTGGTTCTGCCTGTGATTTCTTCCTGCCCTCCCTCCCCCTGAGCTGGTGGTGTATTAAGCAAGTGACTTCCCTAGGAATCAGGGACCAGGCTTATCATGCTGCAGATGACAACGAGACTCCAGGAGAGACACTGGACCCAGAACACACAGCAGGGAATGGGACAGGCCGGGATCCTGGACCGAAGGCTGCTGACCAAAGCTGCTTGCGAACGGCTTGGCCCTTGAGGGTTTCCACATTGAAGTTGTTGGTCCGAGCTGGCATGATGAAGAAGGCGACCACCGTCTGCTCACTGCCGTTCACCTGGGGCAGGGGAAAGGGGTGGAAGGCAGGTTCCCATCCTGAAAACCATTAGGGGACCTTGCTGTGTTCCATCCCGTCAAGATTTACAAGACCGAGTGGCTGTCCTCCCTGGGACTATGGCCTTCTTTCTGGGTCTCTATTACCCCACTGTGGGCTTCCCTATGCCTCCTTCTGGGGCTCTGCCCTCCCTCTTGCCTTCCTTTTCCCTCCTCGCGGCCCACGACTTACTCTGAGCAGATAGTTGAGCCTGGCCAAGGCCTCCAGGAAGACATCGGCCCCCTTGTTGGAGAACTCATAACGGCCGGCGATGAAGAAATACAAGGTCTTGTCCAAGCTGAAGTCTAAGTGCCTGAAGGAGCCACAAGGCAGGCTGAAGCCCAAGTCCCTCACCCTTGACACCTGGCCTCAAAGCTGCAAACCCCGGAAGCTTCCAGGGCAGAGAGCAACTTAGACAAAGAGGAGGCAGTGTGGCGACTCCTGGGAACTGGGGCTTTTTTCTCCTTAGGTGAGGATCTCCTTCAATTCTCAGTCTATTGTTCTGCCACTCAGGGACTCAGGGGTATGAGCCCCCAGCCCCTTGTCCCTCAGACCCAGGAGTCTGGGACCCCAGGACCCCTCCCCTCGGACCCAGGAGTCTGGTCCACATACCCATAAAAATGGCCCCGCACAAACTCCTGGATCCGAGCCTTGCTCTGAGCATGGAGATTCTGGAACTCGTGCATGGCAGAGAACTTCTTCACATTCAGTCCGTTGGGGGTCACGATATCTGGGATTAGGGGAGAGGGTCCCTGTTTCATGTTCTTGTTAGATCACTGTGGGTGAGTGGATAAAGGAAGGAAACCCCCCATCCCCCCAACTTGCAACTTCTTTGTTTCAATCACCCTTCTGGCAGTTCCCTTTGTGACTCAGCTGCCCCACCAACCAGATGCCTTCTTGCCCAATATTATCTGCACATGTTCACAAGCACAACTACAACTCCCATCAGGCCCTGCAAGTGGCTAAGCAGACAGGGACCTGATCCACGCTGGGGCTTTGGGAATTGTAGTTCTCTTGCTTCTCCTGTCCTACCTTGATTTGGGACTGATTAAACATCCCCAAAGCTCTGCTTCTCCAAGATATACCTTTAAGCCTCTTTCAGGGACCTAACCATTTCCTCTCCTCTTAGAAATTAAACTGTGGCAATTAAAACCTACAATCCCCATGAGCACTTAGGACAAAGTTCCAGGAACAAAAGGAGCTGAGCTGCCAAAGGCCCTCTGGGAGTTGTAGTTCAATCCTTACCCTCACTGAGAATGGGTGCTACGGCCTGAGAAGCACGGCTGTCCCAGCCCTGCTTTCCTCAAGTACAAAATCCACTGTACCTCCATCTGCTTTCAGAAGACCAATGCTTACATTAGGCCATCGTGGAATTTTTATCATTTCTGAAGTTAGTACCAAATAAACTAGACCTCCCAATAGTCTCTGGGATATAGAAGTGCCATCACCCCCAAAGCCTTGTGGGGGTTGTAGTTCTCCACTCTTCATGGTTTTTAAAAAAAAGTACGTACGTGCCTACTCCCTCCACGAGTAGGGACCCCTGTCCAGCCCCTACCTGGTA